>NC_034591.1:133964692-133982767 GCF_900095145.1 Mus pahari | reverse complement strand
ATAGATCTTTCACTTCCTTAGTTAGAGTCACACCAAGGTATTTTATATTATTTGTGACTATTGTGAAGGGTGTTGTTTCCCTAATTTCTTTCTCAGCCCGTTTATCCTTCGTGTAGAGGAAGGCTACTGATTTGTTTGAATTAATTTTATATCCAGCTACTGCACTGACACATGCCTTTACCCAGCACTGGGCAGAGGTAGACAAATGCCTTTAATCCCAGGGCATAGGTAGGCAGATCTGTATGAGTTGAGGCCAGCCTAGTCTACAAAGTAAGTGTCAGGACAGCCAGAACTGTACCACAGAGAAATCCTTGAAAAAACTAACTAACTAACTAACTAACTAACTAAATTGACGCAAGTCACAGAACTTGAAAAAAATATCATTTCAAAATTCTTGTGGAAGAACAGAAGACCCAGGACAACCCCCATTCCCCTAAAGAATAACAAGTACAGTCAGAGGAATCACTATCCTTAGTTTTAAGTAATAGAGTTGTAGTAATAAAGGCCATAAAAAGACACATTATAAATAAGGACACATCAATCAAGGGAATGGAATTGATGACCCAGAGAAAATCTCATAAAATTTACAACTGTGTGAATTTTGAAAGAGGCTAAAATTCCCATTGGAGATGACAGTATTTTCCTGGTCTACCTGAATAGCTACAAGTTAAAGAATGAAACATTATCATTCTTCCTCATTCCTAATCCAAGTCCAAAATAAAAAATAAATGAAGGCCCTCGGTGTAAGACTCGACAATGCCCAGAACCTATTAGAGGAAATGGGCAGTTCTTTTTCAACTACCAGGAGCTTGTGAGGCCATTCTGAACAAGTACCTTGATAGCATAGTCAAACAGTCATTGACAAATGGGACCTCACAAAACTAAAATGCTTCTGTACACAAAAGACATCGCTGTCCAAGTGGCAGCCTATGGGATCTATTCCTGGTCCTCCCATGGGGATTGTTTGCAGTGCACTCACTAGTCAGAGATGAATACACTATGAAAATAGAGTTAACCTGTCATTGTTAAGATCATCATGTCTTAAGTACCAGCTTTAGAGAATTTGGGGATACAAATAATAGTGGTTTGTGTACCATTGTGTAATCATTTGTGTGAGTGGGAAAAGAGACCCAGAAAAGGAAGTGGGAGGCAGAGGAGAATAGCCTTTGGTCTGCTATCTTAACCTTTTCCTGCAACACACATCATACCCCTCTGTTCAATTTTTCCATCCTTTCATTATTTTTTTTATGAATTTCCTGTTTAATTGAATTACAATTTATTTTGGCTATTATTGGCTACAATTTACTTTGAAGTTCATACCTAATCATTTCAATAACCAGGTCATACATGGGTCAACTTACATTGCTTACTTTATTTTTTTGTTCATTATTGGTTCACATACTTTGAAACCATTTGCTCTGTTTAATAAAACCACTACGCTTTCAAAAAAAACATTTTACAAGACTCCAGGAAATATTCTCCTTGAGCAGAGAGGGCTCATCCTGTTCTGCACGTTAGACCACAGGGCAGACACTTCAATCAGTCATGGGCTTGTCTAGTGGGAGCCTGTCTCTTGTTTATCAGTATCATCATTTATTTAACCATTTCAAGTGTACTTCCTAATAAAAAGCAAAGTCTACTGCCAGGCTTGAAACGTCCATTTATTAAATACATATATAACTGTCCCGATCGGGTCATAGCACTTTTGAGAATAGGAACTGTGGTTTTGCCGGCCTCAGCAGTGTTCGCAACTAAAACACTCCCAGACCTTTAGCAGAACCTCAATTTGTACAAGGTATTTTATTTTATTCTACACAGTGTATGTAGCAAAAGAGGGGGATTGTCCTTTCATTATTTTTCAGTAACTCCAAAGAAACTTGTTCTGCTAAGTTTTCTCTATATTGCTCAACCCTAACAACTTTTTACAGAAAAAGATTATTTTGTTACAGGAGCAAGTGTCATTCAAGGATGTATGCGTGGATTTCACCAAGGAAGAGTGGTGTCTGCTGGACCCTGCCCAGAAGGTGCTTTACAGAGATGTGATCCTGGAGAATTATAGCAACTTCGTCTCAGTAGGTAAGGGGTTTGTTTTCTCAGTTGGCTGCCAGTCACATACTTTCCCAAGGTTGGGAGGGAATGCTTACCATTTCCAATTTGAGGCTTAAGATTCAAGGGTCTGAGAGGAGTGGTGGCTTTTTGATCTGGCAATAGTGTATTCTCACCTCTATGCAGAAGGTTGAGAACTGACTGACCTACCTTCTTTCCTTCCTTCTTTCCTTCCTTCCTTCCATCCC
The DNA here is from genome assembly GCF_900095145.1 of Mus pahari. Lineage (NCBI taxonomy): Eukaryota > Metazoa > Chordata > Mammalia > Rodentia > Muridae > Mus > Mus pahari. Next base: position 133,980,473 of record NC_034591.1, on the reverse strand, counting down.
TTTTTTTTTTTTTTTTTTTTTTGTTTGTGAGGCGTGCCTATTTTCATTTTGATATCTTTCTGTTCATTTTTTTTTCACTTCACAGAGCTAAGCTATTAAGCACTTGTCCTGTGTTATTTTTTCTTAACAGGGCATTGTGTTACTAAGCCAGATGTAATCTTCAAGATAGAGCAAGGAGAAGATCCCTGGATACCAGAAAATGGATTCCAATGCCACCCAGGTACAGAAGTGAATCCACTGGCAAGGGGAAGTAATCCGTGTCACTGGGTACAGTTGGTTACTGTCTTAGCGTTCTGTTACTATGAAGAGACACCACGACCACAGCCACTCTTACAAAGGAAAACACTTAATTGGGTCTGGCTTACAGTTCCGAGGTTTAGCCCACTATCATCATGGTTGGTAGCATGCTGGCACACAGGCAGACATGGTGCTGGAGAGGTAGCTGAGAGTTCTACACCTGGATCAGCAGACAGCAGGAAGTGAGGAGATACTGGAGCTGGCTTGAGCTTCTAAAACCTTAGAGTCCACCTCCAGTGACACACTTACTCCAGCCAGGCTGTGCCTCTTCATCCCTGTCAAGCAGTGCCACTCCTTGGTGATCAAGCGCTCAACTCTCTAAGGCTTTGGCAGCCATTCCTATTCAAATCACAACAGCTGCCTTTGGAATATCTTTCAGAAACCCCTGTTTTTACATTAGACTTTTGGAAATGCCCAAGAGCACCATCCCACAGCTTATCTCAGTGGCTTCTCCATCTGTCTTTCATCCAGAGACACCTCTGCTTTTGTTTTGACATTTTGGAGTGATTTATTTTTACCTATGAATCCGAAGTCAGTTGGCTTCATTTTAGATACGTTTTCTTGGCTAGTCTTCCTTTATCTTTAAGAATTATGCACCTTCTCTCTGTCTTCTTTGAGCACCTTTCATTAGCTAGCATATCCTCATGTACTTCTGTAATTCCACTTACCAGATGTATAATGGTGAACATTTACTCTGATACACTTTAATTGTTGGGCTCTGGAATAGTGGAGTGCTATAGAATTTTTAATTAACATATGATTATTAATGTTCTTGCATTGAGCACCAGGAGTTAAGAATAGCCGATGTTTTATGATAAAGTATATTGAAAGGCTCAGTGTTAGATACAGAATATGACACTTAGGGGTCCCACACTTGAATAAAAGATACAGTTACATGTTAAAGCAGAAAACCTATGTGTAAAGGAAAAACCTAGAAATAAAGACAGACTTAAATACCCAGTATAGGAAAATATGTACACTGAGGGCTTAGGAGTGACCAGGATAAGAAAGGTGCATAGAAAGCAGACTGTAAGACAGCTGGGGGTAAGCCCTGCTTGAACGCTGCCAAATGTACTTCTTTCTTTATTATGTTTCTCAGATATTCTGTGATTTCAAGGCTATTCAACTGCTCCTTTGTGATTTTTCTATTCCTTGGATAACAGCTCTGCTAAAGAGGTAGCTCAGCAGTTAAGAGCACTGGCTGCTCTTCCAGAGGACCCAGGTTCAATACCCAGCACCCACACGGCAGCTCAAGACTTGTCTGTAACTCCAGTTCCAGGGACTCTGACACCCTCACACAGACATCCATGCAGACATAACACTAATGTACATAAAATAAATACAAATAAACAAATTTTTAAAAAGAAATGAAAAAGCAGAAGCCCTTTAGACTTTAGACCCCAGGCTCCCGGACTGTTCTTTCCAACCTGAAGTAGGTGTGTCTAGAACTCTTAAGTAGTTCATCATGTGCAGTGTAGAAAAGTCAGGCATCTGATGGGGACCTCTTTCAGTGCTCCATGCGCAGGGTCAGGCTCTTCCACTGTGTCTTGTTCCCACCCAATGCAGCTCACACTCTGAGACCCCTCGCTTACTGATCTTCGCGGCCACTTTGCTGGTTTTCATTGTTTGCTGGGCTCACTCACCATTTTGAATATCGTGACTTCCAGATCAGTAAATGAATTCCCTATGAAGTGAATTTCATTTTGTATTTTTGTGTTGAGTTTTGAAGTTTATAATGTTTTAAACATTATAACTAGTTCCCTATGCACAGCTGCTTCCACTGTATATCCACGTTTGTGCTTTCTCTTTCAAGCAGGGTGGTAAAGGGAACATACCGGATTCAGTTTGTATCAGGAAAAGGAATCTAAAACAAAAGAACTATAAAGAATTTCTGTAAAAATTCACACCCACTAGACATGTGCTAAGGCATGTTAGCTTCCCGAGTCCCTCCCCTGCTTGGTGGAGGGCCTTTTTCTCTGTGTGTGTGCTGTGTGCTTCCTCACCTGTAATAAAAGCCTTTCTTTCTTTTTTTTTTTTTAAAAAAAGGACATGTATTAATATTCATAAGGTGTGATAATTCTTTTTCTCATTTATAGAAAGGAAATGGAAAGTGGATGACCTATTAGAGAGCAACCAGGAAAATCAAGATGGACACTTTTGGCCACTCATGTTCACCAACAAGATCACAAACCTTGAGGGTGGAGGTAACACAAGAAAAACGCCCAGTCCAGACATTGACTCTCTTTCTTCAAGAAGTTTTCTGCTCAAAGTATGTGACTCATGTGAAATGAATTTAAAGAATGTTTCAGCTGTGATTATTAGCAAAAAGAACTATTCCAGAAAGAAGCTTAATGAGCTTAATATATATAAGAAACCATTCTCTGACAGTAGACAGGAGAAAATTCTTGTAGGAACAAAGTCATGTGGCGATGATGGGGAAAAGGATGGCCTCCGTCTTTGCCGGGATCTCACCCGGCCAGTTTCTGATCAGCCTTTTGCGTATAATGAAACAGGACAAGGCTTCCGTGAGGAGGTGGCCCTTTGTACAAGTCAGAACTCTCAGCTAGGGGAGACTCTCTATAAGCACACTGAATGTGGAAGAACTTTCGTTGACAGTTTGAAGCTCAGTGTATCTCAGAAGACGCGTTTGCATCCGGAACCTCATGAGTGCAGTATTTGTAGAAAGTCCTTCTATGTAGATTTGCAGTTGGGACATCACAGAGCTCTCTCAGGAAGCAGTCCTTATGAGCATAATGAATATGAGAAACTCTTCTGTGACCGTTCAGCTTTCATCGTTCATCAGGAAGCTTACCCAAGAAAGATCGCCCAGGAGTATAAAGTGAGCAACAGAACTTGGGGAAAGCCAGCTCTCCTCAAACATCAGATAATACAGATGGGAGGAAAACCCTACGAATACCATGAAAATAGGAAAATTTTCAGCAAAAAATCACATCCCACCCAGTCTCGAAGACCTCACGTGGGAGAAAAAACGTTTGAATGTGGTGAATGTGGTAAAATGTTTTGGGAGAAATCAAACCTTACCCAGCATCAGAGAACACACACCGGAGAGAAACCGTATGAGTGTACCGAATGTGGGAAAGCCTTCTGCCAGAAGCCACACCTTACCAACCATCAGCGGACACATACGGGAGAGAAACCCTATGAGTGCAAGCAATGCGGAAAAACATTCTGTGTCAAGTCCAACCTTACTGAGCATCAAAGAACACACACTGGGGAGAAACCCTATGAATGCAACGCATGTAGGAAATCCTTCTGCCACCGGTCAGCCCTAACTGTCCATCAGAGAACACATACAGGAGAGAAACCATTTATATGCAGTGAATGCGGGAAGTCATTTTGTGTGAAGTCGAACCTGATTGTACATCAGAGAACTCACACAGGGGAGAAACCCTATAAGTGCAACGAGTGTGGGAAAACCTTCTGTGAGAAATCGGCACTCACTAAACACCAGAGAACTCACACAGGGGAGAAACCCTACGAGTGTAATGTGTGTGGGAAGACCTTCAGTCAGAGGTCGGTACTCACCAAGCATCTGAGAATCCACACGAGGGTGAAAGCTCTTTTAGCATCCTGAATGTTTAGCTTTTGCATGCCTGTCAAGTCAATTGTACAGTTTTAAAAACGAGCTTAGAGCCTGCCAAAGAATACCACAGAGTACTAGAAAATACCATTTTGTTGGAATGCACGAAAGTTTTCAAGAAAAGAAAAACTTTCATTTGAAAGATTGTATTGAAGGGAAATTATTCATATAAATAATATGGTAATAAACTTAGAAATTAAATTGTATAATGTCTTCCAAATGTGTTTCAAAACTGTCTTTTAAATATAATGATTCATATTAATTTTACTTGTATTCATAGGAAAGTATGAAACTTAAAAATGAGTGACTTCAGCATTAACCATACATGTAAAGACATCCGGTGTTTATAGACCTTGTGTGAGTATGTTACTGTAACAGAAGTCTAGGAAACCCTTGATTTGTGATTTATTGGAACCCAGAAAGGATGTGAGGAAGAAGATGAGCCCTTGGTTTAACAACTGTTATTGTATACTTTCCACACTAAATACCACCAGCATTTTTATAGATTGATAGTATTATGTATGCTTCTGAACATATTTATGAATGTGATATAGATGTATGAATATATAAATATACTTGTATGCATGTACCTGTACACCAATGGCGTTGTCATAAAGGCAGCTCATACCATTTAACAGTGCTGATGATTGTTAAAACGTCAGGATTTTTGTGGATCAATTGTCTAATATTACATGAAATGCACTTCAGTTATACTGAGAGCAAAGGAAATAAATAACACTTGTCATTCCTAACACTTTGCTGTATCTCACTGTTGTCTTTGCTGTGTACCATTGGTCTCCATGCTGAGAGTGCTGTAGAGTGCATATCTCCTTCAGCCACCCTCCCAACTCACAAACCCACATGCCATCACTACTCTCATGTTGGTAGCTTGCCCTTAGGATATTTATACTGTGGAAACTGATAAAGCATGTGTCAGAGCTTAATTTTCTCAGAGAAGCTGTGTGTATATAAAGTATGTGGTAGATTTAAAATATAAACTGTCCCTCTTTGTATTTCCTAAAATAAATAAATGGCTCTGGCCATCATTATCAAATTGCCTCTATAGTAAAGAAACCAAAGATGGTTTACTGAGCCTTTTAATTACCTCAGAACTATCCAGTTCTTAATACTACCAGTCTCTTGTTAGCTTGGTCAGTATATGCTTCAAGTAACATTATTACATTCTCATTCTCTCTCTCTCTCCTCTCTCTCTCTCTCTCTCTCTCTCTCTCTCTCTCTCTCTCTCTCTCTCTCTCTCTGCTTCAAGTGATGTTATCTCCCTCCCCCCTTTCCCCCCTCTCTCTCACACATATTATCACAGACTTTTCACTATTTTGGACCATGAATAAGTATGGCCATTATTACCAAACTACCCATTTGGTGAGGAAATTAAACAGTATATTTCTGAGAGTTTTTCTTAGCTACCTCTATGTCAGTCATATAAATGCTGTTAATAAAAATGATATCTACATGACTTGAGTTGTAAATGGTAATGCTACACTCTAAAAATTTAAAAATGGTAGTATATAATAAAATGTTCATATTATACTCTTGGAATTTCATTGTGTATCTATTTAGGCATGAATACATGTAAGTCATGTGTAACTCAGTAATTATATACTGTATTTAGAATTAAGAGATCTCTCTCCTTCCTTTGTTCTATTCCCAGTACATCCTGGAAACAACGAATGAGTAGCTTAAGAGATGCTGGTCACCTTTGCTGAGCTGAGTTTGCCTCCTCCCAGGATGGTTTGGGGAATAAATGCAGATTAGTCCAAACCAGCCATGGAAACTCCTTTCCAGCAGTTCTGCTTAGGTTGGAGAATGCTATGCAATACTGGAATTGTTCTCAATGATGAAGTTGTCGTAGCATGAAAAGATGAGAAGTCAAAAGAGACACGACAGGAGATAAAACCTTTTTGTATGCATTTATAGACACTATGCTGACATATAGTTTGTGGTCTGGATGGGCAGTGGCTTGAAGATGACAGTGCAGACAGCTGATCCAGAGAAGATGTCACAAACCCGTTTAGTCCTTTGCAAATCCTTCTTGTAGACTTCTGGGACTTCATGTTATTTTCAACAATACCCATTTCTTTCTTTCTTTTTCTTGGGGGGGGGAAGGGGATTTGATACAGGGTTTCTCTGTGTAGCCCTGGCTGTCCTGAAACTCACTCTGTAGACCAGGCTGGCCACAAACTCAGAAATTCGCCTGCCTCTGCCTCCCAAGCGCTCGGATTAAAGGAGTGCGCCACCACGCCCAGTTACAATGCCCATTTCTTGTTTATTATCAAGACTGTTTGGTACTTGGAGCTAAAGGCATTCCAGCTAATACCAGAGATAGCTTTTCCAAGAGCTGATATTCTGTGGTTTGTGGGAGGAATTTCGTTTACCTGTTGCATGCAGGGGAGGGTGCTTTTTAAAACCATAGTCCTTTCTGGTGGAAAACAGAATCCCTCAAATAAAAAGATTTTAATGATGACTTTCTTTAGTAATGTGGTCCAGAAACAAGGGATGTTAAAACATTACACCAGACTCCAAAGAAATGTATTATAAGAAAATACCATGAAAACGTGCACTCCATTAATTTGGAACATCTAAAAGAAATGGATAAATTTCTAGGTTCATCCAAAACCCCAAAGTAAAACCAAGAAATGATGAAGAACCTCTGCAGACCCATAGCACACGAGACTGAAACAGTGGTGGAAGGCCTCTGCCTAAAAAGAACTACAGGCCTAGATGGTGTCACAGAATTCTACTGGACTTCTGGGAAGATCTATGGCTACTACTATATTATTCAAAAGAGCAGAAATAGAAGGATGCCACCCCCGCCCCCAAATTCCTTCTGTGAAATCTCCAGCCCTGCCCTCCTTGTAGGCTCTGGTTGACACTGCTCCATTGCTGTGTCTATTCTTGGTAGTCATCCCTGGTCATGGCATCTCTAATACACTGGTGTCTTCTGCTGCAATTAGGCCTCACCAGTAGTCTCTCTCAAAAGCTCTCTTCATAGTGCAAGTCTCAAATCCTTTATTGTGGGGCATTGGGCTATGCACAGACAGGTTGGTCTCCAGTTGAGCTGAGGGCTGAACTCCGAAGGGTGATAATTCACCTTCATGACACGGTAGGCGTTCCTTCATACTCCTGGAACTGTGGCCCTGCCTAAGTTACTACTCCCCATGGCCCCAAGAGAAGCATGGCTAGTTGGCAATGGCCCAAGCTTCTGACCTCCAGGCTAAACTCCCCCCCCCCAGTTACCTAGCAACAGTAAAGACCATAAAAGGGGCTGTTAGGCCCTCACCTCGCTTTCTTACCTCTTACTTCTCACTCTCTTACTTGTCTCCCTCTTACCCCTTACTCTCACCTCCTCTCTCCTGTCTTCTCTCCTCTCTCTTCTCCTCTCTCCCTCTTACTCTTTCTAGCCTTTCCTCCCTCCTCCCTCTTTCTACCTTCTCTTTCCCCCTGCCTTTTTTATAATAAAGCTCTAAAACCATAGATAGTCTCTGCTCATCAAGATCCGCTGCACTCACTCTTGCAGGTGTTGGGAACCTCTCTTCCCTCATCCCTCTCTCCCATAACCCTGGTGGCTTTAGCAAAGTAGCTCCGGGGTTCTCAGGTAGGTTCCCTTGGCCACCCCCTGAAAAGTGGGTCAGAGGCTTGAATGCCCACCCAGGGATGAGTGGAAGGTAGATAGCAGCCCTCCCACACCTGACAGACCAGAGAATAGGGAAAACTCTGGCGGGGTGTGGGTTTCCCCTTCCCCCTCTTCCCCAGGGCCCCCTTTTTAGTTCCCAACACTTTACATGACCTCTTCAGTCCTGGACCATCAACTATAACTGAGGCTGCATCTTCACCAATGGCCTTCTATGGCCTCTCATAGTGCCAAACCTCAGCTGCTCTTTATGACCCCTTCATACCCTCATAACCAGTACCAACTGGGTGACTCGTACACATTACCAAGTCCAGCTGCAACACGAGGTACAACCTTGGTTATATCTGGAACACAGCTTCTTTGTGCTCTCAGAAAAAAAAAATTTCCCAGAAGAATTCACCTCATTGATGTTGGTTTCTTCTTAGTCACCACTAATTTCTTAGCTCCAGCTAACCAGCATCAATTGTCCCAATAGTCCCTTCTATTCTGGACTCTAAAGCCACATGGCCAAAGCTTTCAAGTCCTGCTGCTTGCTGGGACTGGATCATGGCCCTCTTGTTCTACTACATTATCACTAGTTTTCTGTTTTCTAACTCCTTCACTGCCTAAGCTTGACTGTCCTCAACTTGCTCCATAGACGGACTTTGAACTCAAAGATCTGCATGCCTGACTCCTAAGCACTGGAATTAAAGGCATATACATACCACCATGGCTGGACTTAAGCTTTTCTTCACCTAGAACTTGCTGTGTTCTAGGATGGCCTTGAACTTAGATCTGCTTGTCTTTGCCTCCTGGGATTAAACGCTTATACTACCATGCCTGGACCTAAATTTAGCTGAGTGGGATCTTGTCCCAAGGTTGTTACTCCCTTAATTCCACTTAATACCCTTCAACACCAGATTCAGCTCCATTTCATTTCCTGGTGCCATCAGGAGACAGAGGCAGACAAATCTCTGAGTTCAAAGCCAGCCTGGTCTACAGAGCAAATTTCAAGACAGCCAGGGTTATACAGAGAAACTCTGGCTTGAACCCCTCCCCCACCACAAAATAATATCAATGACCAAAAATGGCCTCATCTAGTATCATAAATGTGACTAGTCTATTTAGCTAGAGATACAAACTGTTCACTCAAAACATTTTTTATTGATGATTACATAGATTCTCCAATATCTCAGGCTCAAGAGAGCTTACCCCCAAAGGCAGATACCACATCTGTATGGCACACCAAGCCCCAGCATGCCCAAATGACAACATTCATACTACACACATTCAGGCACCTTAACTCCAGTGTCTCAGAATTAAAGTGGATCCCATTCCCTATGTTAAAGGCCATGTCTCTCCCCCAACCCCCTTCCACTAACTCCCAGCATCTTTGGGCATCTACCCCCTAACCCTCTCCAGGAGCACCGAGGAGCACCCTGCCCTCAGCCCGTGGGTCCTGGCACAAGAGGGCAGCAGAGAACTGAAAACCCGTGAGGACAGCTCTGGCAGCGGTGACGGAGCGGTAGCCTGTTGGGGACCGTAGCCGGTGGGGCGGCGGGATTCAGAGCTTTCAAGCTGGGACCGGAGATGCCTCGGGCGTCCTTCCAGCGTTCTTCTGCGACTCAAATAAGCGGGCCAGGGCACAGCGCCCCGCGGATCCTCCGAAGCCAGGTCGCGCTGGCTGAGAGCCGGACTCTAGAGTGGCTGGAGCGCGTTTCCCGCAGGGACCGAAGGACAGGGCAGTCCGTGCGAAACCTGAAAGTGCGCTTGCGCAACCCTCAGCCAACCGAGCGCTTACTTCCGGCTTTCCCCTGAAAGTCGTCCGTCCACGGGTTCTATTTTTTTTTTCCCCCTCTTCTTTGCTCGTTTCCCTTCGACGGGTACAAGCAGAAGGACAGTTTCCGCTTCCGGCGTCGTGCTTGCGGGCCGGAGCGGTTGCTGCCGTGATTCCGAGTGCTTTCGCGAGCCCCGGCGGCGCCGTCCGTCGGCTTCCAGGTTCGGTCGGTCCTCGGCCTCCGGACAGGCTGCTCCCAGGCTGCGTCTGGGCCGGAAGGCAAGTTTCTCGGCTGCCGGGGAGGTGCGGAGGGCGTGGGTTCGTGCAGTGCTGGACTGGGAGGAGATGGTGGGATGGGGAGCGGGTCACTCGAGCAAGGAGGGGACCTGCCCAGCCCGGCTGCGTGTTCTTGTCCCAGCAAAACCAGAGCACCGGGAGGGGGAAAATGTGCTTCCTCCAGTCGCTGGGAGGCGGGGCTGCCCTGCACTGTGCGGATGTCTTAAACTTTTATGTTCGTTTTCGTTTTAAATTAAAAGGACACTTCAGCCAAAGCTACCTAGACTAGTAGGCACTAGTCACGTGCAACTGTCTTAAGTTTAAAATTAGTTAAAACTTAAGATCGTTTTCAGTTTCCGAAGGTACGCTTGCAATTCCTCGTAACCACGTGTAGTTCACAAGGCAGCTGGACTGAGACTCGCAGATAGGTTGTATTTCTGCCGTCACAAAAATGACTACTGTCGAAATGGCGTCAACATAAATCAAAATGAATAGTGTTGGTGCTGCTAACTCTTATACTTTATGGCGTAAGAAAGGGGCGTGAATTTGAAGATACTGGATAAACATTTTCTTTTTTGTTTGTTTGTTTTTGGTTTTTTTCGAGACGGGATTTCTCTGTATAGCCCTGGCTGTCCTGGAATTCACTTTGTAGACCGGACTGGCCTCGAACTCAGAAATCTGCCTGCCTCTGCCTCCCGAGTGCTGGGATTAAAGGCGTGCGCCACCACGCCCGGCTGGCTAAAATTTTCTACGTTCATTCAAACAATAAATACATCAGCATTTAATTAAATTGCTGTCCTCCTGTGTTGTCCTGATTATAATTTATTACCACCACCGTGCCACCCTGTTCCGCATAGGTAAGACTTATTTGTGGTAGATAAATAGCCACCATGGAGACCAAGGATCACAAGAAACACAGGAAGAAGCACAGTGGGCCTAAAGCGGAGAAGAAAAAGAAACGGCACCTGCAGGATCTTCAGCTCGGAGATGAAGAGGATGCCCGGAAGAGGAACCCCAAAGCTTTCGCAGTGCAGTCAGCTGTCCGGATGGCTCGGGCCTTTCACAGGTGTGTTTGCTTGGGCTTAGTGTGCTGTGAGTCTAACTCAGATCTGAAGGATGTAGGCATGCCATAGTAGGCATGCCGTGTGGCTTTTCTTAAAATGTCAGAGCTCTGCCAAAGAAGCATTTCCCCGCTAACACCTGCCTTTTGCCTTTCCCCACTGTTTTCTTTCTTTCTGTCCTTCTTTCTTGTCCAAGAGGAAGAAGAATTTATAAAATTTAGATCACACAAAAAAAAAAATCTCCTAAACTTTACATATCTCCATGGCAGTAAAAGTGTTGGTGGTTCTCCCTCCCCCCCCATACCTTTAATTTAATGTAAAATACTAAAGTAGCTGTATTTAGGGAGATAATAATATATAGCCAGCAGTTTCCTTTAAATGTTACCTAATTGAATTCTTTCAACAGCATTAAGAAGTTAGGAATTATTCTCATCTGTGGATAAGAAAAGAGAGTCAGAACACAAGTTAAATAGCCGGTTGATAGAACATTTCCCTTATTTCCTACACCTCGACTTGTTTTATAACATCTCATCACTATGGTTGTCCTTAAGTCTCTTAAACATTAAAGCCAAGTCAGTCTCATGATGTGTTTGATTATTAACTTTAGTTTTTAGTCATCTGTTTTATCTTTACTGAAGAATAACTTTTGGGTGAGGAAGGGATAGAAGTTAACCAGTTAATTGTATCCATGTATTATCTGTTATCTATACCATCTGTACTTTTAAAAGATCTTTTGTGTTTTGGAAGTAAACTTTGTTTTATTTCTGTAAACAAATAGGACTCAGGACTTAAAGACGAAAAAGCATCACATTCCAGTGGTTGACAGAACTCCACTAGAGCCCCCACCAATAGTGGTGGTGGTGATGGGACCTCCAAAAGTTGGAAAGAGCACTTTGATACGATGCCTGATTCGGAATTTTACCAGACAGAAATTGAGTGAGATCAGAGGCCCTGTGACAATTGTGTCAGGTAGGGAGTGCCTCCATAGCCTGCTGTGCCAAGGGATTGCTATTTGGTCAAACAGAATATATAACCCCGATGTTGTTACATCCGATTACCACCACGTTTGCTTTTACTGAATTGCCTGTAACTCCAGAGGTAACTTCTCAGACATAACAATGCTGATCCGCACCTCCTCAGTCTGACTGCTTGGTCTGCTCTGCCAAGTGTACTTCTTGGAAAGGCCTAGGACTGGGTCAGGTTGTTGTGAGCACATTCATTTAACAATCATTGAGCTACCGTATACCACACACATTGCTTTCCTTCTCAAAGCTACTCTTACGATAATTTGTGCACTTTTGTTTGTTTTTGTATTTGAAGCAGGGTCTCTCTATGTAGCTCTGGTTCTGGAACTTGGTGGACCAGGCTGACCTTGAACTCATAGAGATGCACTCTGGATTTTGGGTGCTTCAGTGAGAGAAAATGAAGTAATGGTAATGGTAGGAGCTGAAGTACCTTGTAGAGAAGTGATGGAGTAGGACACTTCTTTATCTTTGGGTATCCTTGATCACTGTATTCATAGTAATAGTACAGGAACATTGGACTGTCCCATGAACATGCTGCTCTTTTAGGTTTGATGTTCTTAGCTGTCTTGAGAGTATAGGAAATTTTGATGGCGATATAGAGAGTGGCCTGTAGCTCAGCAGGATCATTGGCATTAGTTATAAACTGTCTAGAGTTGTACTGTAAAGGTATGTGGAATTTTACAGTTAAAAACATGAGCATTATAAAGTTAATGGATAGGGTATTTTCAAGTTTTTTAAAATGTAAAAGTTTCATCCTTGTACTTACAGGTAAAAAGCGCAGACTTACAATTATTGAGTGTGGATGTGACATCAATGTAATGATTGATCTAGCTAAAGTAGCAGATCTGGTAAGTCAGTAGGGTGGCCTGGGTTCCCAATGGACTGTGTGACAATGTGATGGCTTGTTTATCTCATTTGCAAGGAAATACTTGTGATTATTAAGGAAAGAGAGGATAGAAGTGGTTGAAATTATGGCAACCATTGACACTGTAAAACAAAAATGGAATGTGCATGAACATATTCTAAAACCTAAAGAAATGCATGGGGTGAGAAAATATTGGACAACATTAGTATGTGATACACACGATGCACACACAGGTACAAGACAAGATTATATCGATACATACATACACATATACATGTATAAGACAAGATTATGTCAGTGCACACATGCACATGCATGCACACATATACTTGCTTGCACAGTGCCTGCCATTTCTTGAATGCTTCCTAGGTACTATGCTAATGGCTTTCTGTAAATTTAGTTCACATATCCACCAATGTGCTCATTCAGGTATTATGTGCACTTTACATATAATGAAATTGAGGCTCCTAGCAGTTAAGGTAATTGTTTTGGGATGAACCCTTTATATTTCTTTCTTGTTTTGTTTCGAGACAGTTTCTCTGTGTAGCCTTGGCTGTCCTGGAACTCACTCTGTAGACCAGGCTGTTCTCAAACTCAGAGATCTACCTGCCTCTGCCTCCTGCGTGCTGGGATTAAAGACAGGTGCTAGGATTGAGTGGGGATCTCCAGTCCCTTTTCTTTCTTTCTTTTTTTTTTGTTTTTTTGAGACAGGGTTTCTTTGTATAGCCCCGGCTGTACTGGAACTCACTTTGTAGACCAGGCTGGCCTCGAACTCAGAAATCCACCTGCCTCTGCCTCCCGAGTGCTGGAATTAATCCCTTTTCTTTTTGAGTGTAAGTTTTCGTTTTATAGACTCTTCTTTGTCTCACTGTTTGGTAGCTTCCTACATTTGTATACAGAATTTGGTGATTTTCATCCTCCGTTATCCCTTAACATCTCCCTCTTCTACTGAAATCCTCCCAACTAGACCCCAGGGTTACAGTGCTAGGCCTGAGTTCTGTAGAACTGGCCTCAGATCCAGTCAAACAGCAGTTGATTACCCGCACAGTGGTCGTCTGAGTGTGGACATAACTTGCCTGGCAGGTCGCCATTGTAGCTCGGGGGTCCATAGCTGGGAAGATGGTTGATGATTTCCCCACTTCTCCCCAGCAACTCGTACATTCCATAGCATTTCCAGTCTTATTGGTTATGGTAGGGTCAGGGTTTATCAATAGAAAATCTATATAGTACTAATTACAAGAAATGCACAGAGCCTGAATTGGGCTTTTGAACTGGTGGTTTTCATTACTTTTTTTTTTTTTTAAAGCTGTCCCTTACCCTAGCATGACAGGATAACAGAAGTGTGTGTCTGTCTGTGTGTGTGTTTAAGGGTTATTTATTTTATTTTGTGTATATGAATGGTTTGCTTGCATGTGACTCTGTGCACCTTGTGTACGTCTGGTGCCTGCAGAGGTGAGAAGAGGGTGTTGCATCCCCTAGAACTGTATAGATGTTTGTGAGCTGCCATGTGGGTGTTGGAAATTGAACTTGGGTCTTCTGTAAAAAACAAATGCTCTAACTGTTGAGCCATCTATCTGACCACATCAGCCTATACTGATTTTTAAATATATATTTAAATTTGGGAGTCACTTAAGTGTTACTCTTAGTACAATGTAGAATAAGTCTTGTGGGTTTTTTGTTTGTTTGTTTTTTGTTTTTTCGAGACAGGGTTTCTCTGAGTAGCCTTGGCTGTCCTGGAACTCACTTTGTAGACCAGGCTGGCCTTGAACTCAGAAATCTGCCTGCCTCTGCCTCCCGAGTGCTGGGATTAAAGGTGTGTGCCACCATGCCCGGCGCCTTGTGTTTTTAAAATGACTGAAATACTAATAATTTTGCAATTTTGAGGATGTGAATGTTAATGGAGATATCTTTTGTGACATTCTTTTGAATATTTAAGAAAACAAGTGAGTGGCTTGATGTGACCATGGGCCATAATTTGCTGACTCTTGGTCTGGGTGGAGTATTTTCATGGCTTCAGTGAGAAATTGTGTTCTGTTTTTAGGTGCTAATGCTTATAGATGCCAGCTTTGGGTTTGAGATGGAGACATTTGAGTTTCTAAACATCTGCCAAGTACATGGCTTTCCTAAAATTATGGGAGTTCTCACCCATTTAGACTCCTTCAAGCATAACAAGCAACTTAAGAAGACGAAGAAGCGGTTAAAGCATAGATTCTGGACAGAAGTCTACCCGGTAGGAGGAAAATTATTATTGGGTCCTATCAGTTTTAATCCTTTAAAGTAGCCAGAGTGACAAGCTATTCATAACATCGCTAGGGTTTTCCTGTATGCATGTGTTTGTAGCCCTTGGCCTGTTCCCTTCACATGGTCTTTGTCAGGGCCTCCTGGTGTCTCTTCGTTTGCTTCTGTGCATGCAGTGTACACTGTTGGTCATGGTGTGCTGCAGTGCTTCAGAAGTTCCTGCTAGCTAAGGACAGGACCTATCATTGCCCCTTTCATACCACTGTGGCCATTGGTCACAAAACCCTTGCTCTGCTCAGGAACCTCCGTGCCTTCTCCACCTAAGCCAGTGCTTGCTGAGAGGATTTTGCTTGTGAGGCCCTCACAGGGCACGTGCTGAAGAAGGCAGCCAGCTTGGAGAACACCAAACAGGAACTTCCATTGACCTTGCCTTCTATGGTATTGACATAGGTTTAATTGACATTCATTCTTTCTTTTTCTCTGTTTAGGGCGCCAAGCTATTCTACCTTTCTGGAATGGTGCATGGAGAGTATCAGAACCAAGAGATTCATAACCTGGGCCGGTTTATTACAGTTATGAAGTTTAGGCCTCTCACATGGCAGACTTCTCATCCTTACATCTTGGCAGACAGGTAAAATTCAAGTGTGAATTTCTTTCTTCCTGGTCTGTGTGTTTCTTTTTAACTCAAATTTTAAGATTTAAGGAAGGTCAGTGATAGTACCTATTGCTTGCAGTCACCAGAAGGTGCAATGCTTTGTCGAGTGGATAATGATGGAATGCTTACAGTGTTTGGAGTACTGTTCAGTGCATAGAGGGCTGAGTCCCAACATTGTCCGTTTTCTTTTTCCTTCTCTTTATTTTTTTGTTTATTTTTTTTGAGACAGGGTTTCTCTGTGTGGCCCTGGCTGTTCTTGAACTTGCTCTATAGACTAGGCTGACCTTGAACTCAGGGACCCACCTGCCTCTGCCTCTGCCTCTCTGCCTCTCTGCCTCTCTGCCTCTCTGCCTCTCTG
>NC_034591.1:133915895-133964677 GCF_900095145.1 Mus pahari | reverse complement strand
TGCCTCTGCCTCTGCCTCTGCCTCTGCCTCTGCCTCGAGTGCTGGGATTAAAGGCATTGGCACTGCTACCTGAGTTTTTTTTTCCTTAACAAAACAAAAAATGCAGATAATAGAAGAAGGGAAAATTTGGGGGGCATCTGTGATGGTGTCCTTGTGCCCAGGGTTCTAGTCACTCTGCACCTGTTTTGTGTTACCTTCGAGCTTTCTTACCCTGTAGTACCCTTATGTAGAGGAATCCAAGGTCACCAGAGGCCTCAGCCAGCAGACCAGTCTTAACTTTCCTGTAAGAATTTTTCTGAGCCTGTTCTCTGCTTTTCCCTGACCCAGTAAGGGTATCTATCGCCTCCCTTAGAAGTGTCTTGTGGAGTGCATCACGTATATGCGGAGCCCAGGGGAAGCAGTCACGTTTGGCTGCTTGTCCTCTGGTGTAGCCCATGCTTCCTTGTTTCTGGGTTTTATAGTTTGCTTAAGGAGCAAGACTTGGTTTTGTGGTGTTTAAGATCAGACTCTGGGCCTCCTTGCTGGCCAGTGTTGAACCAGTGATCTGTGCTCTCTCAGTCTGTGAACAAGAGTTGTTTTTTGTTTTTTTTTGGTTTTTTTTGGTTTTTTTTTTTTTGTTTTGTTTTTTTAATATTTATTTATTTATTATATGTAAGTACACTGTAGCTGTCTTAGGACACTCCAGAAGAGGGTGTCAGATCTTGTTACGGATGGTTTTGAGCCACCATGTGGTTGCTGGGATTTGAACTCCATACCTTCGGAAGAGCAGTCGGGTGCTCTACCCACTGAGCCATCTCACCAGCCCAAGAGTTGTTAACACATGAAGAGAAGTATACGTACTTTTTATGTTCCTTCCTGCCATGTGATTGTATTTTATTTTTCTAGGATGGAAGATTTGACAAATCCTGAGGATATCCGTACAAACATCAAGTGTGACCGAAAGGTGTCTCTCTATGGTTATTTACGAGGGGCCTACCTGAAAAATAACAGCCAGATCCACATGCCAGGTATTGTCCACTCTAAAGCACTCAGTATTTGTCACCCTCTTGGAACACTGAGCAAGGCAGAGCCATATTCTGGAATTTTTAAGATAACCCAACTATGCATCATCTGCCAAGTGCTGATTGAGTGCAGTATTATCTAGCTAGCAAGGTCCACTGCTTAGTGGTGCCTTTTCTGTGTCCTGCCTCGTGCCTTCAAACACAGGAATGTTTTTTTCCAGTAGTTGATACCGGTTTGTTTTCTGAATGTTTGACTTCTTGCCAAGTTGCTTCCTGGGTCCTGTCTTCCAGGCGTAGGAGATTTTGTCGCCAGTGATGTCAGTTTTCTCCCAGACCCCTGTGCTCTTCCAGAACAGCAAAAGAAGCGCTGTTTGAATGAGAAGGAGAAGCTGGTTTATGCACCTCTCTCTGGAGTTGGGGGTGTGCTGTACGACAAAGATGCTGTCTATGTCGACCTGGGTGGCAGCCATGGCTTCCAGGCAGCGGTAAGCAGTGCCCTCTCTAAATTAGTCGCCACGAATCTTTTCTCATCAAACAGCGTGCTCATAGTCTCCTAACTGAAGCTTTTTCTTTTAATTGAAGTTTATAATAAAACAACTGATTATAAAAGTGTTTTCTTTCCATCGTACCAAAAGAAAATAAAAATGCTATCCTTCATACCCTTCAGATTTGAAGTTCTCAGTTGTTGGCACCACTGCCAGCACGATGCCTGCCGGCGCTCGTCTTCCTAGAAGACTGCAGTGCTTTCTAGGTCTGCAGTGCTCCTCTAGTCGGTCAGTCAGTCAGTCTGTCTGTCTTTTAAGACAGGTTCTCTATATAACCCTGGTTGGGGTGATATGTAAGAATGTGTGTGTTTGTTTGTCTGTGTAAGTAATTGGTGGTATTTTTATTTTTCTTAATTTACAACTTATAAAAATCAAAATTAATTGAATCACATTCCCTCTTCCCTTTATCTCCAACTCCTTCAATTCCCCCTTCCCTAAAT
Source organism: Mus pahari (assembly GCF_900095145.1). NCBI lineage: Eukaryota > Metazoa > Chordata > Mammalia > Rodentia > Muridae > Mus > Mus pahari. The sequence goes on along the minus strand of NC_034591.1, from coordinate 133,962,691 downwards.
ATCTGGCCTCTTTGTCTTTGATTATTATTGTTGCTTATAAATATATTCTTGTGTGTAAATATACATATATAAATATAACTGAGTCCACTTGATGGTGTTTGCGTGTATTTGAGTTTCGGGCTGACCATGTTGTATGGGATAATTAATCAGGGGACTCATCTCTAGGTAAGACTAACTCTCCTTCAGCAGCATTAGTTGCTTATAGTTCTTTGTCTGCTGAAGGTATGTGAGGTTCCCCCACCACATTAGCATGTCTATTGGTGTTATCATTGTGCAAGTCTTGATTAGGCAGCCATATTGTTGAGGTTTCAGGACTGTAGCTTTTCTGTCATTTCTAGGAAACAAAGTCTCATCCACAGAACTCCAGGGACTCAGGTTCTTAAAAATCTTTCTGCACCCTCTTAGATGTTCTTTGAACCTTAGGTCAGGAGTTGTAGATATGTCTGCTAGGACTGGCATTGAGGGCAGTTTATAGATGGTCTCTATTTAGTATAAAGAGAGGCTCCTTTGGGGTGTGATAGCTACCCTTGTCTGTGGGATAAGGATATGTTTTATAATCATGCTGGTGTAGTGAAGTGGTAATAGTAAGTCCTCTAAGATCTATGACTTACTAGCCCCTAGTTGGTTAGCTTGCCACTGCCAGGCATGGTTTCCCTCCAATTGATCAGGCTAGATATAAGTGCTGGTCTTACACATTCGTCATTGTTGTGGCTCATTGGCATCACAGCTAGGTAGGACTATCCACTGCTTCCTTCTCTTGGCTTGTGTACTGGCTAGCTTTGTGTCAACTTGACACAGCTGGAGTTATCACAGAGAAAGGAGCTTTAGTTGGGGAAATGCCCCCATGAGATCCAGCTGTGGGGCATTTCCTCAATTAGTGATCAAGAGGGAGAGGCCCCTTATGGGTGGGACCATCTCTGGGCTGGTAGTCTTGGATTCTATAAGAAAGCAGGCTGAGCAAGCCAGGGGAAGCAAGCCAGTAAAGAACATCCCTCCATGGCTTCTGCATCAGCTCCTGCTTTCTGACCTGCTTGAGTTCCAGTCCTGCATCCTTTGGTGATCAACAGCAGTATGGAAATGTAAGCTGAATAAACCCTTTCCTCCCCAACTTGCTTCTTGGTCATGATGTTTGTGCAGGAATAGAAACCCTGACTAAGACAGCTTGCTTAGTTTTTTCCTGGTGCTATGGAAGCTAGGCCTTAGGAAGGAGCTTTCGGGTTGGATCCAGTTTGAATCCTCTGACTTCTATGCTCTAAGTATGCAGTCTTTGGCAGTAGGGACCTTCAACCCCTGAGAAGCAACCAAGGGCAACAGCAGTGGCCTGTATTGTTGTAGGAGTCACTTAGACTCAGGTGGAACTTTCTCGTTCTGGGTATGGGGGTTTTGTTAGATAGCCCGTGGCTCTTGTGGAGAACAGCGTCCGACTAAGTGACATACTTCATTTAAGATCTTTAATCGTGTGTGTGTGTGTGTGTTTAAGATATGTGTACATATACTTGTATGTGTTATGAATAATTTAGGTAGATATAAAATAGCAGTGACTTCTTGAGGCTTTACTAAGCATCCTTTGTTAATTATCCTCCTTTCCTGTTGAATGTCCCTAGGTTAGAGCCACATGTGTTTTTAAGAAATTTGAGATACTCTTCTTGTTTTGAAATACTTAATATTTTTATATATGTGTATATTATATTTTGATCTGTCACCCCAATTACTTTCTTGTCCCTCACCCTAGTGGACACCTTTTCAGTAAGTCCTCCTCTTTGTTGAGGTTTCTCACTTAACTCTGTGACTAGCTCTGGCATGTTTATGTAATGGATTTTAGCAGTTCTCACACTTGCTTCCCTTCCTCATAGCCACTCTCCTTTCCTGATGAAACTCTTTCCAGCTGGCCAGTTTTTATAATCACCCACTGAGTTTAATTTGCATGAGCATAGGTCTGGAGGTTTTTACTAGGCCTACGTTAGGGAGGGTAAGAGCACTGCTTCCTCTACCAGCGGTTGTGGGGCCTTTCCAGCACCCACATGGTGGCTCACAACTGACTGTTACTCCAGTTCCAGGGAAACTGACACCCTCTTCTGACTTCTGCAGGCCTAAAAGCATGCAAGTGGTACAGGGATGAGAATGTGCAGGAAAACACCCTTACTCATAAAACCAAACCAACCAAGCCCCAGATTCCACCCTCAGCCGCCATTGCTGCCCTTTGCTCCTCCGGGAGGAAGGGGCCTCATGAACCTGCCCTGTCCCTAATGAGAGCGCTGACAGGCTCCACTTGTGCAGAAGAGCACAGCTACTGTCAGTTCATGGCAACAGTGGCCCTACCCTGCTACCCTGTGCAGAGGGATGCTACACAGCAATTCCTGTCCTCTGGCTCTTCCATTCTTTCTATCCTGTATTCCACAGTGTCCCTGAGGCTTGGCAGTGATAGAGACTTTAGATTTTTGTTAGTTTTTTGAAATGTAATCTTACTGAGTTAAAATAGTTTTTGCCTATAATTTTGAGACCTGGTGTTTTCCTAGCTAAGGGCTTAGGTTCGATTATATCAATGATATGCTGCATGAACTTGAGAAACACTTACATTGTTGGGAACCAGCTGTAAGCTTTGTCGCCAGTATTTTCTTCTCTCGTTAAAACAGTGAGAAAGGTTTTTAGAACTATAATTTTTTAAAATTACTTTTTGTGTCTCTATGTATCTGTTTATATGTATATATGAATGCATGTATATGTGTTCAGGTGTCCACAAAGGCAGAGATGTCAGATGTCTATGGTGCTGGGATTACTAGTGGCTGTGAACTTCTGGTGTGGGTGCTGTGCTGGGAACTGAATTCTCAGGTCTTAAGCATGAGCAGTATGCAGTGTAACTGCTGAGCTGTCTTCAGCCTGTGATAAGGAATGATGAAACCAGTATGTTTCCAGCATCCTCTTGCTTTCCTCACTTGCAGTTTTCCTGACTTTGACAGGAGGAAGCAGGCCCTACCCATGAACTGGTCCAGAGCCTCATCTCCACCCATGCCAGTATCGATGCTAAGATGGCTTCAAGTAGAGTGACACTTTTCTCTGATTCCAAACCTCTGGGGTCAGAAGACATAGATAATCAAGGGTAGGTCTACCATTTTACTAATTTTTTTACTTATGTATGTATGTATGTATGTAAACATTTATTTTGGGTGTCTGTGCATGCACACAGACTGTCAGAGTTGGTTCTCCATTTACCGTGTCAGTTCCAGGAATCAAACTCAAAGTCAGGCTTGGCAGCAAGTGCTTTTACCCAATGACCCACATTGCTGGCTCTTTTTTTAATTTTTAATTTTAAAAAGTTAAAAGTAAAAATTATATTACCTACCATTCTTCTATTACAGTTTTTATTTTGATGGGATTTGACTCTAGAATTTTGGTTTACTGTGAATATTAATCTGTTTCTTGACTTTTTTTACTTATAAAGCATTACATAATATTGTATTTTTAGTAAAAGACAAGACTTGTTTTTAACAGCAGTATTTCAACAGAATAATGTTAAAATACGACACAAACATTTCTATTGATTGCTTTTAATTTTCTAGGAGACCACTTGGATATCTTTTAGTGACTGAAATTCTGGAGTGTTATCTGGATGTTTATTTGGGTTCTGTCCAAAGGCACGTGCCTTGTCTCTGAAAGTCTTTCATACATTTTTTGTTTTTATTACCATGGTAGGTGTCATGGCTCCTTTTTCAGCCTGGATATATGCTTATGTACCATGCTACTGAGTGGGTGCTTGCTAAACATTGACTTTTGTTCTAACTCATCCTCATAACCAACCTGAAAATGATAAACTGTGTACAGTAGAGTTTATTTTTTTTATTTTTATTTATTTTTAGGTTTTTCGAGACAGGGTTTCTCTGTGTAGCCCTGGCTGTCCTGGAACTCACTTTGTAGACCAGGCTGGCCTCGAACTCAGAAATCCGCCTGCCTCTGCCTCCCAAGTGCTGGGATTAAAGGCGTGCGCCACCACCACCCGGTTAGTAGAGTTTATTATACTATGCATTATTGCTTAGCATGGTAAGATGAAAGATTAAAAAGTACATATAAGTGTTACCGTTCCCAGGACTTAGAGCCAGCTCAGTGGTTAAGAGCACTTCCTACTTCTGCTGAGGGCTTGGGTTCTGCGCTCACCACCCATCTGTTGCCTCACAAATGCTTGTAACTCCAGGTCCAAGGACCTGTGACACCCTCTGACCACCTTGGCCTCTTACATGTTCATGGTATACATAAACTCAGTAGGCACACACACATACACATACATAACAAATAATCTATAATTTAAATATTATGAGCATTTTCTTTGTCTTTGCATTTTTTTTTATATAGTCATTGTTTTGTTATTAGTGTTTTTCACTTAGGACTGTTTTAATTTTATCCCATAGCTTTACCATCTCAATGATTCTGTACCAGATTAAGGAAACCCAGGTCTTCTGTAAGATCACTGAGTGCTCTGAACTGCTGAGGTGTCTCCTCGGCCTGTATCATCATACTCTACAAACTCAACAACACAAAGAAGTTGAGTCAGCCGACCCACAGAACATTGCTCTGAACTCTGGCTAGCTGCCATTTTTGTATCACTCTGCCTGCTTGATTTTTGTATCACGATTGACTGGACTTTGGTTTTGTTTATGTCTTACCATCTCCTTGCTGTCATTTTTCTCTGATGCCTACATTGTCCTAGATTTGACCCTCAGTGCTGAGTCTCCTGTGTCTTCTAGGCACATCCTCATTAATCCTAGTATGAGCATAGTAGTTTCTGACAGAACAGGGTGACCCAGGCTTACATTGTCCTTTGGACCTGGAATCAATTTTGAAGATTGTACTAAACCCTTTTGAATACTTTTCCTAAAATCTAAATTGTTTTATTTCCTTTTTTTTTTTTTAATTTAAACAATTTTTATTAGGTATTTTCTTCATTTACAATTCAAATGCTATTCTGAAAGTCCCCTATACCCTGCCCCCCACCCTGCTCCCCAACCCACCCACTCCCGCTTCCTGGCCCTGGCATTCCCCTGTATTAGGGCATATTAATCTTTTCAAGACCAAGGGCCTCTCCTCCCAGTGATGGCCGATTAGGCCATCTTCTGCTACATATGCAGCTAGAGACATGAGCTCAGGGCGTCCTGGTTAGTTCATATTGCTGTTCCTCCTATAGGGTTACAGACCCCTTCAGCTCCTTGGGTAATTTCNCNAGCTCCTCCATTGGGGGCCCTGTGTTCCATCCTATAGATGGCTGTGAGCATCCACTTCTGTGTTTGCCAGGCACTGGCATATTCTCACAAGAGATAGCTATATCAGGGTCCTGTCAGCAAAATCTTGTCTGCGTTTGGAGGTTGATTATGGGATGGATCCCCGGATGGGGCAGTCATCTCCTTGTACTAAGTTTTGTTTATTTCCAATAAGAGTCTCTATGTTCTATTAGTGCTTTGCAAGCATGTCATTAGGGAGCTGTGAGTTTGCTTATTAATTATTTACATGCTTGTCATCAATTTTCCGTGCTGTCTGTGGGACTATGATGGTACTGTTTTCTTTAATAAATGCTAAGGAATGAACACAGGGCTCTGTGGGCCAGAGTTCTACCAGGAAACTCTGACTCCAGTTCTTTTCAGTCCTTTTTTTTCTTTAAATTTCTGTTTGGGGACAGGGTCTCATTAAGTTACTGAGTGTCACACGAAGTCTTAACTTACTCTGAGCCCAGGCAGGACTAGAACCTTGAACCCTCCTGCCTTAGCCTCCTTAGCTTGGCATTAGCTACGTACTGCACAGTTTGAATTGGTTTTTATTTACTTGAAATATAGGCTGTGGATGCCGAAAGAGGAGAAGCAGGTGGATGTGGAAACGGGCCGAGTGCGTCGGAAAGCCATTTTTGGAGATACAGAAGATGAGTCTGGAGATGAAGAGAGTGAAGATGAAGAAGACATGTCTGAAGCTGACGGGATGGAACATGGCTCTAGTGATGATGAGGTGGAAGAGGAAGAAGGTGCTGAGAGCAGCAGCTGTAACTACATGATGGCTAGGGGACGCAAACGACCAAAGCTTGAGGAGCAGGAGGAAGACAGTGAGGCAGACTTGCCAGCGTTTGCTGATAGTGATGACGACCTTGAAAGGAGCTCTGGGGGCGAGGAGGAGGCCGAGGAGGCGGATGAAAGCAGTGCTGACGGTGCCTCCACAGGGGAGAGGGACACTGGGGAATGCGACTCTGTTGGAGGAGCTAGTGAGGAGAGCCCATCAGCAGCCCAGCAGTGGAGGCGCCATCCGGATACACAGAAGCCTTCCCCAGTGAGAAAAGCAGCCCTCACCACTTCTGATTCTGGTCATTGTACAGCTGAGGAGGCATTCCCATCTGAAGATGAGTCTGAAGACTCCGAGCTCAGTTCAGAGGGAGAAGACTCAGAGCACAAAGAAGTTAGGGGACAGCGTGCACATCCTCAGAGGGTCAGCGGACAGGAACAAGAGTTGGAGAACCTGGTTGATGAGACCAGCGACATTGAAAATTTACTCAAAGAGGAAGAAGACTACAAGGAGGAAAAGAGCAGCTCTGTAGAAACGTCAGGTAAGACTCCACAGAAACGCCAGGCATCCTTAAACTGAGTTAGCTCCTCATATCAGGGTGTCTACACTTTTGAGTCTGCTCTTTGGAAACGACTGAAATATGTCATGAACATGTTTTAGAATGAGTGAACTTTGGACTTTGCACCAGGGGCCAGTGAGCATATGTAACCGGGTGTTGGTTTTTCAGGTGCTCTGAAGTGGAAGGAAGACCTTTCCAGAAAAGCAGCAGAGGCCTTTCTCAGGCAGCAACAAGCTGCTCCGAATCTTCGAAAGCTGATTTATGGGACAGGTAAAGAACTCTGGTTTGAGCTGAAAATGTTTTAGGTTCTTGGAGTATTTTCTGAGAAGGAAAAGAGGCCATTGACATAAAAATCGGGGGTAGACTTTGACCTGTATTATTTTTGGCTCAGCTTTTATGTATTTACCAGACATTTTTACAACATATTTTAAACTTTTTATTTACTTGCTCTGTGTGTGTGTGTGTGTGTGTGTGTGTGTGTGTACACGTTTATGGTGTGAAGAGCATTGATGCCAAGTGTATGTGTAGAGGTTAGAGGACCAATGTGTGGAGCTGGTTCTCTGTCCACCTTTTATTGGTTTTCAGGATCCAGCTCAGGTCCCCAGGCTGATGTGCTAAGCGCCCTTACCTGCTGAGCCTTTGTTGGCCTTGGCAGGTATTTATAGTCACGTGGCAAGGACTGTAACTTGTCCTTACAACATCCATTGCTCAGGTGCTTTGACAGTTTCAATGAGACTGTCATTCTTCATGAGATTTGTTTGTTAAATTTAGTGTTAGAGTTATGAAAGATGTCTCCCTTGTGAGAACGAGAGCCCTGTGTTCTCTTTGCCTATGTGCACTTATTTTTGTAATTTATTAAACTTGTTTATAAGTTCTTTTTGAAAAAAAAAAAAACCAGATATAAGTTGCCCTTTGATAAGAAAATTGGCAAGATTTAGATTTTGCTTCTAGACATTTAGTGATGGGCAGTTCTAAGGGAGCTGTGCACAGAAGAGCTTTCCCTTTAAATGACTTCCCCTCCCCAGCTCCAATATTTTCACTCCTCCATGGTCTCTGCTGCTGCTTTGCAAGAGGATAAGTCTTCCAGACACATTAGGTGGTAGATTTTTAGCTTTTTGGCCTTTTGGCTCTTAGTGAGTGTCCCAGGGGTACTGCATGTCTATAATGAACAGAGACTAGTTCAGGGCAATGAGCCGTCTAGGACTGAAGTTTTTATTCTCCTCTTTTTCTTTAGTGACAGAGGATAATGAAGATGAAGATGGAGACACTGCAGAAGAGCTTGGAGGGCTGTTTCGTGTCAGCCAGCCAGATAGAGGGTGTAAGCACAAGGCTGACTCTCTGGACTGCTCCAGATTTCTTGTGGAGGCTCCTCATGATTGGGATTTAGAAGAGGTAATGCTGAATAGTCTGTTGACTTTGGTAAGAGGTAGCTGGAAGTGTATCAGTGACTGAGGGCTCACCTAGCATCTGGATGCCCTAGACTCACAGTCCCCAGCATCCCTTTACCTCCCCCACATACACCTTCCAATGCAGGGAAATAATTAGATAATTATTTTAGAAGAACGTTTTCTGACTTCAGTATTACATATTCATCACTGGCTTCTTGTTTCTGTAGGAGATAATTTCCCTAATCAGAGTGCTTTTTGCACACAAGCAGTAACTGGTTCTGAATTTAGTGGGACTCTGAACTTGTGTTGAGTTGAGGAAATGTTCAGCCACTGGGTGAGCGCATTGCTGCCTTTTCTTTTGAAGCTCAGGGTTGCTCTTGCTCTCTGGGATCTGTTTTGGTTCCCTATGAATCTTAAGATTTTCTGTTTCTGTGAAGAGTATAGTGGTTATTCTCGTTGGCATTGCATTGAATTTGTAAATAACTTGGGTTAGATGGTCATTTTCATAGTATTAACTCTACCAATTCATGAACACGTGATGTCTTTTCACCTTCTAGTCTGTTTCTTGAATGATTTGACGTTTTCATTATAGAGGTCTTTTGCCTCCTTGGTTAGGTTTATTCCAAGATATTTTGTTGACTCTGATGCTGTGGTTAATGGAGTATAACCATGTCTTTGTCAGTGGGTGTGGTTTTGGTGTATAGGGAAACTACTGATTTTTTTGTTCAGTTGATTTTTACTCTGCCATTTTGCTGAAGTTGTTTTAGAAGTTTTCTGGTGGAAGTTTTGGATCTCATGTATAATATATCATTTACAAATGAGAATTGTTTGACTTCTTTTCCTGTTTGTATATCTTTAATTTCCATCGCTTCCTTTTCTGCTCCGGCTACTACTTGAGGTGCCATATTGAAAAAGAGTGGGGATAGTGGGTGGCTCTGTCTCAGTTCTGACTTTAATGGAATTGCTTCAGTTTTTCTCTGTTTAGGATAGTGTTGGTTGTGGGTTTGTCTCATATAGCAGAATTTGCTGTATATGATCTTTTCCTGGTGTTGATCCCTTGATTAGAATGAAATACCTTCTTTTTTCTTCTGATTGGTTTTAGTTTAAAGTCTGTTTTCTCAGATAGTATGGGAGTGCCTGCTTGCTTCTTGATCCCATTTTCTCTGGAGACCTCTTTCCTTCCTTTCACTTGAGGGTGGTTACTGTCCTTAAAGCTAAGATGAGGGCTGGTGAGATGGCTCAGTGGGTAAGAGCACCCGACTGCTTTTCTGAAGGTCTGGAGTTCAAATCCCAGCAACCACATGGTGGTTCATAACCATCCGTAACAAGATCTGACTCCCTCTTCTGGAGAGTCTGAAGACAGCTACAGTGTACTTACATATAATAAATAAATAAATCTTAAAAAAAAAACAAAACTAAGATGAGTTTCTTGTAGGCAATAAGAGGAATGGATTTTGTTTCGTAATCCAGTCCCCAAGCCTGTATCTTTTGTTTGGAGGTTCAGGCTGTGAATAGAGCTATTATTGAAAAGGCGTGTGTAGCTTGTGTCAGTTTATTGCTTTTCACTGCCACTCTGTGATCTCAGCCCTACTTGGTATTTCATTACATTTTAGCTTTGTTTTTTTCCTAGAGTCTCTTGGCTATTTATTTCCTTCTTCAGTTTAAAGTATTGCTTCCAGTATTCTGCTTGCTTGCTCCTTTCTTTTCTTTTCTTCTTTTCTTTTCTTTCTTTCTTTCTTTCTTTCTTTCTTTTTTCTTTTCTGTTTTTGGAAATGAAATTTTTTAGGCTGTTTGGATCATGGGAAGGTTTTTCTTCTCAGCTCTGGCAGACAGTTAGCTGAGTGCAGTCTTGTGGTTGGTAGCTGTGGTCTTGAGGGGTTGCATTGCTCCAGGATCAGAGCATGCTTTGAGAAATCAGGTATCACTCTGATGGGGTTTCCTTCATAGGAGACTTGTATTGTTTTTCGTTTTTTCTATAGCCGTAGTATTTTGACTGTGATATGCTATGGGGTGTTTCTTTTCTGGCCTTGTTTGGTGTTCTGTGTGCTTTTTGTATCAGCTTGGGTGTGTCTTTCCTTAATTTGTGGGAAATTTCCTTCTGTGTTCTTTTGGGAGATCTTGTCTGTGTCACTGATATGGATTCTTTCCCCTCGTTTATGCCTGTAATTAGAAGATGTGGTCCTTTGATAGTGTCTGTCCCACATTTCCTGAGTGTTCCTTTCCTGTGCTTTAATATTATTTCATATTCTCGGCTTCTTTCACAGCTCTTCTGTTTTTATCTCCGAGTCCTGACGTTCCATCTTCGGATTCATTTGACCTGATGGGCTTTCCCTTCAGCTTTCTAATCAGGATATTGAGGTTGTTTTTTTTTTTTTTTTTAATTCCATCTTCATTTTAGCTTGTGTTCACTTCAGTGTTTCTCTTTATTGAATTCTACTTTCAAATTGTGATTTATCTTTATCATTTCATCCATATATTTGTATTCTCTTGGATATCACTCAGGTGTTTATTGTTACCCTTGTGGAGTTTAATGAAGTTTTTATTCATGCCTTCTTTAAATTTCTTGAGTTCTTTGATAAAGTTTGTGATTGTGCTTTAAATTCTGTGTCCTGGGTTACATCTAGGTGGTTCTCATTAGAGAGCACTTCTATAGGACTCCTGGGTCAGATGGAGACATGCTGCCATTCATGTTGTTTTTTATTTGGGTGATTTTGCCTGGGCATATGGATTTCTTTCCCTGGTTATGTGACTGAAAGTGATTATTTGATCTTCCTTAGATTGAGCCAGTGCAGATGTATGATCTGAGTTAGGTCAGACAAAATTAGTGGATGAGTTGTATAATTGGACCAGGGAAAATGGCTCCCAGCCCATGGTCTAGAGCTAAGCCGGTAGGTGCAGAGAGCAACGGGCAGATGGGAATGTCAGAGACGAGAGATGTCTCGCCAGTCAGAGATGACTCTTAAAGAAAGTGGGTTCCAAGGCCATGGACTGGGGCTAGACCTGTGGGTGTGGAGATGGTGAAGTTTGGGGAGAGAATGTGGGGGATGATAAAGGGAGGACATCACTTCCCCAGCAGTGGTGTCTCTAGAACAAAAAGGGTTTGTGGGCTTTGGTCTAGAATTAGCAGGTAGTGACTGGAGGGGAGCAAGGGGAGTGGTGTCTTATTGTTTCTATTGCGGGAATAAAACACCATGATCAAAAGCAACTTGGGACTTTAAGGGAGAGGGAGAAACCTTCTATAGATTTTGTTGTAAATAGAAACTCTGTGCGGGTGGGGGTGTATGGTGTGTGTGTGTGTTGAAGGAATAAAATGAGGAGTATTGTGTAACTGCTCATCTCAGTTATCTCAGGGTCAGAGCAGTATGTTGGTGACTGTTGATAAGATTAGAGAAGACAAGCTTTTCCCTCATATATTCTCCGTTCTCTAAAACAGAAGCCACTGTGTGGCTCTCCCCCCCCCACCAGCAGTATCTGTGGGGTTAGTTGATTTATGTCTCCACCAAGAATTATTCTTATCTCTCTCTTATTCTTAGCCATGCTAGAAAGTGTGACGTGTGCCATATCATCATTGTTTGCATTACCTAAATAGTCAAGCATCATTTCTGGTGATCACGCCGGATTTTTGTCTGTATACCTATTCATACTGTATACCTATTCATACTGTTTGCCTATTTTAAAAATTTGGACATTTAGTTGTAAGAGTTGTCTACATATTGTGAGAACATGTCCCTTACCACTTTAGATATTCTTGATCCAGGGTCCTTCTATATGTGATTTGCAGATATTTTTCTTTTGTTCTCTAGAAATTATCTCACACACTTAAATGAAATGAATATATCCACGAAAGTGTATGTTTACTTTCTGATTAATTTTTGGAGACAGTCTCTATGTAGCCTGAACTGGCCTAGCTCACCATGTAGTTTGAGTATTTTCCTGCCCCAGCAGCCCAGATGCTGGGATTATAGGTATGTGTCACCAGGGCCAGCTTGAAATGGCCTGAGGAATAGTTAGAGACAAATTGTTGTCTGCTATCATTTCTCAAAACTACTTGTTTAGTGTAAATTAACTAAATGCTGATTTTTCTGTGTAAGGTTATGAACAGTATCAGAGATTGCTTTGTGACTGGGAAATGGGAAGATGATAAAGATGCAGCCAAGATCTTAGCAGAAGAAGGTAAGTAAGGGCTGCATATTTCTTTGTATGTTTGAGCGTGCACGTGCCTCTGGAGGCAAGGGACAGAGTTAATTGTCTTTTCTCAGGTGGTGTTCCTCAGACACTGCTTTCCCATTTGTTTTTATTTATTTATTTTTAGACCTGATCTCTTTATTTCCCTGAATTTACTAAGTATGGTAAGCCGGCTGCCCAGCAATACCCAGGGATTTGCCTTCCTAACTGGGATTGCAGGCCACCAGGCTTTTTATAAACATGGATTCTAGGGATTCCCAGTGAAGTTCCTACATGACTAGCATGTGTGTAGAGGACAGACAGCCTCTAGGAGTTTGGTGGGTCCTAGGATTGAGCTCAGGCCCTCAGGCGTGGCAGCAGGCACCTCTGCTTTCTGAGCTGTGTCAGCAGCTATGTTTTATTATTTTTTTTTTTTTAGTGTGTGAATTTCCAACATGGTTCTAGTTTTTATGCTTATATTTTATAGTTTTTATTATATAAGTAAGAGCTTCCTGTTTGTTATGTGAATGTCTTAATAACAGTAAATGTTGCCCTCCCAAAAGCATTTTTAACTTGTTTTAAAGGGGACAGCCTGAACTGAACATAGAGCTCTAAAAATAAACAAATAGATGAATTAATGAACTCTTGCTATGAGCTCAGCATTGTTTTGAGCCCTGATTTTGTTCCAGGCTCTATACTTACATAGTCTTACCTCTCCCCAAGGCACAGTACTTCACATGGGCTGCATCTTCTCACTTATTCTTTGAAATGATGGTTTGGAGTTGAACCTTCAAGGCTGCACTTGGTAGATGGGAAAGCTAAGTGAGTGAAGTGAGAGCCCTTAGCTAAGTGAGGTTTCAAGTCCTGGGTCCGTTTTACTTTTCCTGAGCAAATAATGAAATACTTTTTTTTAAAGCAGTGTAAGTTTAAGATTCTTGGCATGTACAGTGATGGGAACAACAGAGATGAAGTTTGGAATGCAGAGCACAGGGTCGGCCAGGGCTGGGGCAGGGCCAGTGTCACAGAATAGACTTTTAAATGTTCTTTTTCAGAGGAGCTGTATGGTGACTTTGAAGACCTAGAAACGGGGGATGTGCACAAGGGAAACCCAGGCCTGGATACTCAGGTATGACTGTGATGTAGCCTCTGCAGCTTGGTTCAGTCAGATGTACTGAAGAGATGTGCTTTGGGAAATGAAGGTCCTGACTTCCCTGCCAGGATTAGATGGGTTAGATACCGTTCTAAAGAGTGGCAGCAGATGAGTGGTTCATTTGTCCCTGCTGTCCCTCCATGCTGTGGTCACTTACCAAGTTCATGCTTTTTATTTGTGTTTCTTTTGCCATCATCCAACTGAAGTTTAAAAGCATCATTAAATTCCTTATTCTTCCTGACAGTACTTTGAACAGGGTCTTAAGAGCATCTAGCTGCAAAACAGTTGCTATCTCACACATGACAGCAGTGCTGTCGGCTGTCTCCTGGAGCAGCCCCAAGTCTGTCTGTGATGATCATAACAGAGTCTTAGGGCTCAACCATTGTTGTCAAATCTGCTTCATTTCTCTAAAGAAAGGTCTTCCTAAGCTGCTCGGTGCTTGTGTCTGGAAATTCTAGAGTGAAGACATAGACGACGGAGAAGTAAAGGAAGACACTGGCCCAAGTGAGGAGGAAAGTGCTAGGACGAAGCATCTGAATAAGAAAAGAAAGCTGAAGGAGCTGTTCGATGCGGAGTATGATGAAGGAGAAAGCACGTACTTTGATGATCTTAAGGGTGAAATGCAGAGACAAGCACAGGTAAGCAAGCAGTTCTGCCTGCCTGCCAAGGGGGCGCCACCTGCTGACCTGCTGACCTGCTGACCCTGTTTGCCTCTGAGCCCAGGTTGAAATTGTGCAACATTGTTGCTTCTTCTGCCTCACCAGAAAGTATCAGCAGCACGTTTGTACCAAGCACCGCCTGCTTGGGAAGCAGTAAGGGCTGAGACATGGTCTCTGCTTCCGAGGAGCTCCTGCACTACTTGACACAGGCTAGAGAGACAGAGAAATTAAGGGGCAGTGGAAGGGCTGTTACCATCCTGGGATCATTTTATAATAAGAATCAAGAAACAAAACAGCTGATAAAATGAAACTGCCCACAAAGACAATATCTTGAGAATGTCAAAACCCGCCAGGCGTGGTGGCACATGACTTTAATCCCAGCACTCGGGAGGCAGAGGCAGGCAGATTTCTGAGTTCGAGGCCAGCCTGATCTACAAAGTGAGTTCCAGGACAGCCAGGGCCATACAGAGAAACCCTGTCTCGAGAGAAAAAAAAAAAAGAATGTCAAAACCCTCCAACTGTGTTTATTTCATGCCAAATGTTTGTGGCTTTGAGCTTAAATGTGTTAGCACTCCTTTCTGAACTCATTTTTAAATCTAAACAGTGCATTACATAAAAACCATTTTAAAATTTTGCTTATAAAGGAAAAAGTGTGTGTGTGTGTGTGCCTGAATGAGTGTATCTGTGCACAGCTGAAAGAGAACATGTGTCACACACACTCTGTCATCTCTGCCTTAGTCCTTAGAGACAGTCTTGATGAACCTTTCTGAAGCTCTGCTAGTATCCCCCAAACCCCAGCAGTCCTGTGTCACCCTCCCAGCTGGGGCAGCATGCGTGGCTCCAGAGGAGAGGAGGCTCTCCTCGTGCCTGCACAGCAAGCACTCGCTGAGCCACAGGAGAAGGGGCTTCAAGATGAGTAGTAAGTGAGCCAGCCCATAGAGATTTTCACTTAAATAAACTTCAGGTTTTAAGCTTGATACCTTATAAATTACATCCTTTGGGGAAAAAATGTAACTTACAAAGATACAGAGAGTTATCTGCCATTGTAAAGACTAACTCATAGGAAACATGGAGTTTTGGTCAAAGTAAGGTAGAGAAATGGAGGGAGCAATAGAAAGAGGACTCAAACCAGGCGTGGTGGCGCACGCCTTTAATCCCAGCACTCGGGAGGCAGAGGCAGGNGGATTTCTGAGTTCGAGGCCAGCCTGGTCTACAGAGTGAGTTCCAGGACAGCCAAGGCTACACAGAGAAACCCTGTCTCGAAAAAAAAACAAAAAAGAAGACTCAAAAAGGTTTTAAAAAGATGAGAAAAGTAACGAAAGTGGGATCTTTTGAGAGCTAGAAGTTTGGCATTCAGTAGCGGTGTGGTCAGATCATCTGTAGATGCTTCTGTGCTGCCCCAGCCGCCTTCCAGGCACAGGTGTGACTGCGGGCTGTAAGGTTAAATGTCATTTCATCTACGGCCTAGCATGGCGCTGTACAGCTGTGATTCATGCACTCAGGAGGCTGAGACAGTTAAGAATCCTAATGTTGTGGGTTTATTGTGCTTCTGGTGTTGTCTCTTTGTCTCCTCTGTAGCTTAACCAAGCTGAATTTGAAGATCAAGAGGATGAAACCAGAGTTCAGTATGAGGGGTTTCGACCTGGAATGTATGTTCGAATTGAGATCGAAAACATCCCTTGTGAATTTGTGCAGAACTTTGACCCACACTACCCAATTATTCTGGGTGGTTTGGGCAATAGCGAGGGCACTGTGGGGTATGTGCAGGTAGGTGCCCTTTGCTGCAAGCTTGGAGACGGGTCATTTGGATGTACGCTCTGTTTTATTGAATGTTTATGTCTTCAGATGCGCATCAAGAAACATCGTTGGTATAAGAAAATCCTCAAGTCTCGAGACCCCATTATTTTTTCTGTAGGATGGAGGAGATTTCAGACCATCCCATTGTATTATATTGAAGACCACAATGGAAGACAAAGGCTTCTAAAATACACCCCACAGCACATGCATTGTGGAGCAACTTTTTGGGGTAAATTGATTATAAATATTATAAGATCGGTTTATACTATTCAGGCTATCCCTATAGTTTTTTTCTTTGTCTGTCTTGAAACCCAACTTAAAAGATTTGTTTCTTTGAGAAAAAGGGTTGAAGTAAAATACGTGGTTTACAATTTTTCCTTTTCTGTTTTCTTTAAGGTCCTATCACCCCACAAGGAACTGGATTTTTGGCGATACAGTCTGTCAGTGGTGTAATGGTAAATATCAGAGATGCATTCTTTATCGATTATACAGATGAACTAGAGAATATAAACTGTATTCATGAAGCTAAGTTGAAAACCAGCTATTTTCACATGTAATATTTATATGTAATATTTAGTAAGTTCCTCCTTGCTTTGTACCTTCCTGTATCCTTTGCCTACCATCTGCCCACCCTCCCCAACTCCCTCTCTCTTTCTTTCTTTCTCTTTCTGATAAGGTCTTGATATGTAGCCCAGGCTAGCTGAGACTCACAATCTTCCTGCCTCAGCCATCTGAATGTTAGCATTCCTGGTGTGCGTTGCTCTGCCTGGCTTTCCTAAGTAGAGTGTGGGAGTCAGGAGAGAGATAGGATTGTAATGGCACTATGGCAATGTATATTTTTGTGCCTTGTTTGGACTTATTTAAAAAATATTTAAGCAGTGTTCACTGGATACTCAATATTACACTACATTTTGTGGGTCCCTCATAGCCCTATAGACACGGTGCTGTCCCTTAGTAGCACTGTGTGAACAAAGTATCTTCAGAGTTGTCTTTGCCTGAGCAGAACAAGCTTATTTATTGGTTGTACCTAACGTGAGAAAAAAGGGTGCTAAACAGACAATCCACCTGGAGGTCCAAAATGTCATTTTTAAATGTTGCACCTGAATTTGCCTTTTCCTTTGGTTCTGAATGGTGATGTTCTGAAACTATTATTATGAATTCACTCTCAGGAGAAAGGCAAGTTAGCAGCAGTGGCTTAGCATAATTAAAATCCTGGTTCACAGCCAGGGTGGTGGAGGCAGGGAGACAAGAGTTCTAGGGCATCCTCTACCACATATGGTGAGCCGAGGCTATTAAACCCTGTCTCGAGTACTAGTAAGGACCTAATACGAAAATCAATGAAAGTCTGCCTTTTATAGCTAACTGTAAGTAAAAGGATTTTGGGCATTATTATAATTTCCACAGAGAATTATAAATTTTCTTCTTCTGTTAGTCATATTTTTCAATTTTGGGTTCCTTTTAGCCTGAGTTTCGGATTGCTGCCACTGGAGTTGTCCTTGACCTGGATAAATCCATAAAAATTGTGAAGAAATTAAAACTAACTGGTTTTCCTTTTAAAATATTCAAGAATACTTCATTTATTAAGGTCTGTATATCCATTTATTCATGTTATAAATGTATACATTGTTAAAGAGTAGCAGACTCTTGTTTACCTGAAGTGTTTGCAGCCAGCAGCACTTCCCATGTGGATCATCGTTTTGGGATTTGAGATGCTTTTGTTTATAATGGCTGTTTTCAGGCTAGAGACTAAAGTCTAACTACAAGTTCATCTGTGTGGCCATTACACATGAGGGCCCTGTTAGGCTCCAAGCTGCCTTTGGACTATGAATCATCAAATGGGGTTAGGTAGCAGATTTTCCTGTACTTTTAAAATATAGATTTAAAATTTTTAGAAGAATATTTGAAATCTTGACATTTGATACTTTTGTTTTCTTTAAATGATTTGTCCTGTACTTAAAGGCAGAGATTCTTAGTAACTGCAGCTGTGACTTTTCCATGAGCCTGTCCTAGAGCCAACACAGATTCATCCACTGGGTTTTCTTACTACTTTAGAGCTGTGTTAGTAAGGAAAAAAAAATCCTTTTTGTCTAAGTGTTCAGTAGAAAGTAGACAAATCAGTTTGCAGCAAACAGCAAGATTTCAGTAGACTTCACACTCAGCTTCACAGTGTTTAGAGAAGATAGTTTAAAAGTTTATTTTGGGAAGGGTTCTTCATTAAAGATGCAGTTAAGACTGTAAGGACTAGAGATGGTGATAGAGTACTTGTATAAGGAGGGGAGGTACTCAGTGATAGAGTACTTGTATCAGGTGGGTAGGTACTTAGTGATAGAGAACTTGTATAAGGAGGGGAGGTAGTTACTGATAAAGTACTTGTATAAGGAGGGGAAGTACTTAGTGATAGAGTACTTGTAAAGCCTAGAGTTTGGTTTTCAGCTCTGCACAAAAGAAGATATCAAGGTTGTCTAGGCCACTTCACACCTGTAAGTCCCTCTTCCTCTGAGCTGACAGTAATTAGCCTACTGATGAGTGCATAGAAAGGTTTTAAATGTTATTTAAGTGAAAATAAAGTTGAGCAGTATATTTTTTGATGTAATTTAGTGAGTTGGTTTTAGTTTTTTAAGCAAAGCTGTAAGTGGTAAAGCATGTCTGTGAGTTTTTATTTTATTGCCATAGGGAATGTTTAATTCTGCATTGGAAGTAGCCAAATTTGAAGGTGCTGTCATTCGAACTGTCAGTGGAATAAGGGGGCAAATCAAGAAAGCACTTCGGGCTCCCGAAGGAGGCTTCCGAGCTAGCTTTGAGGACAAGTTGCTAATGAGTGGTAAGGATCTTTTGTTGTCCCTTCAGGATACTGTATTACCATTCATTATTGAGTCTAGCTGCTGCTGGTAGAGTGGGTTTTCAGAAGGCCAGGCAGCTCCCGCTCTGTGAAGTTGGAATGTCCTATACTTAGCTGGCTCACATTGTGTGTGCTGGCTGGGCTCACACCCAGATCTTTGTGATATTTAATCATAGTATCACAGTCTATTAAGTTTTAATACTGTTTAACCAGGTAGAGGTGTTGGGGTGATTTGGAATGTGTGTATTGCTTGAGATACAAATCTTGTGAAACTTCTCTTCTAGATATTGTTTTCATGCGAACTTGGTACCCTGTCTCTATTCCGGCCTTCTATAATCCAGTAACATCTTTGTTGAAACCAGTGGGTGAGAAAGACACCTGGTCAGGGATGCGGACAACACATCAACTGAGGCTTGCCCATGGAATCAAGTTAAAGCCAAACAAGGATTCCTTGTATAAGGTAAAGGTCACACGTGTCTGTGTTTCTAGACAGTATCCTATAGGTGCTTTACCTGTGATATTTTGCTTTTTATGGGGCTTTGCTCTGAGCCAGCCCACCACCGTGGAATGACTCCTTTTTATGACTTGAGTTTTCAAGTATAAAATCTAGTGCTAAATTTAATTTGAACAATTGTATATTTTTTTTGCTGGTTGGGGGAAGGAACACAAAAAAATGGTGGCAGTGTTTTTTTAGAATTAGAAATGAAGTGAAAACTTGTGTGTGTGAGGATTACTAATGACATGTGGTGGTTGCATACTGAGAGTGAAGCTGGTGAGCATTCTGCCATGTCACCCCTTGTGCTCAGTATTTTACAGAAATTCTAAACACAAAAGATTGATATAAACCATGCTTCTTGTGTATATCCGGTCTCTTCTCAGGGTAGTCTCACTCAGCCTGCATTTCTGCCGCTCCATGTCCTTTGACCTCCATCGCCCACTTACTTCCTTTGCAGAAGTGCTGGCTCAGGGCTTTGCCCATTGTCCTGACAGGCTGTTTTGGAGAGTCTCATGGGGCCTGGGCCCGGGTTTCACACACTGACACAGCGCTGTCAGGTTGAACTGGCTCCCTACCCCGGTTACTTGGTTTATGTGTGATTTGAGAATTTTTTTTTTAAGGCTTGGCTACTAACCACCGGTCGGCAGCTCACAAACCTCTCTGCATGTTTACCTTTGCCTTTGCTGATTGGGTGGTGTGTGCTACAGAAGCTTGTTGCTCTAATGTGAGAGCTCTTGGGTTTGTTTTTTGGGGTGATAGCCAAAGCATCAACGTAGTTTTCAGGAGAGCTTGGCCTGAGGGCTTGTCTTGGTTTTGCTGATTGAGGTTGGAAGACCTGCCCACTGTGGATGGAGGTCACCATTCCATGGCACGTTCCGGAACTGTGTTTTTTAGGAGTAGAAAAAGCCCACTGAACACTGTATTTATTCCTTTGCTCTCTGCTTTTGACTAGGTAGTGGCTCTTTAAGTTGCTACCACCTTGTCACCCCCACAGTAATGGTGAGCCAAAGAACCCTTTTCCCATATGTGGTTCCTTTTCTTAATCCCAGTAACAGTAAACGAAACCATCTCCTTGGTCTTCCCTGCAGTCTAGGGGAAATCCTACATGTCGTCCTAGAAATTCTTTTTACTTTTACATTCCATTTCGTCTGATATTTTTGAGAGGTGACATCAGTGTACGTCATTGATGTTGTCCTGTGGCTCTCCTCCGGCACGTTGTCCTTGGATTTCTCTTCCTGCTGTTGTGAGGAGATCTGCAGTAAACATGAGCACCTCTCTAGTTTGATGGAGATCTCTGAGTAGATGTCCGTGAGTGGTATAGCTGGGCCATATATATAGAAGGCCTTTTATTTTTAATTAGTTAATTTATTTACTTATATTCTATATTTTATTCACCCCCCCTTTCACCCTCCAACTGTTCCATATCCCATGTCTCCTCTCCACCCCGTCTCCACGTGGATGTCCCAACCCCCCACACCACCTGACCTCTAAACTCCCTGGGAGCCTCCAGTCTCTTGAGGGTTAGGTGCATCAACTCTGAATGAACACAGACCCAGAAGTCCTCCACTGTATGTGTGTTGGGGGCCTCATATCGGCTGGTGTATGCTGCCTGTTTGGTGGTTCAGTGTTTGAGAGATCTCTGGGGTCTAGATTAATTAAGACTGCTGGTCCTCCTACAGGATCACCCTTCTCCTCAGCTTCTTTCAGCTTTTCCCTAATTTAACAACAGGTCAGCTGCTTCTGTCCATTGGTTGGGTGCAAATATCTGCATCTGACTCTTTCAGCTGCTTGTTGGGTCTTCCGGAGTTCGGTCATGATAGATCCCTTTTTGTGATCCCTCCATAGCCTCAGTAATAGTGTCAGGCCTTGGGACCTCCCCTTGAGCTGGATCCCACTTCGGGCCTGTCACTGGACTTTCTTTTCCTCAGGCTCCTCTACATTTTCACCCCTGTAATTCTTTCAGACAGGAACAATTATGGGTCAGAGTTGTGACTGTGGGATGGTCTCCCTCTCCCTCATTTGAAGCCCTGCCTTATGGAAAACCTTTCTGAGAAAATTCCACATTGCTTTCCATAATGGGTGAACAGTTTAGTCTTCTTCCTTGTACACATGCTTCGTCATTTGTGGTCATTTGTCATCTTGATGATAACATGTTGAAGGATGACATGGAATCTGGGGGTTTTAATTTGCATTTCCCCGATGGTTAAGGATATTGAACATTTTTAAAAATAATTTATTAGCCATTGTATTTCTTCTTTTAGGAAGTCTGTATTCAGTTTCTTTTCATGTTTGCCCTTTTTTTGAGTTCTTTATTAGTCACCTGCCAGGTGTATAGCTAGCAAAGATTTTCTTCCATAGCAGTCTTTTCACTTCTCTTTAAATTCCATAAGGTTCCATTTGTCAGTTACTGGTCTTGTTTCCTGAGTGACGCCTGGGCCAGTGTTGAAGATCCTGGTGCGTCCCTGTAGCTGCTCCAGAGTTTCAGGGCTTGAGTTAAATGCTTTGCCCGTCTTTCTTGTCTGTGGAACATGCAGATATTTAAGTACATGTATGTGGGGTGCATGTGTATACTTACACTTGTGTCACACTTTTATCATGCATATCTTTTTCACCTTGTAACATTTTTTTCTTAAAAATTATTTTATTATTTTATAAGGATGATGTTTTCCATACCATCTCTGTGCCTGGTGCCTGCAGAGGCCAAAAGAGGGCATTGGCTATCCCGGAATTGGAGTTATGGATGGTTGTAGTGTTGGGAAGAGCAGCAAATGCTCAACGCATGAACCATCTTCCCAGCCCCTTTTGTAACAGTTTTGATTATCTGCTTTCTCTGGTATAAGCAAATGAAAGATAATATGGGAGCTGAAGACAGCTGTTAGGGATGCAGCGATTAGTGTAATTGGAATGGCTCATTGTGTTGGCCCAGGATGTATTAATGGCTTCAGTAATCAGGTCTTTGAGTGGACTTCTGTAAGAAATATGGTATGCAGTGTGAGGCTGCCAGTCATCAGGCAGGATGGTGTAAGTGGGAGAGTTTTTATTGTTTCCTATTGTTCAGATGTCTTGTCTGTTGAGTAGGCTGTGGGTGGTAGATCCAGAGCACGCGGAGAGTGTGGGTTTCATTAGTTATAATATAATGCGCTCCTGTGGCGTTAGAGAGCTTCTCTCCCTCACCTCTTACTTAGGATTATTTAGGTGTACTTAACTCCAAACTGTATCTCTGCTAGGCAGCATGTAATGGATCTGATTTTTAAAAACTCACTTAGCTATTCTGTGTGCATTAGGTAAAAACTTATTTCTGCCATTTTGATAATTGCCTTTTAATACCCCCCCCCTTTAAAAAAAATCCATGTTTCTTTCCTTTTCTGGGCACTGGAATGTTCTAGAGTCAGACAGGTATAGGTGTAGGGTGCAAGTGCGCTCCAGGTTCCACACGTACTTGGTTTCAGTGTAGTGTGCTGAGCAGTGTGCTCTGAAGTTTAGCAGCAGGGTCCGTTATTGACTTAACTCACTGCTGTCACCAGGTGCTTGATAAGAACCAGCTTACGGAGGAAGGCTTGGGCTTGCTCACAGTTTAAGAGATGGAGTCCATCATGGTAGCAAGGCCAAAAGCTGGATGGCAACATTGCAGACATAGTTGGGAATACGAGGGATGGGAAGTGGGCCAGGCTGCAGCCTCTGAGACCTCTCCCCAGGAACCTGCCTTCTTCAGTAAGGCTCTGGCTCCTTTTAAAGAAGGGTTTTCCCCCCTCTGAGTTCTTTTTAACCAGTATTTTGAAAGACAGAAAATAGAAGCACAAGAGCGTTGTTCTCCGCATTCTTGGTTCTGACCTCTGGCTTGTCTCCTGCTGAATTGCTGTTCATCAGTAATTTTTGGAGTGGCTACATATCTAGGTAATACTATTTAATTTGAATGTAGAATTCAGTGTATAGATTGTGCTTTATGTACTGATTAAGTCTTACTCTGCCTGCCTTCCATCAGAATCAGGGTTAGCCTTTGGCTGCTGAGGAAGGGTGACTGATAGAATGAAAAGCTAGTCTGTCCTTGTTCCCCTAGAAGTGAACCACCCCAGATTCCCAGTGATCACCCAAGTTCTCCACCGAGATGAACTTTGAATCTGTTCTTGTGTCCTATTGGAGACCCCAGCTTTACTGTCTCAAGGAGGCTCAGCTGATTTTCAGAGGACCTGTAAACGTAATGTGTTTTAAGTGCATATAGGTTATTCTTTAAATATGTCATATCTGTTTTATTTTTTTCCTTTTCAGCCAATCCTGAGACAAAAGAAACATTTTAATTCACTGCACATTCCCAAAGCCTTGCAGAAGGCTCTGCCATTTAAGAATAAACCCAAGACTCAAGCAAAGGCAGGCAAAGTGCCGAGGGACAGGCAGAGACCGGCCGTCATACGTGAACCTCATGAGAGGAAGGTACTGTCTGTCCACAGTGACTGACTTGTCTTTGTATGGGTTATAGAGAGAGTGGGAGTTGGAGGACAACCAGTGGCTGTGTGGCATCCTTAGTCATAGTTCACCTATATTTGCATAGGGAGTAACGACCCCTGTCTGCTGGACCACTTAGCTAGTTGTATATGGTTCCATATAGGATAAATATAGGTGGTTTTTTCATAAAGGTAAATGTATACATACCTACATGCAAATTGTGAAGAATTTTCACTAAATTAATTTCCACTTGAGATTGAATCTATTTGATACCCTCAAGCCAGTGTAGTGAAGTCCTGACTAGGTGACAGGCAGGCTCACACTGGCTTGTGCTCACCATTTTTGTCTTGTCAGGTCCTGGCTCTGCTAGATGCTCTGAGCACAATACACAGTCAGAAAATGAAAAAGGCTAAAGAGCAGAGACGCCTGCACAACAAGGAACATGTGAAGATGAAGCAGAAGGAGGAAGAGGAGAAGCTGAAGCGGCAGAAGGACCTGAGGAAGAAGCTCTTCCGGATCCAGGGTCAGAAGGAAAAACGAAGTCAGAAGTCTAGTCTGAGAGGAGCTGAGGACACCTGACGTGTCTCCAGAGTGGAGGGGTGTCTGCCAGAGCTGCAGCTGTGATGGCTTCAGTGCCTGTGACAAGTCAGGACAAGAGCCCGTGGAGACTCTGGGATGCGTGGTCCAGCCGTGCCTGGAGTCACGGTTCACGGCTGGGAAACTTGGGGCTTTGTGAATTCACTCATTGCTTCTTCCTGTCTTGGTTTATTTTGTGCTACAAAAATATTAAACTATTTTCCCATTAATTATGGCCTAGTGATTTATTTGGGGATGAATACATGACAGTTTGCTTATAAATGACTGTTTACCATCTTTATGAGGTCTCCAGGAGGAAAAATATTAAATGAAGCTTTTGGATTGTATTGGTATTGACTGAGTAGAAAGGCCACAGGTGGCAAAAGTTAGAGAGTTGGGTAACTGGGGCTACCCAGTCCTGTTGGAACCCAGATGATAGCACCAAGAGCCCCCCAGTATGACAGAGATGGAGCTACAAGGTTGTTGGCCTGGCTGAGCTTTGGTCTTTCTTTGACCTAATCTTTCTATGCAATCTTCCATTTTGGAGTTGGAAAATCTACTCTGTGTCATCATTGACTCTATAAGCCTGAGTTGGCCCCCAGTGCAAGGAATTAATTATTCAATCTATTCATTAGCATGGTTTAAGGTGAGCCTGCCTTGGGAGTGGACCTTGGTTCAGATTACCCTGATGCTGTAGGAATGTTAGGTTTACACCCAGGGAGATTTATAGTGTTGGTCATGGTATCTTGTGACGTTGGTAAGAAGCCTACCAAATTATTACTCCATTAAAGCAGATTTTTAATGCAAATTCTGTTGAACAAGTGAAAATACAACCTGATATTAAAACCAGAAGTTGTCAAGCCAGAGCAACTTTATACACGGAGAATACAGGGGATCTCAATCTGTCCCTCATACGGTTTGGTCAATGATTTGAGGCTGGGTAACACATACTGGAAATGTCCTTCTCAGGTCTGCAGACAGATTCTAAGCACATTTGGTCTGAAGAAAGCTTGCCCTTGGCTTAACAGATGACGTCACTTGTTGCACCCTCCCATCCTGAAGGAGGAAAGCACCCTCCTGGGGCTGTCAACTTCATTACTCTCAGAGTCCTGCCCATGTCATTACAATGAGGCTAGGGTTTAATATATGAGTTCTAGGGGTATACCAACAGTCAGATCATAGAAGGCAAGTTCCCAGAGGAGCCTGTGGCCTTTTACCGGGAACAGTGTACCCTGGAAAAAGAAACAATCAGACTCTGGACTACTGCACACTGACTGTGAACTAGCACTCATTCAAAAGACCCACAATGTCACTGTAGCCTACTAGTCAAAGTCAGGGTTCACGAAGGTTAAGCAATCGATGGACTTGAGTTTAGATTTGGCTCTCAGCGAGGAAGCCCGTGTGCTGGTTATTTTCCTAGATCCAGATGTGAAATTAGAATAGACAACAGCTGGGAACCTGGAGAGTTCCACATCGGCTTGTGTTGTTTTTTTCCTTGTAACAGCTCTGTCAATAGCAGCTTGAAGGATTCCACTCATGGCTGGAGGGTACAGTCTGTCACCACAGGGAAGATGGTGGCAGAGCTTAGGACAAGGGATTAAACTCTATTTCCTCAACTTCTAAGACTTCCATACAAACATAACACACTGCACACACACTAAGACTTACACAACGGCTGCTACATTATCTGGTTAAACAGTGGACCCCTCCCGAGCTCTTTGTTTCTGTGTGCCTGTTTTTAGACTGGCCACTTAAATATGAGTTCAAATTCCAGTGGGCAACAGTCACTACCTGTCTTAAGAGTTTCTGTTGCTGTGACAAGACACCATGACCATGGCAACTCTCATAGGGGAAGACATTTAATCAGGGCTCGCCTATGATTTCAGAGGTTTAGTCCATTATCATCATGGCAGGAAACATGGTGGCGCACTCAGAGGACTTTCTTTCCCTAGATCCTAGGGGATTAAGGGATGTGAGTCCCGTTCCCCGCACCTCCTGTGAGATTATTAGCAGCTGCAGTGGTCAGAGAGACCGCATGCTGCTATGGAATAGTCTAAGGAACTCCCATCAGGGTCACTTCATTGGGAGTTACAGCAGCAGCCACAAGATGGCGCCATAGGGCAAGCGCTACAAGAGGAAGGCCAGCCTAACGGGGGCTTCAGCGCCAGACGCCCCCTCCAACTGAACGCTGTTGGTTGCGGCCAGCCCTGGATGCTGACCCAGGCATACAGTGAGCACTGACCACAGAATAACCATAACCGCTAGACGGTTATTTTGTGCTTATATTCCCAGGGCTGACTGCAGAACGTGAGTTCACTCGTTTTTATCTGGAACTTTGCATGTTTGTTTGTTGTGTAAGAAAGAAGAAAATGTATCATTTAAAACATCCAGGGTTGAGCTGAAAGTACAAAAGAGTTTAATTTTGTCAGTCAGTAGCTATGTGACTTTGGATATATCTTTGGGGGGAAAAAGGTGTGTGTGTGTGTGTGTGTGTGTGTGTGTGTGTGTGTGTGTGTGATATAATCAATTTTTAGAATACGTGTAGATGAGTATGCATGGGCATAATGTGCACCTACACCTATGGAAATGTGTGTGTGTGTTTGTATCTTGGCACATGTGTGTATCTGAGTATGGCTGTCCTGGTTAGTTATATATCCACCTTACATAAGCTAGAGTCATTTGAGAAGAGGGACGCTCAACTGAGAAAATGTCCTCCTAAGATCCGCCTGTAGACAAGACTGTGGCATGCTCTTGATTAGCAGTTGATGTGGGCTGGGGGCAGCTCTGCTCCTGAGTTCAGTCCTGTGTGGCTTAAGAAAGCAGGCTGAGAAAGCCACGAGGAGGAAACCAGTCAGCAGTGCTCCGCCATGGCTCCAGCTCCAGCTCCAGCTCCTGCTTCCATCTCCCCGCTCTGCTTGAGGTCCTTCCCTGGCTTCTATGGTGAACTCAGATGTGGAAGTGTGAGCAAAATAAACTTTTTCCTCCCCAAGTTGCTTTCGATCACAGTGTTTTATCACAGCAATAGAATTCTCTAAGTTGTGTGGTTGCAGTACAGGTAAATGCTGTAAGGCAGGGAGGCAGGGAGGCAGGGAGGGAGGGAAGGAGGGAGGGAGGGAAGGAGGGAGGGAGGGAAGGTTAAAGAGTTGTGAGGAAATAAGCTGAAGTTGGTAGAAAACACACATTTGTTGCCAAGGAGAGAATCTACCACCTAAAAAATCTTAAGGGTCATTTTTGCCGGTGTAAGGTGGGGAAATCCATTTACAGTTAAGAAGAGAGGGCTCTCTGTCGGGGGGTGGACATGCCACTAAATTTCATCCCATGCTTTGGGGAACAGAGGGGAAAGTACAGTTAAGATGAAGAAAGTGGGCCAAGCAGGAACCAGAGGCACAGAAAAAGGCTCAGGCACAGAGCAGGCAGCTGGGTGTCTAGATGAAGCACTTTCTTTTGGTACGAGGCCACTGCAGGAATTTGCCCTGAAAGGAAGGCAGGACAGACCGGGGTAGGTTAGACACTTGGCCATGTTCTGGCACAAGGCATTCCTCAGACGGGAAACACTGGTGTTCAGCAACCACTGAAGAGACACAAAGTTTCTTCTCTGTGCTATGCCTTAAAATAAACTCCAGGGGGATTAAAAAGTTTAAGCAAGATAAATACATACATAAATAAATAACGACCTTAGCTCAGTGGTACAGCACTTCTTGGCCTATGTCAGGCCCTAGAATCAATCCTGACTGCATTTTTAAAGGTAGCTAACTTGGGTCAGTCACAGGAAGCTGGGGAAGGGAAGTGGACACACAAGGGTCACCCTGCTGCTGACTTAGGGTCTGAGAACCCCGCAGAACATGCTGGGCTTGGGGAGGGCGTCCTAATTCCTGTCCTAGGGAGGCTGAGGTGAGGTCCTGAACCAGGAAAGGGGGTGCTCAGGTGAGACAACAACTGGAACCCAGCCCTGGACACAGAGTCACTCACCATATTGGTTTGGGGAAGGGAAATATGCCCAGACCTTCAAGGCAATAAGGAGATGCCATCTGGTGAAGGATTCCAGCGGTCCCAGGAGGTAGAAAAACCCAGTGGAGCATAGCAGGAATTAGCAGAGATAAAATCCCAGCTTAGGCTCAGCAAGGAAGTCTACCTGGGGGTGGGGGGTGGGGGGTGGGGGGTGGGTGCACAGCAAGCTGAACTCAGGAGCAGCAGTGAGCAGCTAATCTGCTGCATCTGCGTTCGCTCGTTCATCCTTGCATTGGCTCCCTTTTACAGTCGGAACCTAGGAATACACATGGGTTCCTGGGAGCTTTCAGGGAAAAAAAAAATGTTCTTAGAGAAGATACTTAGAAACACTGGCACAGGACACACCTTGGATTTGTCAACTGGACTTTTGTGGATTGAGTTAACAGAAGCCGTGTCTCAACTATTCAGGGACCGTGGGTTAGAGAGACAAGTGGATTGGAGATTCCTCTCTGTGCTAAGAAAGCCTAGGCGGCTCCAGTCATATGCTGCGGCTTCTTTCTTTCTGCCTCCCTCCTTTCTCTCTCTCTCTCTCCCTCTCTCTCTCTCTCTCTCTCTCTCTCTCTCTCTCTCTCTCTCTCTCTCTCTCTCTCTCTCTCTCTCTCTCTCTCTCCAAGTGAGGTGCGATTTGCCTGCCCTTTATTTTGGACTCTAGTGCATCCCTCTTGTTTCATAGATAAAGTAAAAGAAAAGCTAAGAGAAAGAGAAGCTGGGTGGATGCTCCCATGGTTCTCACAGCCTTTCTTCTGTTGGGCGGAGGTGCAGATGCACTGAGACTTAGATAAGGTACTAGGTCAGCGCTTCTCAACCTCCCTAATGCTGCGACCCTTTTAATACAGCTCCTCATGTTGTGGTGACCCCCAACCGTGAAGTGATTCTCATTGCTTCTATAACTATAATTTTGCTACTGCTATGAGCTGTAATGTAAATATCTGATACGCAGGATATCTGACATGTGGCTCCTATGGGGGCTGTGACTCACAGGTTGAGAACCCCTGTGCTAGAAAGTGTTCTTTCTAAATATAGAGAATCTGGCTGTGCAGGAGCTGCAGAGGCTAGACCCTGATCCTGCCCTCTGCAGCCATGTGGCTTCTCAAGGTACGCCCTGACCTGGACAGGAGGACCTGTGACAAGATCACTGGGGATCTGGCTTATCAGGCGTCTTCACAAGCCCTCTGGGAATGGAAGGTCCCGAGTCATCAAACCGGCGCTGCCTCCTGGCTTGCTCGCCCCTTCAGCCCTGGTGAGGCTGTGAGACTTCTGCCTTGGGTCCCAGGACAGACCCGCCCTCCTGCTGCGTCTGGGCCTGGTGGCCCCAGTTCTGCCATGTGTGAGCAGGCAGCCTTTCCAGAAGCCACCCTCTCCAGGGGGATTTGATTAGGTCCTGGTGGTGTGACCTTGTTAATGCAATCAGGAAGTTTTCTCAAGACTTTCAGCTGCCTTGCTGGCAGCCTGGCCGGCTCCCAGGGCATGCACGCGTCTCCGCGCTTCTCACAGCTTTCTTCTAGGCAGGAAGGGCTCAGTGCCTCCAGGGACCAGCTGTGTACAAGTCAGGGAAGAGTCCAGGTTGCCTCCACCAGCCGAGCTTGTCCATCCACCTCTCTTCTTTGGCTCTGGTTTCATTCAGAATGATTGAGTTTCATTAGTTTAGGAGAGAACACTGAACAACGAGAATCAGTACTTTGGAGAATTCTCCAGAAAGTGGTCCTTTTCTATCAAGGCTAGGTCCTTAATGGAACAATTTAAGAGAAGAAACTTGGGAAGTGTCCAGAAAAATCTTTCCATTAGGGTAATGAGTTGTAATCAGACTCTGGGGGTTGTGTTAATTCCCAGGATTTTGTCCCAAGACTGTCCAGGGCATCCTAGACAGGCACCCAAAGCAGGTGGGAGCGGGTGGAGGAGGCAGGATCATTCCAGGGGATGAATGAGGGACACTTGCTTCTCAAGTTTCCTGACGCCATGACCCAGTCAGCTCCAGACTAAGGATGACAGCTTGGTTTGTAGCAACAGGAAGAGGGACAGAGGGTCAGAGAGTACAGCAGGACAAAGGAGCAGTGCAGACAGCGGCTGGAGCATGACTCTAAGGGTTCCCAGAAAGGCCGAGGGAAGTTGGGCCACAAAGGGGCAGGAGCATCTCCTTCAGACAGGGCGTAGGAGGGCAGAGCAGAGGGGCATCGGTGGTACCAGAAGACACACACAGCCCTCTTGGAGACAGAGATGCTCCTCCATCTACATCCTCATGGCTAGTGTGGTCACTATGCCATCTGGTCACACTGGTCTTCTCTCTAGTGGGGCTGGGCAGTAAAGCCTGGCCTCTTTAACTCCCTGTACCCACTGGAGGTTTCCCTGTGGGTTCCTATGAGCACAGCAAAGACAAAGGGGTTGCCCACTGATGCCCCCTGGTCCCTGCAGACCTTCTTGGGACCTGTGCTCACTGGCTTCGGCAGAACCCATCTCATGGTCCTGGACTCTGACCTTATAGATTGGCTACTGCTCACATGATGGACAGCTTGGCAGAGGACTTTGGAAACCCCAAAGCACTTAGGTAACGGTGAACTCTGTGTGTGTGTGTGTGTGTGTGTGTGTGTGTGTGTGTGATTATAAAATGTGGTCCACAGTACCACTAGATTCTATCAACCTACCTCCTAAACAGTCTCTCTGAAGTCTCAGTTCTTGGGCTTTTCTGTTGAATATTTTGGAGACACCAGGCCTAAGAGAAAGAACAGGCCGCCCACTTTCTGGAAAGTTATTTTTTTTCCCACAGATGGAACCCAGGCAATTAAATAACCACCTCTGTGCGTTTCGTAGCCAGGGGCCCTTAGGTTGATCTTGTCTCTTAAGCTCCATCGCCCCTGGGAAAGTGGAGGTAACTTAGCTCCAGGAGGCAGTTACTCACCCTGGGTGACCTGTCCTAGGAGACACAGAAAGCATGGATCCTGCCCATGTAGCTGTGCTATAAGGGGGAAGGGGCGCTGGTGAAGGACAGAATGGTGACCTTTGAGATCTGTATTCTTTGAGATCTGTATTCTAGCTATGCTTCTGGCTGGTGGCTCACAGGGGAGTGTTCAAGGCTGGTGACCCTCCTCCTTCTCGTCACCTGCCTGTATCCTGTTGTGTCTCGGTGCAAGATCAGGACTTCTGAGCAGGCAGCAGACATCACCACCCCCTCTTAGCCAGCAAAGGGGAGCTGCTAACTGTGAGTTTCTTGCTACACTCTTTCCTTCTGTCTGTGCCCTCCATGGGATGAAAGCTAAGCTAGCTTTCTAGGCTGGGGAGCCAATATTGATACATTTCTGACTGATTAGCTACTAAGTGATAAAACATGTCAGGGAACCAGGGCAGGATGAAACTAAGTCACATAAAGAATATCTTAGGGTCTCTCTAAGATCCAACTGTGGCCCTACTCTTCGGTAGGGCTAGGAAGCACTAGCTTTTGCAACAAATGATGAAGGCTCTGGTCATAGATTTCCTTTGGCCTCCAGGGAACCTAGCATCAATTTAGGCTGACGCTAGATTTGTTCCACTCGGCTGTTGCTCTGGTACAGCCCCTGCTCTCTCTTGGCTTCTCACTGAAGGAGACCTCTGTACAGTCTTTGCACATCATGATTGGCAGTTGCAGGCCATCATTTCTGGGAGGAGTCCAGACATGGAGAATGAGTAAACATGGCTGTTGAGATGTCTCAGTGGTAATGTCCCTTAGCGCCAAACCTGATCATCGGACTCCTGGCATTCACAAAGGTGGTGGAAATAGCCAACTTCTATAAGGTGTCCTTTGACTTTCATGTGTGCACCATGGCATATGCATGCACACGCACATGCATGTGTGCATACACACACACAAAGTAACCTAAGTAAAGCAGAAAGTAGATTTTAACATTCCGAGGGAGCAGTGATAGGTGGTGGTGTCTCTGCAGAGGTTGTGAGTCATGGTGATTCCGAATGAAGAGGGGCAACCCTGTTTCTCAAGCACAGGTGACCAGGGAGCCATGCCAAGAAGGCTTGCCACCCCCCTGCTGCTGTCACCCCCCTGCTGCTGTCACCCCCCTGCTGCTGTCACCGCCCTGCTGCTGTCAGGCTAGGATGGCAGTGGTCTTTGGGACAAGTTCCTGGCATCTGTGGCAAGTGTCTGG
This sequence comes from Mus pahari, assembly GCF_900095145.1. Lineage (NCBI taxonomy): Eukaryota > Metazoa > Chordata > Mammalia > Rodentia > Muridae > Mus > Mus pahari. The sequence goes on along the minus strand of NC_034591.1, from coordinate 133,930,458 downwards.
ATGTGGTGCTGTGCTCAGTTCTCATTTAGACATAGAGCTTGGGGCACCAGGATCATGCAGTGTTAAGGCCAGCAGCCTGTGCCTCCTGGTTGAACCAAATGATCATCTCAACCACAGATAGGAGAAGCAGGGGCACTTTGTCCAGCAGGGGGCGTTGTGCAGCTGCAGAATCCACAAACTGGTGTGATTCACTGCATGGCCAGAAGACTTCAGCCACCAATGAAGACCCTCCCTTGGCTCTCTAAAACACCACACCTATAGTGTCCTTCACCCTCTATGCTGTCCCCATCGGCTTATCTACCTCTGTCACAGTCCCTCTGACATTGTACCTGTCCTGTCACCCACACTAATCTCCTCCCAGCTACTGCAGGCAGTCATTTGGTTCCTAGTGCACAGCAGTTAATCTGCCGAGTGTCCTAGATGTCCTAAGCAGGAGTCTGGCAGGTGTGGGTTTGTTGTGTGCCTGGTCTGCACATCCACCGTAGGTGGTTGTGGCTCTTTGGCCCATGGTTGGATCTCATCCAGATTTCTGCAAAGCCTGCTGGAACTCCCCAGGTATCTGATTAGGAGTGTCTAGGATAGGAACCAGAGGTAGCCTGTTTCTAGCGCTGGCACTGCAGAGCCTGGCATAGCTTAGGAAGGTAGCCAGCTTTCCCGCCTTGTCTCCAGCCCAACGTGTGCACAAGTCACCGTCTGGAATGTACCTTCATTTGTTTCATTTAAATGTCCCTTCCACTCAGCCCCAGATCACTGCCACCAGCCTGTCTTCCTTCCTTCCCTGTGGCTAAGTGAGGGGGTTGGTGCAGAGTGCTTTGCAATAAAGCACTTCCACTTCATCATCTTAAAAAAAAATTCTTAGTAGAAGCAATTGGAAAAATTTACTGGCTTGTCAGAAGAGCCATTGCTCATCAGACAAGAGAGGGGAAAAGCAGAGGTCATCAATTCGTGGGCAGTGTCTCAGGAAGAGATTAAATCATTTAGAGACATGTCCTTAAGAAATCATTGAGGCCTGGAGCTGCCATCCTCCTCAGCCCGGCCATGGACTCTGGGCTCCAAAGGAGAAGGGAAATGAATGCAGATGGCCTAAAACTCCCTTCTGTTTAGCAGTTTGGGTGCGGTGTGTGTGTGTGTGTGTGTGTGTGTGTGTGTGTGTGTGTGTGTGTGTGCTAGACACCCATGTGCCTTCAAGGAAGTACTGGCGTGACTGGTTATGTAACTAATCCTCACTGACTAGCTGTGAGGGTATTCAGCTTGGTTATGCTCCTGTTAGGTTGTATCTCGGCACAGCTCATCCAGATAAAGAAAGGTACACACACATATAAACCCTCCACTTCAGGTTTCCAGCAGACATGTGAGCGTCCCCAAGGATATGTTGTCTGTCTCAAGACTGAGTACACCCAGCATAGTGCTGTCCTTGTTCCTGTCAGAAGGCAATGGAGCTATGCACTGTACTGCTGAGCATGACTGTCCCCGGAGGGTCGGTGGCCGGGGGCTGGCAACCTTGAAGCTACTGAGCCTGGGTTAAAAATCCCATTTCCTCTCTTGATAGGTATGAGTCTTATCTTCCGCTGCCTGTCCACTCAGGGCCCTGTGAGCCAGGAATACATGGGGCTGGGGCTGGTGGCCAGATCCTCTTGGTCCTTAATGACCAGATACAGAGGTGTCCTGCCTCAGCAGCTAGCCTGGTCAATGCAGGTGAGACCAAGCCTGAAGTCTAATAAGGTGACTGACTGCGCCATCGGCACTGGACAGAATGGTACTTGGGTTCACCAGCATCCTGTCTGTGAGGGATTCCAGCAAGGCTCCCACAATCTGTTTGGGGCCTCCCTAGAAAAGAAGGGCAAAGGAAAGGGAATTCTCTCCCATCCTGCCTATTTGGGCCCCAGCACGGCTCTTCTGCCCAGAGACTGAGACATGACATCAGCGGTCCTGGTGCTGAACCTGTATTGCCCGCTGTCATAGGTCTACAGCTTGTAGACTATCAGCTATGTGACTTTCCTGCCTCTACCGCCACATGAGAAATTCCCATAATACAAATTTTAATACCTGCCCACATCTCCTATGGGCACTGTTTCCACTGGGGACTAGTACATCTGTGGCTATGGGAAACGCCGTCCAGCCCATGAGAAAGCAAAATGGAAGAAGGTCTGGATGTCTTTGGACCGGAATAAGAAATCTGTGGGTGCACTCATCCCTCCTCGGTGTTTGCCTCACAAATGCTGACCACCAGGTTTAGTGCAGGCCAGCCCATGGTGGCCTCCCTGGCTGCCAAGGATAGCCACCTATTACCTGGGTTGCCTGGGCAAGACCCTGGCCATATTGACTCCATCAACCTCGCTTCCTCTGGTTCAGCAAGTCCACAGAACAAAAGAGGTCCACAGGGGTAGCCGTCCCTGCCAGAAGGCCCCTACAGAAAGGGCAGCAAGCTCTGCTGGACAGACACTGCATCTTGGGTTTGTTTTTTATCTTCTATGAGGCCATGGAAGCCAGGCTGGCAGCCCCTGCTCATTGCAGAGTCTGGGCTCTTGCCCAGGGACTCTAAGGTTCACAGTGTAACCTGCCCCTGGCTGCTGTCCTTGCGCGCTCCTCCTCCTCTCCACATGAGAACACCAGCTTCTCTCTGACGGGGTTGCCTTCTCTTCTTACTTCCTACATGTGTAACATCTTTGTGGACTGGCTGGCATGGCTTGGTGAGGCGATCTTGGCCTTGACCAGTGAGTCTGACTGTGCCCTACCGTCACCTGGGTGGCACTGTGTGGGCTTCTTGCCCAAAGAACTCATGGTCAGCTCTGAGTTCCCATGAGGCTCACTGACTGACCAAGCCTTCCTTTGTTCTCCAAACTGACACTGCTGTGGAAGGCAGCCCCTTCGGCGGAGCTCGAATGTGGGCTAAGTTGGTGGCTGGTGGTGGAAAGGCTGGCTGCTGGGTCTACAGTTATCATATGCGCTTATGTCCTGCAGAAGTGACAGGCTCTTGTTCTGAATGTAACCGCCATTGAAATTTGTCATCAGCATGGCTAAGGGAAGGGCAGAGGACAAGTTCCCTCGGATGGACACCTTGGACTGATTGTGTACATAGATGAGAGTTCTCACTTACACTTACGGTGGCCTTAGCTCCCCTCCTGGAGTGAGTCACCAAGTGCTGTGTGTTCTCTAGAGAGGCAGGTGGCCTGTTGTCCTTGGTGTGTGTATCATATGTGATTCATACAGGCTGCCTGGACCCCTCTGAGTCAGACACCCATCATACTCGGGGATTCAGCACGTCACAGCTCTCCTGTTCTTACTTCTCCCTTTGGTCTGTGGGCGGGTTGACATTGGTATCTCTCTGAGCTTCCCTTTCATGGTTCCCTTGGACCAAGAAAGAAACAGTTTGTGGCTGGAAACACAGCAAGCCTCATGCTTCCTAGAAATCTGAGTGCAGATCTTTCTCGAATATAAGAACCAACTGGGCAAGAGATATAGCTATCAGCCGGTCAGGAAACACAACCATCAACCCCACAATTCCCCCCCCCCCCGACAGCAGGAGACAAGCTTACTGTGGTGGTGAGCAGGTAATGACATAGAAAGTACAGAGGACATTTTGGGAAGGCTAAACAGTCTCTTTAAGTGAGGCTTGGCATAGGTGGGTCATCTGTGAGGGCAAATTGGACTACTCATGCTGGGAAGGCAGCAATGTACACTGACCAGGCATACGACTTGGCCCTCTATTGGGACTACTCTCGTTTCAGTATTGAAAGTCCCGTGATTAACCCTGGACTTCGTGGGTGGTTGGTTCCCTGTGTGGACAATGGGATCTGACATAAGAAGAGAGGCCATGAGTATAGGCAGTGCTCAGATGGTGACACCTGATGGTGTGGACCAAATGGTAAGATCTGCGTGCTTTGAGAAAGATCACACTTCAAGAAGATTCTTGGAAGCGGGACGGCGGGGGCGGGGGTAGGGAGGAAGATCCCTGGAGGCTGAAGGACGTTGGATCCGTTCAAGAACATCTGTGCTATGCAAGCTGGATCTGGAAGCAAGTAGGTTTTAGGGAAAGGGTAGGAGGAACCCCCTTTATTCCAGGGAGCTGACTAGCCGTGTCTGAGATTTTGGTGAACAAAGGGGATTGCATCTGGATACCATTGAAATACACAAGCCCCAGGCTTGCAGGCACAAGGATCAATATGTCCCAGCGAGTTGGTCAGCAAATGTTATGAGTCAACTGGGAGTGCTTAGGGCAAGAAGGGCCACGGCTGCTACAGAGAGGGGTTGACAGGAGAACCAGAGGCTCCCTGGGGAATTGGAGCAGGGGGGGGGTTGGGTGGGGGGACACAGCCACTGTGGGGACTGAGGGTGACAGCAGCCTGTAATATAAGCACTCAAGAGGCAGAGGTAGACGATCCCAGAGCAAGCTGGGCTAGCTAGACCAGCTAGAATCGATGAGCTCTGCATTCTGCTGGGGACCATGCCTTAGTAAATAAAGTGGAGGGCAACTGAGGAAAACACCGGATATCAACCTCAGACCTCTACATGTGAACACATATGCCAGGCATCCTACACACACGTGTACCCACACTCATGAACAGACATATACACCAGCACAACTCACACATGTACCCAAAAGAGAAGAAATACAGCTCTGAGAGCAAGTTTGGAAAAAATGGAACACACTGAGCTCCAAAGAGTGCTCTGGTCACTGAGTTAGAGCTCTGGGCAGGCTTGTCCAGGGGCGGGGATAGGAGGTGTGTCAATCTCAGGCTCTGTGCAGAGGCTGGCTGCTGCAATAGAAGGACAGGAGGCTAGACCAGGGAGGAACTTGGGACTAAGAGAAACTTCTCTTGACCGTCCTCCTCCTCCTCCAGTTCTCCCTCCTCTTCCTCGTTGTTTCTAGGAAGGAGACATTTAAGCAATTGTGCGCCAGAGATGGAAGTAGAGAGGAAAAAGAAGTGAGGGGGTCAGGTGAGAGGGTCTTTTAGCTCACGGGAGAGTGGTGGATCAACAGGTGCTTACTGCCTCCCCCATGATGCCAGAAACTGTATGTGTAAGCATGTGAATGCATGTAAGCTCTGCAAATGCATGTGAGCTTGTGGGTGTGAGTATCAATTCACGCGTGTGGATATGTGTGAACATCTCTTTGTGTGCATTTAAGTATGGCTATGTGTATAAATGTATGTATGTGTGTATGTGTGTATGTATGTATGTATGTATGTATGCATGAGAGTATATGGATGGGTGAAGCTCTGGGGAAAGGGCAAGAACAAGGTGCCAGAGAGTAAATGTCCCTAGAGAGTGGATATTGAGCAGAGGTTAGGGGTCATGTCGGGGTCAGAAGACGAGTGAGAGGTGTCAAGAGGCATAAGATTGTGGAAGCTACAGGGAGAGAGGATGTTCCATTCTGGATAGCTGGAAACTTCTGGGGCTAGAGGTAACAGTGAACTAGTAGGGCAGCTAGCAACCTCTTCTTGACCCAGTGCATGAAATAGTAAAGTGAAGGGAAGCCCAGAAACAATGGAAGATCATAAGAATAACTCAGGAGAAAGGCGAGAAGGTCCTAAGTTACTGGGGCCACGAAGGGCACAGAAGGAAGGTTCAGAGGCGCTTCCCAGGTCTCCTCCACCTTGCCAGTGCTGAGCCCACCCAAAGGACACTGGCCTCAGAGAACAGAGGGGACTGTTCTTCACCAGACACAGAAGGTCTTTGTAGCAAGAAGACACAACCTAAGGTCCCAACACATGTCCATGAGTCCCTACCAGCTGCTGCTTTCAGTCTGGCCATCTGCCTGTGCTGTGGCCTCCAGGTGGGGGCCTGGAGGTAGCATCCGTTTAGTGACGTGATTTTCTGGGGCCAGCTTTGGCACAGGCTGCTGGTGGTGAGCACGGAGCCACCTGGTGTGTGAACATTTCCCATCCATCTCTCTTGGAGAAGAAGTGCAAGCCATAACACCGGCAGTGGGACTTGCATAACCAAAGTGGCTGATGTCCCCAAGGGAAGAAGCAGAGGTCACAGTGCCAAGTAAGCCAGTGCCCTGTGGCAGAAGATTCTCAGAGAGAGCCATCTGTACCACAGGAGATAGCTGTGTCAGGAACTTAAAATAAATGACTCAAGTCCTCAGAGAATGTTGTCCCATAGGGAGGATGTGGGAGATGTGGGATGTGGAAAGTAATTGTTTAATTAATTTTTTTTTTTACTTTATGTGCATTATTTTTTCTGGTCCTCTGGCGTTCTGTGGTTGAACGGGAGCATCATTCTTAGTGAGATTTTCTTCGTCAATGTTATTGAGATCTGGTCTATTCCACTGACTTGGGAGTCTTCCTTTTCAGTGACTTAAATTCATAGATTTGTCTTTTCCTGGTGTCCCAAGATGACCACATATTCCTTTCATCTATTTGTTTAACTCACTTTTTTTATTGAACAGACCTTAAGTCCTGATATCCTGCCGTCTACCTGATCCACTCTGCTTGGAAGGTTTTCCACTTTCCGAGATTTTATAATTGGATTATTGAACTTCATTTCATCTTGAGTTTTCTTCACTGTTTCTCTTTATTGAATTCACATTTTAAAGCCTGATTGCCTTCACTGTTTAATTCAGCCATCTGTGTGTTCTTCTACTTCCATCAGGAGTGTATCCTCACCCTCTTTAACTTCATTCAGGCGTTTGTCCTCTGTAAAGTCTTTCAATTATATGATCATGTTTGTAATTGTTTTTTATTTGATTTCTTTTGGGGGGGACAGCATATCACTGTGTAGCCCTGGTTAACTTGGGGGAACTCTCTCACCTTACAGAGTGATGGATTAAAAATGTGTGCAGCCACACCTATCCCATAACAGTTCTTATAAATTCTGTTTCCTGAGGTTCATTCTGGCAATTTCCATGAAGACCATTTTTATAGAACTGAGTGGTCTTAAGGGTGGGAGGGCATATCGACTCAGTCTTACATTTATTTGTGTTTTTACAGTGGGACCTGGGTATGTGGAGTTAGGCCATTGGTTGTGGGTCTAATATGAGTTTCTTATCCATCTGTGCTGAGAGGGAGATTGGTCCTGTTTTTGCCATTATCCAAACTTGGGCTGATTTCAGATTAGGTAGAGAGAGAAGCATGTGGTTTAGTTCTTCAGATACTTGGCATATTACGGAAACTGGGGCGATTCCAGTTCATCATTTTATGGAGGCTTGGGTGACTGCAATCCAGTGTGTCACAGTGGTCTCAGTGGCAGTGTGAGTGATTGTTTGGGTAAGGCCCTGAGATAGGGGTGGTGCAGGATCAGCTGGACAAGGTTTGGGGGCTGGGAGTGCAGGAGAGGGTAGGGTATATGAGACTTATCCAAAAGCCTCATTGATGGCTTCCAGAGTGGGGACTAGCAGGACTCACCCCGAAAGCTAACAGGTATGGCTCTTTTCTGGGTCTGAGTCAGTGTGGGAAGGCAGTGTGTGGTGGGAACTGAGAGGATTCACCCAGAAGGCTTCCAAGTGTGAGTTTTGCTAGGCTTAAATTGGGGAAGCACAGCACGTAGTGAGGGACTGAATAGACCCACCAAGAAAGCCTCGGACTGTGGCTTTTGGGTGGATTTCTCTCTCTCTTTTTGAATGAAGAGATTTGTTGTTACATAATTCTATCTTAGAACAATTTTCATTCTACCTAACAGCTTTTTTGTGTGTGTTGTATTTACATTATTCAATTCTAGGAGTTTAAATTTTCCTCTTCTAACTTCTTTGATGACTCATTTGTTCTTACCCCTGCCCACAAGGCTCTTGGTCAGGGTCACAAGCGACAGTACTATATGAGTTTATGGATTTTCTCTAGTTTGTTCTTAATTTCTTGTTTTCGCCATTGTGAACAACTATAAGAAATTATTTAAATTTTCTTATATCTGCTAAAATTTGCTTAGAAATTTTCGAATAAGGGCTATTTTAGATAATATTCCATTAGTTCACAAGAGAAAGAGTGTATTCCATTGTCCTTTGATAGAAAATTTTGTAGATGACTATTAAGTCCATTTGATCTATAATGTCATATAAGTTTTATGTTTTCTATTTATTTTTTATCTGGATGATTTGTCTATTGGGGAAAGTGGCATGTTGAAATCATACAATATTAGTGTGCTGAGGTCAGTCTGTGGTGCCTTTACATCTACTAGTACTTGTTTTATGAAGATGGGTGTTCTGATGTTCAGGGCATATGTTTAGAGTTGTTATATCCTATGATGGATTATATCTTTAATTAATATAGAGTGAGATTTAAAAAAATATTTTGTAGAATTTTGTTTCAAAGTCTAATTTGTATTGTTGTGGCTACAACTGCTTCTTTTACAGTTCCACTTGTTAGCCTGCTCTTTCCCATCATTTCACCATAGGCTATGTTTCTCTTTGCTAGTGAGATGTGTTTCTTGTAGGCAACCAAGGGTTAATTCCAAGGTTATGTGTTCGACTATATAGTCTGTGTCTTTTGATTGGAGAATCGAGGCTGTAGACATTTAGAATTTTAAAGTATATTTCATATGTATTTAATATTTAATGTGTGTGTATACACCATGATGTAAGTACACATGTACCTTGGTGCACATGTGGAGGTCAGAGGACAACTTGTGTGTGCTGATTCTCTCCTTCCTTTAAGTAGGTTCTGGGGGTCAAACCCAGGTCATCGGGCTTGATGGCAAGTGCACTTACCTCTGAGCCATCTCACTGGGCCCAGGGTTATTGAAAGGTATGTACCAATTCCTCTCATTTTGTTCTTTCTATAATGCTTGATATTTTCATAATCTCCATCGACTTATTACTCTTCTGTAACTTAGTCATCCCTGTGACTCACGTTTATCTCTCTTCTCAGTATCTTGACTTCTTTGAAGTATCTTCTGTGGTGCTTGCTCATTGATCACGGATTCCTTTAGTTTATATTATGGGAAGTTTTTCTTTCTCTTTGTCTTAATTTGGGTTACTACTGCTAGGATGAAACACCATGACCAAAAGCAAGTCAGGCAGGAAAGGTTTATTTGGCTTCCACACTTCCACACTTCTACAGCCATAGACCATCACTGAAGGAAATCAGGATAGGAACGAAAACAAGATGAGAACCTGGAGGCAGAGGCTGATGCAGAGGCCATGGAGGGATGCTGCTTACTGGCTTGCTCATCATAGCTTGCTCAACCTGCTTTCTTAGAGAGCTCGGCAACACCACACCAGGAAAGGCACCACCCACAATAGGCTGTGCCCCCCACCATCAATTACTAATAAATAAAATGCCCAACAGCCATTTTCTCAATTGACATTCCCTCCTTTCAGATGAGTCTAGATTGAGTCAAGTTGACATAAAATCAGCCAGTACAATTCACTCATGGACAACTTGGTACTGAACATGTCTCTGTTAAGCTATAATCCTTTCTTTTTTTTCATCCCTGAGATCACACATGAATATCAACACTATATATATAAACATTCCAACATTTAAAAGTCTCACATAGTCTTTCAAAATTCAAACACTTAAAAAATTCAGTCTCTTTAGAATATTCGGTGTCTTTTTAAAATATAAAGTCTGTAGAACTCCAAAATCTCTTTAAAAGTTTGAAGACTTTCAATTGCAGGCGCCTATAAAAATAAGCTAAAAACAGTTTTACTTCAAGAGGGAAGAACCAGGGCACAGTCTCTGAATAAAGCAAAACCACTCCCCAGCAGTGGGAATCACTCAGTATCTGGGATTCACGTATGCTTTTCTGGGCCTTTCCATGGGACTTGCTTCAGTCACTTCTCTTGGTCTGCCCTCTGCCACATACAGCTCACCTTCTAAGCTCCAGCTAGCTCCACTCCATGGCTTCTGCTCTTCTTGGTGGTCCTTCAATGGTACCGGCATCTCCAAACTGTTGGGGTATTCTACTACAACTGGGCTGCATTTTCACCAATAGCCTTTCCTGGTCTCTCTTTATGGTGCAGAGCCTCAACTTTTCTCCATGACCCCCTCAATCCTGCAGCGTCCACTGCTACTCCAGCAATAGCGTCACCAATGGCCTCTCCTGACCTCTCATAGTGCCAATCCTTAGCTGTTCTCCATCATCCCCTCATGTCTTCAAAACTATTACTGTCTGGGAGACTCTTACACAAAACCAACTTTGGCTGCCAGCACAAGGTACACCTGTTTGGGAAGGGGTAGAGGGTGTGGCCTTCTTGGAGGACGTGTGCCACTGAGGGAAGATTCTGAGATTTCAAAAGCTCAGTCCATTCCTAGTTAGCTCTCTGCCTCATGCTTATATCAATATGTAAGCCCTTAGCTACTTTTTCTCCAGTGCCGTGCCTATCTGTCTGCTGCCTGCCCTGATGGTCACGGATTTTAGCTCTCTGAAACTGCAAGTCTGAAATAAACTCTTCTATAAGTTGCCTTTGTCATGATATCTGTCTTAGTTTAGGGTTTCCATTGCTGTGAAGAGACACCACGATCAAGGCGATTCTTATAAAGGACAAAATTTAATTGGGCTTGGCTTACAGGTTCAGAGGTTCAGTTCATTATCATCATGGCAGGAAACATGGCAGCATCCAGGCAGGCATGGTGCAGGAGGTGCTGAGAGTTCTACATCTTCATCTGAAGACAAACAGGAGAAAACTGTCTCGTAGACAGCTAGGAGGAGGGTCTCAAAGTGACACTTCCTTGAACAAGGCCATACCTCCTAACAGTGTCACTCCCTGGGCCAAGCACATTCAAATCACCACAATATCTTATCAAAGCATTAGAAAAATAACTAAGACAGTTTCTCTGCTCTGCATCCTTGCCACTTTAGCAAAATCATATATGAGAAGCGTCGTTTCTGTTTGGTATTCTGAAGACCTCCTAAATCTGGACGGCCATCTCTTTTGTAAACTTGGGAAATTATCTGAATTGAATCTGTTTTCTGTGCTTTTGGCTTGTACTTTTTTTTTATGCCCATGATTCATAAACTTGGCCATTTAATGGTGTCTCACAGATCTTTCAAGCTCTGTCCATACTCTCACTAACAGTTATCTGAGTGTTTTAACTTGTCCACCTGGTCTTTAAGACCTGATATTTTACCTTTGTTTGATCAATTTTATTGGTAAAACTCACTGTTTTTTATTTGATTAATTAACCTTTAATTAACCTTTATGTTTTCAAAGTTTTAATTTTTCAGCATTATTTAATATCCTTTTTATAGCCTATGCTGACTTCCTTTATTTCATTTAACTGTGCTCTTTGCATTAACTTACAAGTCTATTCATATCTTCTTTGATTTGGTTGCACTATAATTCTTTTTGAATTATTTGTATGGTGTTTTACCTAATTCATACCTCATTGGAATAAATGGCTATTGAACTGGTGACTTTCAGCATAGTCGTGGAAGGCTTCAAGTTTGTGGTTCCATAAGGAGACCTAGACAGATTGTTCTTTGGGGTAAGAAATTTATTAGAAGTTATTAATTCCATGGGCAGACAGACAGAGGAAAGGCAGGGAGGGGCTCTGAGGAGAGTTCAGGCCCACATGACAAACCAGGGACAGTCCTTTCTTAAAGGTTTTACAGGAAAGTGGGATTTTCCATGAGACTGAAGAGAGGTCTGCAGTGTGTGCTGAAGTCAGACTGTCCCTGCTGTCTGAGAGGTGTGTGTGTGTGGGGGGGGAGTCTGTTAGCCTGGGGCCTGTGTGCAGAGTCACAGAGGGAGAGACACCGCTGCAGGTAGATACAATCTGAGGAATGACTAGTCTTGATTTTAACAGTTAGGTTTCCTTGATTTCTTGTGGTGTGTGTGTGTGTGTGTATACCTTCAGAGCACCTGGCACTTTTGGAGTGTTCTGGACAGACCTGTTTGTGTGTGTTTCAAGTTTTGAGATCCCACCACAGAAAATATACAGGATTTCATTAATCCCTGTATATTTTCCTTACCAGGGCTCATGCTGCCTGTGTCCAGTCTAAGCTTGGTTTTCCTTGCTGCACTGCTTCAGGTCAGCTCGCACAGGGTGTTCTGTGGGTCTGTGATTCTCTGGGTCTCTCGTTCTTAGTCAGGGAGGGAGGAAGGGCTTTGGAGTTTGGGATGAGGTTGTGTGGTATTTTATACTGTTCCAGAAGAACGGTTTGATTTTAGAGTTTCACTCTGGATCTGCGCCCTCCCTGCTCTAGGGTAATCAGCGAGGAGGAGGAGGAGGAGGAGGAGGAGCAGCAGCAGCAGCAGCAGCAGCAGCAGCAGCGGATTATCTCCTAACATCTGCTTCATGCAGCTTGATGGTCTCCGTCTGCAATTCCATTTCATCCGATTGCTCCCATGATGCTGTGGACCACCGTGGGTCCACCAGCATCTCCGGTCCACTGATGCATATGTCCCCTGGGGTTTTCCTGGGGTCTGCCCATCTCTGTTCTGACTTTCCATCTGCCTTTCTTCCTCTTCAAGAAATACATAAGGGAGCCAAGAACCTAATGTTTTCAAATGTTTCCAAAACAGACAAGAACTCACTTTTCAGACTAGGACTAGTACAAGTTTTAGCTGAATTAATACTAGCAAATAATAACCACTATACTAGTTGTTGTGTATATTTACTGTATGTTAATCACACTTTAAAAATCATAGATGTTATTCTTTGAAACAACCCTCCAATGTACTACTGTTAGCAGACCCATTCAGACGGAATAACTAAGACCTAAATAAACCAACAAACTCTACTAGGATCATAAGTCTGTTAAGATACAGGGATTGAACCCTGCTACAGGCTGCATTGTCTTACTTTTTAAAGAAAATCATTTGGGGGCAGATGAGTGTGCAAATGCACACGCATGCACCATGACATGAGTGTGGAGGTCAGAGGTTGGTGGCGGTGATTCTCTTCCTCAACTTTTACTTGGATTCCAGGGTTCAAACTCAGGACTGCAGGCTTACAGCAAATGCTTTTATCCACTGCGCCATCTCTCAACACAACATACTGCATTTAAAAAAAAAAAAAAAAAAAACTAAGATAATGCTACTGAAGTTGGGGTCACAGTCTGTACCCCAAGAAGCCAGGTTTGGTCACTTGTCCCAAGAAGTCACGTAGAGAAGACAAATATATGGAGAGAAGCAGAAGTGAGAGATTTATTCAGTGTGGCTACACTGGGAAAAAAGACAAAGACATCCAATGTCTTCCCTGTCAGTTCTGTCTTTTGGGTCCTGAAATGTGATTAAATACAAGGTCAGGGATATGCCCATCTAGGAAATCTAGTCAAGGTGTGGTCTCACCAGCCACTGACCCATCATTGTCTGAGCTACACTCCGACTCCTGACAACATGCTCTGATATCAAGTGACCTAACTTGGACTCTTATTTATAACAAAATGTGCTATATATATATTGGTATATAGCGATTATACCAATAGCAAAAATGTCTCATTTTTATATTGACAAGTTATGTATGTTTTAAATAGATCAAGGCAAAGAAATCATGCAAAAGTGTCTCTAGATACAGTTGAATGCTAAGAACACTAGGTTTACCTAGCAACACGTGGTGTAGAGATAATTTTAATTTTGACCACTTATTAAAAGCACATCTTTTAATTCAGTCATCCTTTAAATGTAGTACTGGCTTATACTATTTGGTAGAACCTAATGGAATAGGTCTTTTTACTTACCATAGGAATTAGATTTCCTGTAACTTTCATTTAAGAAAGAATCAAAAGAAATTTAGCCTAACGATCTGATAAACAGGCAAATATTTTGTATGTGCCATGGTCTTACCAAGAGTTTTTAATTTATCCTGAAATCATAGAAATAACATAAAAAGGTTTATATTGTTTAGAAATAGCTTTATCAATATAAACCATTTTAGAGTTCAGCTACTTTATAAGTTCTGTAATAAGATTTTTTTCTTCCCACATTTGTGATTATTTGAAGCTATTAGGTCCTCTCTGCTCTCAGGAAGTTCACCACCCACACTCCAGTTAGTTAACTCTTTCAGATCTGAAGCCCCACCCCCACCCCAGCCCAAACCCAGCTTTCCTTTTAGACTTGATTTTCCTGCATTTTAGGTAAGCTTCATTTGAGAAGAAGGAAGAAATGAAACAGGTGCAAAAGTGTTATCTCTCGTGGAGCCTGAAAAGCTCTCAAAGGCCTTACAGGTGCTGCTCATACTAACTTCACAAAGGCGTGCTGGGAATCCTCATTTCTAGTGCACAAGGAGAGGTTTTTTTTTTTTTNTNTTTTTTTTTTTGATTGTTTGTTTTTGTTTTTTTCTTTTTCAAAGAATTGTCAAATAAAAGTGGCCAGGAGTGAGGTGCTGGTGGCAGCTCACATTTTTAATCTTAGCGCTTGGGAGGCAGGCTCAGGAGGATCTCTGAGTTCGAGGCCAGCCTGGTCCACACAGCTAGTTCCAGGACAGCCAGGGCTGCACGGGGGGGGGGGGGGGGAAGTGTCCAGGAGATTCTTGGTCACTCAAGGGGCTGAGATTGATTTTTGTCTCATTACTGTCTTGAGTTTGCAAAGACTAGTCAGCTACAATCCCCACTAGAAGGTTTTTTGTTTTTTGTTTGTTTGTTTGTTTGTTTGTTTTTCGAGACAGGGTTTCTCTGTATAGCCCTGGCTGTCCTGGAACTCACTTTGTAGACCAGGCTGGCCTCGAACTCAGAAATCTGC
>NC_034591.1:133910774-133915245 GCF_900095145.1 Mus pahari | reverse complement strand
CTCTCCCACTGAGGCCAGGCTAGGCACGTCCTCTCCCACTGAGGCCAGGCTAGGCACGTCCTCTCCCACTGAGGCCAGGCTAGGCACGTCCTCTCCCACTGAGGCCAGGCTAGGCACGTCCTTTCCCACTGAGGCCAGGCTAGGCATGTCCTTTCCCACTGAGGCCAGGCAAGGCAGCCCAGCTAGAGGAACGTATCCTGTGTACAGGCGACAGCTTTTTTTTTCCAGTTGTTGAGAACCCACACAAAGACCAAGCCGCACATCTGCTACATGGATACGGGGAGGCCTAGGGCCAGCCCGTGGATGTTCTTTGGTTGGTGGTTCATACTCTGTGATCCCCAAGGGTCCAGAGTAGTTGACTCTGTTAGTATTCCTGTGGAGTCCCTATTCCCTTCAGGGTCCACAACCTTTCCCCCTATTCTTCCATAAGAGTCCCCAGGCTTGGCTATAGTGTCTACATCTGTCTGAGTCAGCTGCTGGGTAGAGCCTCTCAGAGGACAACTTGCTCCTGTCTGCAAGCATAACAGAGTATCATTAATAGTGTCAGGGATTGGTGCTTGCCTATGGGATGGGTCTCAAGTTGGGCCTGCTATTGGTTAGCTATTCCCCCAGTCTCTGCTCCATCCCCAGTGCCTGCATTTCTTGTAGTCAGGATAAATTTTAGATTGAGAGTTTTGTGGGTTGGTGTCTCTATCATTCAACTGGGGTTCCTGCCTAGCTATAGGAGGTGGCCTCTTCAGGTTCCATATCCCCAATGTAGTGAGTCACAGCTAAAGTCACCCTCACTGATTCTTGGGCACCTCCCTTATCCCTGGTCTCTGTCTTATCCTGGAGATGCTCCCCACCTCCTCCTGCCTGTCAGATTTCCAGTCAGTCTCATGGCCATATGACCATCTCTCCTGTCTCTCCCCACAGCTGATCCTGAAACCCCCATACTCCTCCCCATCCACTCCCCTTCCCAGTTCCATCCATCCATCCGCCTCTTATGACTATTATTAGACAAAGAAAAAAAAAGGACACTATGAAATAAATGGGAAAAGAATTAAGAGCTAGTGACCTCCAGAATCCTACCTCCAGAGTCCTGAAGTGATGATATTGGTCTAACTAGAGGACCAAGCACATGTGCATCTAAGCAGTCCCAGTTTCCTCATGGTCCTATCCATTTGAACAGCATTGAACACCATTGCCTGAGCCTTAGTCTCATCCTGGGAGGTGGTCCGACAACTTGTTAGAACTCAGTGAATCTGTTTCTGGAAGACAGATTCCTTCTCTGTCTGGCACTAAGCCTTGGAATCTTTTCTTCTTCCAATGTGAGAGTCTTGGTGGAAACTTCTGTTTCTTGGGACCCATTGTTTTAGTTGTCTGATAGCTAAAGAGTTATTTAGAGCTTGCTCATCTCTTGCAGGCGGGAACTTCAGCCATAAGCTATTTCAGATGCTTCTTGTCTCCCTTACGCCTCTGCTTAGTGTGAGCACTTGCTTCAAACACCACATAGCTTGTGAGCCCTCAACCGGCATGTCTGTCTTGGCTTTAAGGTTAACAAGATGGCTGGGAACAGTGTGTGTGCCTTTAACTTCATCACTTAAGAGGTGGATCCCTGTGAGTTCAGGGCCAGGCTGGCTTATATTGTGAGACCCAGTCTCAAAATCTTAGCAAGACTGACAAGGTTAATCTCTGATGTCTTAAGTCAAAGGACCCCAGTTGTAAGTATTCTTTCTCTCTGTCTTAGTCAGGGTTTCTATTCATGCACAAAACATCATGACCAAGAAGCAAATTGGGAAGGAAAGGGTTTATTCAGCTTATACTTCCACATTGCTGTTCATCACCAAAGGAAGTCAGGGCAGGAAATCAAGCAGGTCAGGAAGCAGGAGCTGATGCAGANGCCATGGAGGGATGTTCTTACAGGCTTGCTTCCCCTGGCTTGCTCAGCTTGCTTTCTTATAGAACCCAAGACTACCAGCCCAGGGATGTTCCCACCCACAATGGGCCTTCCTCCTCTTGATCACTACTTGAGAAAATGCCTTACAGGTGGATCTCATGGAGGCATTTCCTCAACTGAAACTTCCCTCTCTATAACTCCAGTCTGTGCTAATTTGACCCACAAAATCAGCCAGTACACCCTCCACCCTCCATTCCCTTTCTTTCTCTTCTTCTGACCCTTTCTTTCCTCCCTTTTCCCCTCCACCCTTCCTCTCTGAAGGTTGTTCTTTCTCCCTCTCTGTTTCTCTCCCTCCTTCCTTCTCTGAAAAAAATTGCAAACATCACAATTATTCCCAAGCATTTCATCATGACTCTTAAAACAAGATGGTCACTTAGGCAAACTAATATACAACTGACTTCTTGACAGTACCGAGCGACACAGGCCAGTCCTGTAGAATAGAATGTATTTTATTCCAGTTTGATGCTCTTTCATGATTAAATTTCAGTTCTACACGTCAGGCTGAAGTGACAGTGTCCTTCTTAGGAAACAATTGACACTGACTTGTTCGGTTGTGTGTTATTAACCTTGAGTCAAGCAAGATGCTTTCTGCCATGGCTTTTTATTGTGCGGACACCTGATTTTCCACTTTAAGATCTTGTGAAAGAGTTGGGGCAGGAGGACCTTAAGAGGACAGGGATTCCAACAGAGTCAACTAACTCGGACCGTTGGGGGGCTTTCAGAGACTGAACCACCAATCAAAGAGCAAACATGGGTGCCCCAAACATATGTAGCAGGTGAGCAGACAACAGTCTTGTTGACTTCCCCTGAAATACATTTTAGCAGCTTTAAGAAAATAGGTTTCTTCTGGTTAATGGTTCTGATCAAAGTCAAGGGACTTGATAATGAAAGGCTTTCAAGATGGCATAGGGACCATGAGGAGAGACAGAGACAAGTCCTCTTACGAAAACCCGCTCTCAACCCATTAGCCTGCTATTTGTTAATAAATGAAGGGCTCAATCCACTCCTGAGGGAAGATACAGTTACCTCCTAGAGGTCCCCATCTGATCCAATTTCTCAGCATCTTATATTGATGATTAATTTTTGACATGAAGTTTTTGCCTAGGGGACAAACCTTATATGAGGCATATCACTGGGCACCCTAGCACAGTCAAATGATGCCTAAAATTCATCATCACAGTGCATTTTCCCACCCCCTCTGCATTATCCCATGTTCCCAAGGAAGCCTTGGCTCAGTTGAGTTGGGCCTGGCATTTGAAATGGGTCAGAACCCTGCTGAGTTCATTGTTCTCCACACTTCTGTTTTTAAGCTATTTCAACAGAGGAAAGGCATTTGATCTACCTATCAAATTAAGAGATTATCATATAGGCCAATTCTAATCCAACATCACTTGATTCTCTTTGCCTACTCTCTATTTTTGTTTTCTTCTCTTTAAAATAGAACACACACACACATATAAATGCACACATACACACAAATGCACATACAGAAATAGATAGATAGATAGATAGATAGATAGATAGATAGATAGATAGATAGATAGATGATAGATAGATGATAGATAGATGATAGATAGATGATAGATAGATGATAGATAGATAGATAGATAGTTTAAAGAAAGTAAGAAACTTAAAGAATCCTGCTATAGCAAATCACTGGCCCAGCTGTGCCATTTTGCAAGACAACGTTCTCAGCAGATCCATTCGGTACCACATGTGGGGAGAGTGAAAGCTGTCTGTGCTAGTCTGGTGTGTGGGGAGGGAGGTTGTAAACCTTCTCAAGTGCTTCCCTCAGACCTCCACACTACACCTTGACCTTTTGTGATGCCACAGGTCTGCTGTATGTGAGGAGCAGGACTTCCTGTGGGGTTTCTATTGTTCTCTGGATGCTGTGCTCTGACCAGTGTGGTACTGATGCAGATGGCTGTGGCCCTTGCCAGCAGGAATTCTCAGCGGTCCACTCTCCCTGGCTCAGCTCACTCACAGGCTTTGTCCCTTGTGGAAAAGAACTAATTGTTGATTATCCTGACTATTTTCTTTCACCAAGTACCAGAGAGGACACAATGAACCCACCATTTTTTCTGACATATTGTTTGTCAACTCTTGAGGCTATTTCCTGTTCATGGCTTTCTATTAAAGAAATGTGTGGCCAATATCTGTCTTGGAGCGGTTCTACTGTGTCTTGCTCTAGCAGCTTCACCCTTTCGGGGTTGAAATTAAGGTCTTTGATCTACTTTGAATTGATTTTTGCTCAGGGTGAGAAACACTGATATAATTTCATTCTTCTGCAAGGTCATATCTACTTTTGCAACCACCATTTATTGAAAAGTCTGTCATTTTCTCGGTGCATGTCTTTGACACTTCCATTTAAAAAAAATGTCGGGATTATGTGATTTTTCCTGTGAGTCTTCTGTTATGTCCCGTTGGTCTATACCTCTGCTTTTGTGCCACTATCAAACTGGTCTGATGTGTAGTTTGTGGCCGGGTGATGGGATAACCCTGGCTTGCTTTTTTTTTTTTTTTTTTTTTTTT
>NC_034591.1:133876934-133910749 GCF_900095145.1 Mus pahari | reverse complement strand
CCCCCCCCCCCAATTCTGTGAAGAACATCGTTGTAATTAGAACATTTATTTAAAATTTATTCTCTATTTAGCTACCTTGGAAAGAGATATATCAAAACTCACTGCCAAGTAGGGATAAAGAAATATCTAGGTTTTGCTTAACCCATTTGCATATAAAGGGTATAATGGAGTTAAAGCAAGCTGTCGTCTGATCTCTCTGTTCACGCGCCAGTCATATAAACTGGAAACTGACTTCACTTCATGGACCAGCCCATGTGGTGTAGATCTTACATTAAATTCATTTTCTGTTTATTTGAGACGTCTACTTGGTCTTTGAACTTCTTAAAAACTCAGACTCTGAAATCTTCCCCTGGCATTTGTGTGGTTACCATCGGCCTTGTTCCCAGCCTTGGGACACAGCTGCCTGTGGCTTCTCCTGAGTGCTGTCTTGTGTGTGTGTGTGTGTGTTTTGTGTGTGTGTGTGTGTGTGTGTTTAGCTCTTTATTGTGTTTTGAATATCTATTGAGAAGCATGTGTCTCCTGGTTTATAGCTTTTGCTCATTATTCCAATTTTAAAAATTTGAATTTTTGACATAAGTACTGTATTTATCTAATTTCTACTCCTATTTCCTACCTCCCAACTCCGCTATGACCCCTTCCCACTTATGACCTCTCAAACTTATGACTTCAATTATTACTGCTGCATACTTGTGTGTGTATGTGTGTGTATGTGTGTGTGTTTCCTGATTCCCCTTCTCTGAGCAGCCATCATCTAGGTAGGGGTGGGGCCTTGTGAGGTGTCCCCCATCCGCACTGGAACATCAGCTGGTGCTGTGGCTGACCCGAGGACCATCTCTAGACATCACAGCTGAACTTTCTTATCATCTATAGAAGATACCACTCACGAACGGAAGTCCAGAGACCTCACCACTTTCATTTGTTTTATTCACTGTGAGTCCTCCGGGTGCATTGTCTTCCCTTGCATTTCTATCTCAGGGCAAAGGTCAACTGCAGTAACAAAAGGGACAATTTGACAGCAGTCCCAGTGTCAGTACATTGGAGGACATGGCGCTCTTGACTAGTGTCACTGTGCGCTTTCCAGGCAGGAGCACAAGGGTCTTGGTTGGAGAGAGTGTGGTATGTTGAAGCACTGAAGGGGAGAGAATCAGAGAGTAAGATGGGATGGAGCTGAAGCAAGAAGAAAACATTACCAGCGTGAGGAGCAGGAGAGAAGACACTGTTTATCAGGCTGGGAGGAGGGATTGGGTGTCTCACAAGCCAGTACAAGTTGCAAGAGGATCGGTCGAACATTTAAAAGGCAAAAATGTACATACTAAGGGAAAAGATAAATAATTCTTAAAATTAAAAAGCTTAAAAAATTAAAAACATTAAACAAAATATGTATGTATATAAAAACCAAACATTAAAATAAAAGGTTAAAGAATAGAAATATGTAAGCACGGATGACTGGTAAAATGAAATAGGTTAATAAACTGCAATAAGTATCATATTCTCCGTCAGCTCTTCCTGGTTGGGGACAAGTCCACCCCTTGTATCTTCCTCAGCTCTGACCATCAGGACAGCACACGGAGTCCCACACACCCCCTCCCTGGAGTGGCTCAGGGAGCCTCAGCTCCAGACTTCCTTACCACAGTCCCCACAATTTGTGTGTCTGGGGTCTGTGGCTTTGATCAGAGAGAAGCATCTATGATTCTGCCCTGTACCTCCTGTGGTTCTCGCACCACAGGGCCAAAAGGGCAAAGGGATGTGGATGTGCAGCCAACGGGTCTCTTGCCCTTTCTCCGGAGCTGTGAGCATGGGTGCTGAATACTGTCCTTCGCCTTGGAGGTCCGAGAGAGCTCTCTTGTTGTGGGAGGGTCTATTCCTGCAGTGCCCGGGTCTGATCATTTTCTCTGTGGTATGACAGGATGGGTCTTGTGGGCATTGGAGAACTCTCAGTTTCAAATCCTTGTATCTTTCATCTGATGCTTGCTGAAGTCCTGTTGGAGACAGCTCTGCCTTTGACTTGGGTCCCAGCAGGTGAAGTGTTAGAGCACAGAGAATCTGACAGAGGGCTCCAGACACCCGGGCCTTGCACTTCTTCGCAGAGCTTGTCTGTTAGCCGGAATCCACCTTCTGGCACTGCTGCCAAGGATTCCTTCCCATTCATACCCGTCATCTGCTCCCTCATCTTACAGATTGCATATTTATGGTTTTCGTATCCTCCCATGGATTTCCAGAGCTTTTTTCTCCATTTCTCTCTTTTGGATTAGTCCTCTGCATTCTTGCTTTTCTTTTCATTTTGACTCTTTCACTAACTCACGCTGAGGCAGCCTCTGGTCTTCCATCTTACCAGAACCCTGTCCGGGTGTTGTCTTTCAGAACTGGACGTGTATCCCTCCCTCCAAGCCCTCCTTTCTTTCCACGTGTCTGTTGACAGGTGCTGTGAGACTGGGGTCTGTCATCAGACACAGCTCCATGGCTCTCTTGCTACTGCCAATGAACTTGGTTCTGTGTATTTGGTAGGTCAGCAACACTCTGGCTAAGGGAGGCTGTTTGGTGCAATCTAGAGGCCTTCTGTACCGGGAATAGTATCTCTTTCTTGTATCTCTTCCTTTGATTTTCCAGAAATGAAAACCATGACCTTCCCAAAACTCTTTTCCACACCTTCTGAATGCAACTTGTGTCTTCTGAGGGCCATGAATTGTAGGGTTTTTTTGTTTGTTTTTTGTTTTTAATGGTGTGCTGTATATCTTGAAAGTGCCATTAGTTATGAATTCACCTTTATCCTTGTTTGACAGTCACTCTGTCCACCATGTCTCCATCTCAGCTAAGCTGGCTTTCTCTCCTCACGGCTTTTATTTCTATTATTGGGTTTTCATTCCCTGGGTTTCACATTGGTTCTTCTACGATGCGTCCGTCTCCTGGTGGAATTCCCCTTTCACCTGGCCTTGACTTCATTCATTCAGCCGTTTGTGTTCTCCTGGAATTCATTCAGGAGTTGGTCTTCTTTGACTCCTTTGCGTGTACTTAACGATCACTCTTCCAAGATCTTTGGGATTTCCAGTTCGTTAGACGACATTTCTGTGGTACCAATAAATTTTGGAGCCGTCACGGTGTACTGATATTTCCTGTTTCTTATTATCACACTGGGATGTATATGTGCAGGTTATTTCTTTGCTTGGGTTTCATTGATCAGTTGGATCCTTGCAGTTGAAGTATTCACAGTGCTCCAGTGAGGCTGAGTTGGAATGGAGTTGAGGTTTGTGGCTCAGAAGTTAGGTCTTCCGTTAAGATGATCTCTGTGCCGGCCACAGGAGCAGCCAGAGCAGCTGAATGTGCCCACGACGCCAACGCCAGACCAGCCAGTAACAACACAGCAATTCTAGCTTCAGAGAGTGCGAGAAGATAAACAAGTGTTGTATGGTGTTAACGAGAATTTGGATTACCGAGGTTAGAGCGTAAGAATGAAGAGGTACTTTAATATATCAAGGCCAAAAAAATCAGGACGGGAAGAGCAGCTGGAAGGAACGCTGGGTACTGTCAGGGCTCAGAGATTTTAGAGACTCTTAAGCTGTGGAAGGTTAAGAACAACTAAGAGCATTATAAAAAGGGGGAAAGAAGCAATAGGGAAGAGAGAAGGGGGAACGGGAATGTAGGAATAAGAGGGGAGGTGTATCAGTTGTGTGTGAGAATAGTAGACATGCTGCGTGTCTTAGGGTTTCCATTGTTGTGAAGAGACACGATAACTGAGGCATTTTAGAAAAGACAGCATTGAAATGGGGCTGGCTTACAGTTTCAGAGATTTGACCCATTATCATCACAGTGGGGAACATGTCAGTATGCAGGCAGACATGGTGCTGGAGGAGCTGATAGTTCTACATCTTGGTCAGAAGGCAGTCACAGGCTCACATCTTCAGGCAGCTAAGAGGAAGCTCTCCTCTGCAATGGGTAAAGCCTGAGCATAGGAGACCT
This sequence comes from Mus pahari, assembly GCF_900095145.1. NCBI lineage: Eukaryota > Metazoa > Chordata > Mammalia > Rodentia > Muridae > Mus > Mus pahari. Next base: position 133,906,795 of record NC_034591.1, on the reverse strand, counting down.
CCAAAGCCCACCCCCCACAGTGACACATTTCCTCCAACAAGACCACACCCCCTAACAGTACCACTCCCTATGGGCCAAGCCTATTCAAACCATCACACAGAGAAACATCCAGAACACTCCTAAAACTTAACGGAAAACAAAGGAGGAGATAATTATTTATAATTAATTAGCATCAGGTCTGTCAAATCCTTTTGTGTTCTTTCCAACCTGTTGAATGTCCACTGCCCCTTCTGCCACCACCTGGCAAAGGCAGTAATCATCTGGGTGACTTTCAGCCTTCTTTCCTAAACTGAGCTTGCCTGTCATCCCAGTGGCCTTCGCCATACCGCCTAAGCGTTCAGCATGACATTTTCCATTCCCAGCTGTTGCTATTCTTAACAACAGATACTTAGAGTTTGGGATTCAATAGCTACCACACACATATTTGCTTTGTTATGCTAACTTACCAGTTCCAGAATTTCCTTTCTCTTAGTACCCCACTTTTCCTACAAGTTTCTGACACTCCCTAGAGAGGATGCTTGGTCACCAAAGAAACCACTTGGCTGCCTCCTCTTGGCTGCTCAGTATTTCCTGGACAGTGACTCCTGCCCAGTCGAGTGACTGAGAATGGCCTGCCAAAGTGCGTTGACAGCTCGTTTGTGCCAACACCACACATTCTCTGGCATGACATATGCCTTCAGATTTTGCAGGGTCATTTATGGAAAAAGTCATCACCATCGAATGACAAGTTGTCCCAAATTTTCAAGCACCTCCAGACACTCATCTTTCCCTCAGAGGCTCAAGAGGAAGTATCAATGGCGATACCCTGACGCCAGCAGAAGATGCTGATGTCATCTGGAGATGCTGATGCCTTGTCACCCTGTATGCAGCTATCTTCTGGCTGCTCAGCTTCTTGGGGCTCTCATAGGCATAGTGAGGAGGATGTAGTAAGGCTGCCTGGCTCCTGGGAAACGTGCCTATAAAGGAAGAGCATACAAGGGCTTTCAGGTCCCCAGGGCAGGTCTCCTCTCTTTTCTGTCTGCAGAACATCTCCTTTCCCTCCTCTGGGGACCTTGCTTTCCAGTTGTGATGGATCAGTGCAATGCACAAGCGTGTGCGTGTGTGTGTGTGTGTGTGTGTGTGTGTGTGTGTGTGTGCTCCAATAGATGCCCTGGGAGCCATATCCCCAATCCCTGACTATTCTTCATGCTCCCTTATGAGACGACACACTCTTTGCTGAAAAGGAGCTGCTGTCCTTGGCATGACTTCTCTAACTCTCCAAAAATGCTAATCGATTTCAAAAGAAAGAAAATCACTCTAGCCGAGGGTGGTAATGAGAACTGGGAATGGGTTGGGAGGCAGCGAGTGATTTGGAACCTCCTGCCTGTTTTGCCCCGATGCTCAACCTGTCTTCACTGCTTCCCATGTTCCCCGATGAGACCCCTGCAGGCACCAAACAATCCATGGGCTCTTCATTCTCCACCCCACACGCAGCTTCTCCGTTTTCAGAGTCTAACAGCCTTACATGCTTGCTGGCTCGACTTGCTGGTTTTATATTACAAATGAAGTTAGGAAGGCTGTAAACATAAGTGCAGCCAGTTTACATAAATACATTAAGTAAAATAGAAAAGTTCCTGCTTCCATTTCTTCTCTATAAACACTATTTTCCATTTTCAGAGGTAGCCACTATTTAGTGGCAGCTTGGGTTGTATTCCAGATTTTTTTTTTTCTTCTGTGAACCAGAAAGCATGCACGCGCATGTAATAAGCAGTAAGCAGATGCCCCGACTCTGTCCAGGGTACCTCCCAGCAGCTCTTTCTCTGGAGAATCATCCTTGGCAGCTACTCAGAAATGTCCCGCTGAATGCCACAGCTACCTGTGGGGCCACCCTTAGCCAGAGACAGTGTAGTACGGGTGTAGCAAGTTCCTTGGCTTCCGGCTCTGTGGTGCCATCAATGACCAAGGTTGTCCAAGCAGAATCAGCCCCTAGATTCTTACCTTGTCTTTCTTCTCCCCAGGCCTTTCCTGCTTCCCCAAGTCCTTCACAGGTTGAGCCAAGAACATTTCCCCAGCAAATCCCTTGCATATAACTGTAGGCTGTAGATTATCTGACTGTATATGTATATACTCAGAGTATACACATATATTGAGTATATTCAAAGAAGAGTATTGTGTACCCTAAGCTTTTGGAAGTCATTCTCTTCCCCACATGCCAGTCTACTACAGACTCTGAAAATAAGTCTACTTAATTTTGATGGCAGCAGGATTCTCTCTGGAACTGATCAATGGCCCTGCTAATGAAATCGAGTTCATTCATTCATTAAACAAATGGTTGCCAAAGATCCCTTGCTTGCCAGGTGCTGATTTAAGCCCAGAGGTTGTCTTTAACTTTCTTTTTCTTAGAAAAAAAAAAAAACAGAAATATTTTTAAAGCATACTCAAGCATTTGTGTAAGTGGTTTTGGAAGATAGCTTCTTGGAGATGAAATCATGGGTCAGAGAGAAACTGCATTTACAGTTTTAATGGGGCCTTTAAAAGGCAATGTTCCTGCTTGAACTGGAGCCAAGGCTCCTTGCTGTGGGTCTCCCTTCCTCTTCCTGCTTCTCCTCCCTTGCTCTCCCTCTGGAGGCTTCTCACCTGCCAAGTGAATTCTGGGAAGCACCACCCATGCAGAGCTTTCCTGTCTTCCTGTTTCCTCTGACACCCAGAGTGCAGGGGCTCATCTCCAGTTTTCGCTTGGGGAATCCAAACCAGAACCGGACTGGGACAGTGGCAATGGGAAGCCAAAAAGATGGCTTAGACAGAGGGTAGGGGACTCAGAGAGAACAAGTGACCCACACTAATGTCGAAATGATTCCCTGGGAGGTCACTTGTTGGAAACTGGTCCCCAGGGCAGCCATGGCAAGTGGCTATTGGTTCTGGTGGCACTGTGCTTAGAAATGGATTCACCCGTTCATGGGATAATGGTTTTTCAGACTGTCACAGGAGTGGTTTTGTCACACGAGTTGCTTTCTTGGTCATGTTGCTTTGCCTTTCTATGCCTTCAGCTAAATCGTAATGCTGCAAGAGGCCCAGGTGACACCGAGAAGATGGAGGCCTTTAGACCCACTCACCAGATAAGCTGAATACACCACATCCTTTAAAACCCTTTTTACATTTAGTTATTTACTTCACGGGTATACATGTGCACATGTATGTACATGTCTGTGCTTGGAGGAGAGTGAGTCCTCTTCTTGCACTGCGTGTATTCTGGGAATAGAATTTAAGTCACCAGGCTTGGCCCAAGCACCTTTCCCTGCTTGAGCCATCTTACCAGGCTTGTATTCCTATTTGTTTATTTTAGTTTTATAGACATCATTTAAAAAACACTTGTCAATAAACAAGACACTCTTTAGAATTACCAGAATTTAAAGAGTTTTGTTAAAGAGGCAGAAAGTAGACTGAGACATCTACTTTTCCAGACCCATTTGTCAAAACTCCTACCCGTTATATTTCACTGGCTGCCTCAGAATTGTTTCAGATTCAGGATCCCAAATTAAGTTTCGAGTTTCTGCCTTCAGGCATACGTTTCCAGTTTCCCATGATCGATGCCCAGGGGATTGATCGGTGGCTCTTCATTTCCCCAGCTTGCTCTCTCCCTTCCTGGCCGTGCTCTGATCCCTCCATCCCATGGTTTCTCTGGCTTCCCTTTGCCACTATCCCAGGCCAGTCCTGCTCGGAATTTACCGTCTTTAAGGGACTCGCTGCCCCAATCTACTTAAGGCAATCTACTCCTCACTTGCAGTCATGTGAGAGTGTATCCAAAAGCCTGCACATCCATATCACTTCTGGGCTCACACAACCAGGCATTCAGAGCAAGGGAACCCAAGTGCATCAGCGACTGGCACAGTCTGACTCAGGCTATCCCAGCCAGGAGCCTATTGGGTCTTTAGGCACTAGGTCTAGAACCATGTTCAAGTTGCACGTTTCCTCCAGCCAACAACCACAGTGCAGGCCATTCCAGACCTCTCCTGTGCAGCCTCCCCAACTTCATGGAGCCTCTCTTGGTCCCTTGGGCAGTGCCTCCTTTTCTCTTGGGCAGCCTCGAGCTCAGTGGATGTACGGCATCAGAAGAAATGACTGTCCACCAACCACATGCGGTGGGGATGGGAGAGGAAAGGGAGGTGAGCCATAGTCATCAGGCAGGTCATTCTGCCATCCATCTTCAGGTTCTTCATCAAGAAATTACAGCAGCAGAGAGTTCCCAAGACTCACTGTGTAGACGTCTAAGAGTGTATGGAGAAAATTTGGCAGACAGATCATTTTTAGGAACTCTTTGTTCTCGTCTTGAATGACTTCAGTAGGTTTGTCTTTGACCTCTTGAGTGGCCATAGTGATGTCTCACTGCACAGGAAGTACAAGTAGATGTGCAATAAGTGAAGGGGTGAGATCCCGTGCTTTCTTATTAGGAAGATGCATGGCATTCCTTATGTGATGAAGTCATTTGGTTTTACCTTCCTGGAGAATTGTTTTAGCAAGACCAATTGGGTCACTGTTGGCAACTTGTTAATTGATAGGCATTTTGGAAAGACGTTTAAAAATATGCATAGGAAGCCCTAAACTTACATGTGCTCAATTTTATTTGTTAAATTTCTGGAGAGGTACTTAAAGGTATAGAGTAAATTTTAGCTTTGGGCTGGCAAGCCCACTGGCTAGTTCAGTCCCTGGAGCCTGCATGGTATAAGGAAAGAACTAACTCTGGCAAGTCGTCTTCTGACTTGAAGCCTGCACAAGGTGCTCATGTACACGTGTGAGTGCACTCACAGAATAAAAGGTTTAGCTTTGTTAAGGCTTTTTATGATAGAAAACAATTGAAAACAACTTACATCAAATCATAAGAGACTGGTTAAACAAATACTAGAATTTATAGCCAATGGAAATCTGGGTAGCTATTAATTATTATTGGAGTATATATTTTTAAAAGATTTCTTTTATTTATGTGTGTGTGTAGGAAATATGTGGGTGCCTGTGGGAGTTGTCAAATCCTCTAGAGCTGCAGTTACAGGTGGTGGTAAGCCACCTAATGTGGGTGCTGGGAACTGTACTGGGGTCCTCTGGAAGAAGAGAAAGCACTCAACTGCTGAGCCATCTCTCCAGTACCTGAAAAAATATATATACATATATTTATGTATATGTGTGTGTGTGTGTATATATATATATATATATATATATATATATATATATATGTGTGTGTGTGTGTGTGTGTATGTATGTATGTATGACATGTATGTATGTATGTACAAGGTTTCTCTGGACAACCTGAACTCTCTCTGTAGACCAGGCTGACCTCACACTCACAGAGTTCCATCTGCCTTTGCCTCCCAAGTGCTGGGATTAAAGGTGCGCACCACTGCACTTAGCATGAAGTATACTTTTTATGTGGATGAGGGGTCATAACAAGTAATTAAATGGAATCAGTTCATTTAAAAAGCATAAATGCAGTTTTTGGAGACATATTACAATACAAAATGTATACATAGCTCTAAAGTCACCTAGCAAGATCTTGAGGCTCAAAGTGTGGCCTCTGGACCAGCAAGGTTTTGTATCACCCCAGAACTCACCAGAAGTGCAAAACTCCCAGCACTCAGGAGGACAGTGTGGCTAGCCTAGAATAGATAGCAAAAGAGTGTGTGTGTGTGTGTGTGTGTGTGTGTGTGTGAAGTAAATGGATTTTCGTGTACTGGGCAATCCACTCAATGCAAGTTCTGAATATCTGTAAGGGGTTTTCATGTCTCCTTTTTATTTTTTCGTTGAGGATAAATGTATATTATTACCACAGCAAATCAAAGAAGATGATATTTTCTGCAAAAATACATAGATGGATTTGTTCATCAAAACCTTCTTGGCAGAAGATAGCGGGCATGAGAGGACCAGGCCCACTCAGGTGCTCACTTAAAAATCTTGCTCCCTGTCCATGTGTATTTTAGTCCTACCAGGTAGCTCTTGGGTTACAAGGTGACATTTTCAGCAGCACCACTGTTTTGAAAGGACCTCTGCGTTTCCCAGGCAGGACAAATGGCAGGTGGCCACAGGAGTTGTTCATAGCCAAGCTTCACTCTGGGCACAGAGAAGCCCTCTTTCCAGCCTTCCCACCCTTGTGGCATGGTCTTCCCATTAAGATTCAGGCTGGCTAGGCAGATTAGATCATTTTGCTTCCAGTAAGTGAGCTGGCTACTTATGCATTCTCCAGCATCCTTAGTGCCAGACACATTTCTCAATCCTCCTCTGCTGGTCAGCCAAGGCCAGGGACAGAGTGTTTCCACCTTCCTTATGTCAGTCTGTCAGGCTGCAGCAGGTGCTCTGTTGGAAGGCTCCCGTACTCAACTCTGGATGTCCAGAAGATGTCTGCTCCCAGCTCCACCGATAGCCAGCTAAAGCCCCACCCGGGGAACGGAGCAGCGGCCTCTAGCGTACCCGCTTTCAGATCATCTCCTGTATGTGTACATGATGCAAGTGTGCAGCAATGGCTGGTGGTTCTGAGTGGGCATATCTCCTGACAGTGGAGGATGCTCTCTGAACACTGAAGTGATGTCATCACTTAGACAAAAGCACAAACCAGGTCCTAAGTGAGGAGGGGTCTGGAAATTAAGTCTGCCCAACACTGGTCTGAAAGTACTGAGGTAGGGCCTGGAGAGATGGCTCAGTGGTTAAGAGCACTGACTGCTCTTCCAGAGGTCCTGAGGTCAATTCCCAGCACCCACATGGTGGCTTACAGCCATCTGTAATGGGATCTGATGCCCTCTTCTGGTGTGTCTGAAGACAGCTACAGTGTACTCATATGCATAAAATAAATATGTCTTAAAACAAAAAAGAAAGAAAATACTAAGATAATGAAGCTGCCACCATCGAGGGTGGCCTTGGTTCTTAAGTTAGAATTCAGGGCTGGAATTAGTGTGAGTGTTCATCTGCCATGGGAACACTGGAACAAAAGCAGGCAGCCTAGACAGGGTTGCTTGGAGAGTGAGCTATAGCCAGGCTGCAGACCTCTATGAGGGAGGGTGTGGTGTGTGGAGTTGGCCGGCTGAAGTCAGCTTTGGAGAGCTCAAGTGCACACAAAGCTGAGCCTATGTCTTGGAAGGGAGGATAGAACAATGGCATTGGATTCAGGGTACTTGTCTGTGGCTAAGAGCCAGGTTCAAGAAGGCACGATGACAAAAGAAATGTTGCGAGATGAGTACAGGAGCCTCTCAAGGGAGATTTGAGGCTGAAGAGCTTCAGGAATCTTTCATCTAGTTCACCTAAGCTGAAAACCCAGAGGAGTTGTCAGTGTGTGAAGGGAACACGGGATGTCCATCCATCCATCCATCCATCCGTCCATCTGTCCGTCCATCCATTCATCCATCCATCCATTTGTCCATCCATCCATCCATCCATCCATCCATCCATCCATCCATCCATCTATCTATCCATCCATCTATCTGTCCATCCATCCATCCATCCATCCATCCATCCATCCATCCATCCATCCATTTATCCTTCCATCCAGTGCATGTACACTGGAGGTCAGGACAGTTGAAGGATGGCCTGGAAGATGGGACACCCATGGATGGGTGATGTGTTTGGTCTTCAGGGTTGGCCACCAGAGCCTGCTCCATGCCAGTAGCTGTTGGGATGCCAAGGAAGTGCGTGGTCAGTGGTCAGGATGTGGTCTTTGTCATCAGAGCTTCCTGGATTTACGAATACAAGGAAAGCTACATGAACCAACCAGCAGACAGTAGACAGGACCTGGCTCCTTCTGTTCTTCCACCATGGAAGCCATGCTGGTCTGGCCAAGGCTCCATGGTATCTTCCCTTCTGCCATGGTGCCTGATCTCCTTTTCTTATAGGGAAGCAGCTTCAGATTGCTCTATCTCAGCCACTTTGGGGCTCAAGCCCCTCAGGGGTCTGGGGCTGCAGTCCTTTAGCCATTTATTGAGTGCTAGCTCCTGTCAGTCCTCATGGCTGCCTCCTGCAAGTCACCTGCAGTCTAAGAGGACTGATCTCTACCACCTGAATGATAATTCTTGCTTGTTTTCAGGCAGGGTCTCACTATGGATGCCATTCTGTAGCCACTGAGAACTCTTATATAGCCAGGCTTGGCTTTGAAGTCTTGATTCTCCTGCCTCAGCTCAAGTGCTATGAATTACAGATGTGTGCCTCCGTGTCCTTCTTGGATGCTAATCTTAAGTCACTTCTCCTCAAGAGGGCAAAAGATCTGTTGGCTCCCAATCCCTGGTCTTCTCCCATATGGCCCTAGGTACACCCCCGGTCCCAAGCCCTTTAACTCACTGTTGTAGCCAGCACCACTGTGAAAAAGCCAGTGTCTGTTTTCCCTATTGATGTTCTCTGAGGGTTCTCTCTGCCCACAACCAGGTAGATATGCTGAAAGTCTGGTATGACGCCTGCCTCCAGTGGTCTTCCCCTTTGTCCTTGGGTCCTACCACTCATCGAGTTGCTGTAGTTCTCACATGCTATCCTGACGGCTGTGGTGACTGCTGTTTTAAGTAAAAATATCCTAAACCAGGGGTCTCTGAGCAGGCCTAAGTATGCATCCAGGCACCTCACTTGGTCCACAGGCTTTGTATTCAGAAACACCATGGACTGAGATCCATTCTGTGGGAGTATAAAGGTCTCCAGCCAGACCTCAGGTGGACACCGGAAGGCCCTTGACATACAAGTAAACCAAGGTCACTGTTTTGTTGCAATCCCACACTCTGACATGATCAGAGCACACACAGGCAGAGGTGAGTATGAACACAATGTCCCTGAGCATGGGGCTGGGACTGCATCTTCAGAGTTTGTCCTTTCTGTGTTGTCCAGATTTCAGTGTGAGCATTGCTGGCACAGTCCCCATTGTTGACGCCATTGTCACCATGCCCATCTTGGTGCTATGAGAACTCCTCACACCCTCCACCTGCAGGGTCTGATGAGATCATCCACTTGATGTCACAAGTTGAGGAGGAATTGAAAAAGGCTTTCCTGTTCCCCTCCCTGCGTTGGGCTGAATGCCCAGGTACCTGCTCTTTCCATGGCTCCCTCTGTAGGGTTAGTGGCAGCTCAGGAGAGAGCCAATATGGAGCTTTCAGAACCACACTTACATCCAGTCTGGGGCCACAGGTGTACATTCTGACTCTGGCCTGGCAAAGGCAGCGCTTGACAGATGTCTCTGAGGAGGGTTGGTTGTCATGTGCCGTCCACACACATCTGTGCCTCTGCAGGCAGATGTGGCCTCCACCTGTCCCCTTGTAGAACCTGTAGCAGATTCTGCATGGTGTGTTACCGACACCAGCCAGACCCCAAATCGATGACATGTCCAGGTGGGTGGCGTCATGTAGGTGATGTGCTCCCGCACAGCTTTCTGCATTTCTGTGAGTGCGCAGCACACCCAGACACAAAGCCACAAGGAGCACCAGCAGCACGTGTACTGATTCACAGTGTAAGGACGTGGGCACGAGGGATCTGACTTTATAAGGCCCGAGTTTCCAGCAAAAATATATTCATGTATTTGTTAGGTAATTAGAAAACAGTACATTAAAAAGAAATATCACGAGGACATGTTTTTTTTTTGTTTTGTTTTTTTGTTTTTTTTTTAAATAATAAGACCCTGGGCCTGGAGAGATGGCTTAGTGGTAAAGAGCACGTGCTGTTCGTATGGAGGACCCAAGTTTGGCTCCCAGTGGCTATACGGGACAGCTCACAATGGCCTGTAACTTAAGTTCCAGAGGATCTGATGCTCTTCTGGTCTCTGTGGGCACTGCACTCACATGCAACCCCACACATGTACAATTTAAAAGATCTTAAACACAAATAAGTAACTAGAATCCTATAATGCCAAAACTATATTGAAAGTGGAGGTTTTTTTTAATCAAACAAATAAATAACTACAGACCTCCGATGAAAGGGCTAAAGATAAGGAATGTGACTCCTATCAAAGGCGGGCTCCATGATCACTGTTTATTGAGCTTGCACTCTGTGAGCACAAAAGCGGTCTCTGCCCTCTACTCTTCTGTATGGCTGCCCAGGAGGGGCCTCAGCGAGCAGAGAGGCTCCTAGCTGCCCCACACCCCCAGGAGAAGGCAAGTAGGGCTGTCAAGGATGCCTCTGATCAGAAACAAACAAGCAAGCAAGCATCAAAAGACTGCCATGTTTGTCTACAGGAGGGGTCAGGAAGCCGGTAAGTGATCTCTAAAGACCCCTTAGATAAAGATGGATGTTCCCCCACCATCCTGTCTCTGGAGAGTGGTCCAGTCCCTGACCAAGGGCTAATCTTAGAACTGTGGATGGGCCAGCACCATGCTGCCCATTGACCTGTCACACTGTCATATATCTACAAAGGATGTTGGCTGCTGCTCTGTTGAACTCCCCATGCAGCCAGCTCCCTACCCTGCCACCTCCCCACCCTACCGCCATCAGAAAGTCAAAGATCTCTACTTTGTCTGCAATTCCTGGAGCATAACCTGAGGAATGCCAACCCCAGACCCAAGATGTTCCTTTCAAGACTCTGTGGCCATGCAGCCAGCCCTGTGTCACCCACCTCAGCCCTTTCATGCAAGGCAATAGGTGCACAGGGAGAATCTATCAGATGAGAGGAAACTTGAGGCCGAGGGTGATGGGTACAGCCAGTTAGGCCTCTGCTATTGGATGCTTAGGAAGCTCGGGCTTGGGGAAGGAAGGCTATGTCTTTCCTCTGGGGACCTGGAAATTACAGCGATAAACCTGCTGTTTGTCCCAATTAGCAGCCTTAATACCTCATGCAAGCCATTAACAGGCTGGTGCATAGATACACATCTTTAGATGTAATTAGTAATGTCGTTAGCCTAATCCATAATCAATACTCGGGTAATTGCTTCCTAGGGTTTATATTTAGTCTGTGGGGTTGTGAGCAGCATCCATCCACAGAGATTCTAATGGATGTACACAGGTTACTGGCAGCCAAACTCATTAGGGAGTCCCAGGAGTTGTGGCCTCAGGTCAGAAGGGGACTGTGGTGGCTCAAAGAGTGGGCTTTAGCTTCCTAGCTACCTGGCCTTTGAAATCTTCAGTGACTATGCCTCTGGCTCATCCCAAACTTGGACTGAAACTCTAGAACAAGAGAGACTACTTCAGAAACTAAGACAAAGGGTGGCCCTGGGGCCTGGGAGATTTCAGACCACAGGCATAATCCATTGCATATCACCTCCCTGGCAGAAGAATGTGAAGAGGGTATTGAGGATGACACCCAGACTAGAGAGGCTGAGCTATTAGGCCGTCATGTCCCATTCCTCTATGTGACTTCCTCTGTTGCCACTTAGGCCTGCCGGGAAGGCTGCGGTTGAGCCCAGTGTTTTCCTCTTTGACAGCGCTGGTGGCTCAAGGTCAGGCTGGAGTGACAGGAGAGGAGCCTGTGGACAGCTATCTTATGAATGGGCTCCCATCTGACTGCGATTGGAATGAATACCCAGCTTCTGCTTCCAGGAACATCTCCAGCAAAAAGATCTGGGCTGAGAAGGTCTGGGCTGGAATGCTCTGAAGGCTAGCCATAAATCCCCCACCCCCACCCCAAAATGATGATGCATAAGCTAATTGCTCTGGAGGCACCCCTGCTCACCCCTTGGAGCCAACATGTCATTCTGCATCCTCCCAGCTCTGCCACTCTCTGGGAACAGGGCCAAAGAGGGGTGGATGGGAGTTGGCAAAGTCACCACGAAGGAAAACATTTTAATTCATTTAATTATGAGACTCTCAGAAATCCATGCTCTGTTTCTCCTTGGGCTGGTTAAAGAAAATGAGAAGTGGCTTGTTCCAACCCCCACCTTCTCCTTAGCCAAAGAGGCTCTGAAAAGTGTGGGGTGTGGGCAGCACAGAGTTGTGCACAGCCAGGAACAATAGCCTGGCACATAACAGTGCTCGTCCGCCCACTGCTGGCTTGCGAGACTCCCCCTGTGCAGTTCACATTTCCTTCTGTGATCTGCGTCTTGCTGCACACTATGTGCTTCCTTCCTTTTCCAAGCACACAGGTGACATCAAGGTAGTAACATGTGAAACTTGTATGCGATTATCGACCTTTCCATAGCAATCACGAGGTTCTTAACAGAGTACGGTTTACCATCCAGGTCACTATCTTGTAACACAGACTCACTAGGTCCAGTGTCTGTTTGTTGGGCTCTGCTCTAACTCCGGAGAATGTACACAGTAGCTGCCACCAGAAGCTTACATCTCTTTAAGGAGATCACTGAGTGAAGATAAATGTATCAAATGGTGGAAAGGAACATACACAAAGTATCCCCTAGTCAAAACCAGCCTGGGGTACCCGGTACCCAAGGGAGAAAGACAGCTCTCTCCAGTCTTCGCCATGGCAATCAGGAATCAGGTAGCTGAGAGCCTAGGGCAGAGCATCCTCCAAACAGTGCCTCTCCCGATTTTAGTGAGTAATTGCTGGGCGTTTCGGTGGGCTAACAGCCAGGGGGCTTCTGAAGGACTCTGCTAGGAATGTAGAGGGCTGTGGGCACGGGTACCCTAGCCTGGATGGCAAGATCATCCTTCTTGCTTGGGTAGCTGTGGAAGCCAGAGTGAATAGTGCAGGGGAGGCCAGAAGCCCATAGTGGCCCCTACCTCTATCCCCAATCCCTAGAAGAAGTTGGAGCAGGCAGGGGTTGGGACATTGATTGGCCCATGTGTGGAGGACACCGTCTGTTTTTCCTGGGAGAGGAAGGATCTTATCTCTGTCCAGTGGGTACAACTGTGGGTACAACTGTCCAGTGGGTACAACTCTAGCAGGGAGTTTCTGCAGATTCTTCAGTCTTCCTGCTTCTCAGAGCCTCTTGACCAGCTTGGCCTCTGACTCTATATGGGATCCAGGACATATGGCCTCCCCCGACCCCACAACCAGCTAGCTCCAGCTATTCCAGACCGGATAGCAGATGGCAACCTGTAGTGTCTAAGGTGCTACAGCCTGTAGAGAGAATATCTTGTGTATTGTATGGGTGTGTCACCTGTCAATCAAAATGCTTATAGCCTATGGCTTAGGCAGGAAATAGAAGGTGGGACATCTGGGAGGAGAAAGGATTCTGGGATATAGCCAGGTGCAGGAGATCCATTCAGGAAGATGTGAGGAGACGCATGGTACCTGAGCACAGGTAACCAGCCACGTAGCAGAGTGTAGGTTAAAATAATTGGGTTATTTGATTATGATCTAGTCAGAGTAGAGCCCAGCTATATGCTCCAGGTATTTGTAAGTATATTTTTGAGTCTGAGTCTTATTTCTGGGACCATGGACCTGGGAGGAAGAACCAGGGCCTAACTTCTACAACAGCCAAGCTAAATGCACGCCCATGCTGCAACCCTTTACTGAGCCCGAGCTAGCACCAACATGACCCATCTCGCCCCTCGTCTCCAGGGAGGGAAACCAAGTCACATAACCACACAAAACAGTTTCTGAGGATGCATGCCACGTGCCATGAAGAGTATAAAACAAATCATGGGAAAGCCAGCGACAGGCTGGCATGGTGGGGATAGCATGCAAGCACAGCTGGCTGATGGAACAGCAACTGTGCTGGCAAGTCAGATCTGCAAATAGATGTCCAGAGCAAGGGAGTGGGTGGCAGAGCAAAGGGCCTGTGGCAGGGGCAAGCTTGGAGAGCTCTGGGCAGGAGGGTGGTACAGGATAGAATTGAGCAACCCAGGAGGACGCAATGGTCAGTGGAGCACATGGCCTGGGCTTAGGCTCCGTTCTAAATGCAGGAAAGCGGGGTTTGCATAGGGTTAATGTGGGTGGTACATTTGGAAACGTTGGCTGGGGTTGGGGTGCCCTGGATGCCAGGCTGAGGAGGCAGGTTCTCCTGGAGGAGACAGGCATTCCAGAAGGGCGGTAGCCCACTGTTCTTGCTCATCTCTATGCTTTTGCTCTACCCAAGAGCCAACCTCTGAAGGTCATGACCTTGCCTAGCTGAGTGTCAGAGTGTCAACCTCGTAGGGTTCACTCCGGACTGCATTCCACACCAGACTGGGGGAGAAAGGATACAGTGAATGACGGCTTAATGGGCTTCCCTGTGGAGTGATGAAAATGTTCTGGAACTAGATAGTCACATGACATAGTGAATGGCCCAAGTGTCATTGGCCTTGCACTTTAAAATAATGAAGTTTGGGTCATGTGTATTTTTGTGACATTAAAAACACTAGTTCAATGTCTTTTCATGATAGATCTTTCTAGAAACATAAGAACAGGACAGTTCTTCAACTTGTGCACACACACACACACACACACACACACACCATCTCTTACAGCTAACATTATATTCAATCACAAAAGACTAGATGACTCTTTCCCTAAGATCAGGAAAATCAGGGATGCCGGTTCTTGCCTCTGCTATTCAACACGGTACTAGCAACTCTAGACAGTAAAGCATGGCAGCACGTATAAAGAAATAAAAGGCATTCCTGCCAGGAAGGAAAAAGGAAAATTGCCTCTATTTGTAGATGATTGTCCACATTTAAAAACGCCTAAGATGGGCTAAGAATGTGGCTTGGTCTGCAAAGTGCTGGCCATGCAAATACAAAGAGCCAAGCTCGATGCCCAGAACCCACATAAAAACCTGGGCATGGTGGTGCATGCTTTTAATCACAGGACCAGGGAGGTGGAGACAGGAAGGCTTGGCCTTGCTGGCCACCGCATAGCCTAACCAGTAAGTCCCAGGCCAGGGACAGGCCCTGTTTGAAAAACACAAGATGAGAGGCATCTGAGGAAAAACACCTAAAATTGACCTCTGACCATGACCGTGTGCACCCACACATACGTATGTGCACAAAGTCCTAAGGACTCTGAAAAAAGTGGGAATAAAAACTATGTCCTGTAACTTATGACTTCAATCAGGCAGGATACAAACAAGGTAAATGCATTGGAAACCACAGGAAGTGCACAAACTCATGGAGAATAAACAACATACCATTGACTGAGATCTGGGTCCTTGGGGACATAAGGAAGGAGAGTGCAAGTCTGAGAACTGAGCGAACGTGAAAATGCAACCAGAATCTGTGGGACACAGTGAAGACAGCCCTAAGAGGGAAATCTACAGTGCTGAGTATCTACATAAAAAAATGGGAGATTCTCAAATTAGTAACTTGATGTCGCACCTGAAGACCTTGGGAAAACAAGAACGAACAATATCCCAAAACAGTAGACTGGAAGAGATCATCAAAATCAGGGCTGAAATTAATGACAAAATTTAAAAATACAAAGAATCAGTGAAACAAAGAGCTGCTGCTTTGGCAAGACAAACAAGACTGATCCATCCTTTAGCCAAAGTAACTAAAAGAAAGGGAGCGAGAGAAGACTCAAAAAATTAAAATTAGACATGAAAAAGCATAGACTACAACAGATACCAATGAAACTCAGAAAATCATAAGGGCAGACTTTAAAAACCTCTAGTCCATTAAGTTGGAAAGTTTAAAGGCAATGGATGAATTTCTAGATACACACACTATACCAAAATCAAACCAGAATGGAATCAATGGCTGAAGCCATCCATAACCAGCAGTGATTGAAGCAGTAATAAAAAGCCTCTCAACTTGGAATAAACCTAGAACCAGACAGATTCACAGAGGAGTTCTACCAGCAACTCAGGGAAGGCCCAGCATTGATAAAACTCAGATCTTTGCATAAAATAGAAAAGGAAGGAAGACCTGCAGTCTCTTTATGAGCCCAGTATTACCTTGATATTGAAACCAAGTTAAAAAAAAAAAAAAACAAAGAAGAAAATTATAGGCCAACCATCCTGATGTACATAGATACAAAAAAAATCTCAATAAAACATAGGCAAACTGAATCCAAAATTATATCAAAAAAATCATAAACAATTTAGCATCATTCTAGAAATGCAGGCATGACTCACTCAGTACAATTGCCTGACATCTTCTTTTTCCTCTTCTTTTCCTCCTCCTCCTCCTCCTCCTCCTCCTCCTCCTTCTTGTTCATAAAGATTCTGGGGCTAAAGAGATGTCTCAGTGGGTAAGAGTACTGTCTGCTCTTTCAGAGGTCCTGAGTTCAATTCCCAGCACCCACATAATGGCTCATGACCATCTATACTGGGATCTGGTGCCCTCTTCTGGTGTGCAAGTGTACATGCAGATAGTGCACTCATACATAATATAAATAAATATATTTTTAAAAAAGACTGAAATATACAGTAGATAAAAGACAATATCTCTAACAAATGTTGTTGAGAAGCTAGATTTCAACAGGCAGAAAAAGGAAGTTGAATTCTTGTCTCTCACCCTGCACAACACTCAACTCTAAATGGGTCAAGGACCTCACCATCAGACCCGGCCCTGAGACTGCTAGAGGAAAAAGCAGAGAGTACAAGGTGCTGAGAAGGGCTTTCTGGCTGGGACTCTGGTAGTACTGGAAGTCGAACAATGGACAGATGTGATCTCATAAAACCAAAAATGCTTGGGTATGGCTGCCGAGGGAAACAGTTGCTTGAGTGAGGAGACAGCCACGGAATGGGAGAAAGAAATCTTTGCCAGTTCGCCAGCCAGCTGAGGATTGGTATCTAGACTGCACCAAGAACTCAATAAACTAAAATTTAAGAAAATGAAGAGTCCAGTTAAAAATTGTAGGGTTGAAGCCGGGCGTGGTGGCACACGCCTTTAATCCCAGCACTCAGGAAGCAGAGGCAGGCAGATTTCTGAGTTCGAGGCCAGCCTGGTCTCCAAAGTGAGTTCCAGGACAGCCAGGGCTATACAGAGAAACCCTATCTCGAACTCCCCCCCCCCCAAAAAAAAGAAAAATGTAGGGTTGAGCAAACATTTGTCAAAAGAAGAAATACATTGACCAGAAAACAGGCTTAGAGGGGGCTCAGTGCCCTTAACTTATAGGAAAATTCAGACTTAAACCACTTTTAATAGTTCATCTTGCTCAATCAGAATGGCCACCATCAAGAATGCAACTGAGAGCAAATATTGACATGGGTGCAGGCAAAGGAACGCTTTCTCACACTGATGGCAGGAGTGTAAACTGAAGCAGCCACTCTGGAGTCTGTTGGAAGGATTATGGGGGTTGGTGGGGGCGGGGGAGAAAACCTGGGAATGGAACTGCCACTTCCCAAAGGACTTTATATCCTACTAAAGAGATATTTACATATGTATAGTCATAGCTACTCATAATAGCTAGAAAATTTAATCATCCTACATGTCCACCAACAGATGAATTGATAACAAATATGCTGTATGTGTATACACGATGGAAAATGACTCGTCCATAAAAAAATGAGTTTATGAAATTTCCAGGTAAATAGAATAAACTGGGAAGAAATTATGAGTGAAGTAAGTCAGGCCCAGAGAGACAGATGTTGAATGCTCTCTCTCATATGCAGATTCACATCATCATTTTGTATGTTCAAGTTGGAGCACAAACAGAAGCCACAAAACTACAAAGGGGCCACTAGGGAGGGGATGTGTTTAGACAGAGCGTGCTGGAGGGTGGATTTTGGAGTTGTGGGTGTGGAGGTTGGGCGAGGTGGGGGGCAGAGCATAGTTTGTTAAAGGTGACATGAAACTGGGATACCAGGTGTGAAAAGGCTTAAGGGGCTCCCCCCTTAAGAGGATGGGGAGATCTGAGGAGGTGTTTAACTTAAAGGGTGTAAGAAAAAAAGCGTGTAAATCTACTGTCTTGCAACTCAATTAGAATCTAATTAGAAGCATAGTAGACCATGTGTGTTCTGAAAGAAAAGAGGGAGATACTGGGGCTTAAATGTTTAAATATTAGAGTGTAGTTTAGGGCAGAGGGAATGTGAAAGAGAAGGGTAGAGGGTAGGTAAGCCAAAACTAAGGATTCGTGAAAAAAGTCCTATGGAAGCTCACTAGTTAGCAAGCTAATTTTAAAATGCACATATTTTTAAAGAGGTAATTAAATGAAAGTTATGGTGCAAATCATGGATGCCTCCCTAGAAGTTATTTGTCAGGGCAGCACCAGAGGTCTCCTAAACAACCCAGGCTATTACTGTTGTTTTGTTGTTGTTGTTGTTGTTGTTTTTTATTAGATATTTTCTTTATTTACATTTCGAATGCTATCCTGAAAGTTCCCTATACCCTTCCCCTTCCCTGCTCCCCTACCTACCCACTCCTACTTCTTGGCCCTCAAGTTTCCCTGTACTGGTTCTAAGACCCTGTTGTTGAAGACACTACACACGGTAGATGCAGGCCAAAGAGAAGCCATTCTCAAACAAGACAGGAAAGCTTTCTTCCTGCTGTCCAGCACTTCAGGGCATAGACGCTATGCAGGCTAGGCGAGAAAAGTTACCAATAGTCTTTCCTAGTACTCGAACTGCATACTACAACACCGACCTTCCAGTCAAGGTGAAGTCGTCAGTGCAATGGTGGTGTGACTGCTATAGAGGTAACCAACCACTTCTTGGGTAGATTTGAGGCCTGACCCACAGGAGGGAGATTAACCCCTGGCACTATTTACCTTCTCAAAAGCCCATGGCAGGGGGAGGTCCTAGTCCTTAAGGCAGAACCAGCTATGGTTATTTTTCTAAATGTTCACACTTGACAAATTGCCTTCTAAATACTCATGTTTATACTCATAGACCTGGGCTGTTCCCAACCTTGCTTGGAGAAGTTTCTTTGTGCGCTGGGTGGCAGTCAGACAGAAACTCGTAACTTTTCAAGGTTCTGAAAGGAAGTGACAGAGTGCTCAGCCTTAAACAGGGCTCAACTCTCCTACCCACTTTCGAAGTCTCAGGGAGCTTCATGGAACAGGGGGACAGAGAGAATAGGAGCCACAGGACGGGGAGAAGTACCAGGAAATGCCGACTAATGGACATGACACAGGAGTTTAATTCACGAGCTCACAGCAGCTGTGGTTACCTGCACAAGACCTGAGCAAGATGAAACCAGCCAAAGTCCTGGAGTAGGGAGGAGGTCTGAGGCCCCACCCTTACTGAAGAGCTACTGACAGGTGCTGGGGAGTGGGTAATCATTCTCATTTGAGGGTATGGCTACTGGTAAGTCACCTTTGTTCCGGTGCATAGCCCCAAGCCCGTGCACATGTGGGCAGCACTGATGGGACTTAGGGATTACAAAAAGAAAAAAAGGGGGGACATGAAGCTGGGAGGGGAACATGTTGGGAAGATATTCACGGAGAATTGGAGAAAGGAAACTGGGGACAGATAGATGACTGTATTTTATTGTACACAAGTATGACAGTCTCAAAACTTAAAAACTGTAAAGTAGAAAAATAATTTACTTTATTCATTATGTTACTTAATTCTAGATTTGATAATTGTACTTTTCCATCTGTCATCCCTAATAAATTTTTATTTTTTGAAATTAAAATCTAATTACGTCCTTATCCCTTTCTCTTTTCTCCCTCCAACCATTTGGATGCACTCCGATCTCCTTGGTCTGCCTCAATTCTAGGGCCTCTATCTCTTTAATTGTTATTGCACACATTCCTGCTATATGCATACAACCTGTTGAGTTCATATTATGTTAAGAGAATGTATATGATTTCAGGCATGACTTGGTATTAGATAATCACTTCTGTGGGATCTTCCCCAGGGAAGACAATTTCTCCTGTTCTGGGCATTCCTTAGTGGACTGTAATTCTTTGCCTGAGGTAGACAATTTCTCCTGCTCTGGGCATTCCTTAGTGGACTGTAGTTCTTTGCCTGAGGTAGAGGTTTCTGGATATCTTCCACTTCCGTGTTAAGTGTGTCAGTTGGTGTCGGCCCTGTCCAGGTTTTTAGGCAAAAATTATGAAACTCCATAGGTGCAGTGTCTCTGACATTTCTAGGAAACAATCTCATAGCAAACTTCCTATTCTGCTGGCTCTTACATCTTTCTGTTTACTCTTCTGCTATGATTCCTGAACCCTAGATGCGGAAGTTGTATTGTCAGTGTATCACTTGGGGTTGAGCACTGCAGAGTCGTTTGCTCTCTGCATTTTGATCTGTAGTTTTCTGTGATGGTCTCCATCTATTTCAAGGGGGCGTTCCTTTGATGAGGGGTCAGACCTATATTTGTGGGTTAAGCATATTTATCATGTAGTTAGAAGTTATGCTTGCTTACTTAAGTGGCTTTTGTAGGTTCCCTTCTAATACCCATGAACTCACTAGCACCAGATACTTGGCCAGGTTTCCAGTACCAGGCACAAGCTCCATCTTGTTGAATGGGCCAGAGTCCAATTAGAGAGCTGTTGTTTATCACCAAGGTAAGTATGTCACTACACTGTGGTCTTAGAGATATTATGCCACGTTGGTCATTGTTTAGACATTTACATTATGATTCATAACAGTAGCAGTATTACAGTTATCAAGTAGCAATGAAAATGATTTCATCCTTGATCATCACAACATGAGAAACTGCATAAAGGGCTCACAGAATGAGGAAGGTTGAAAACAATTGCCCTACAAGATAGAGTTGTAGCAAAAGACTTTCTGAATAGAACTCCGTGTGTCCAGAAATTGAAGTCAGCAACTGACAAGTGGGAATCATAAAACTAAAAGGCTTTTGCACAGCTAAAGAAACAACCTCTCAAGCAGAGAGGAAGCCCACATAATAGGAGAGAATTTTGCTAGCTATGTACCTGACAGGTTTAATATCCAGAATATATTAAGAACTTTAAAGGGGGGAGTAAAAAAAACTAGGCAGCCAGTTGAAAAAATGGGCTATGGCTCTGGACAGAGAGTACTCAAAAGAAGAAAAGAATGGCTAAGAAATATCTCAAAAATGTTCATTGTTCCTAGCAATCAGGAAAATGCAACTCAAAACAACTTGGGGGGGGGATTCATCTCACTCCAGTCAGAATGACAGCAAAAGAACCAACAACCAAAGCTGACGATGGTTTGGGGGGAGAACACTCATCCACTGTTGGTGGGATTACAAACTCATCAGCCCCCCTGGAATTCAGTGTGGGGAATGCTCATAAAAGTAAAAATGAATCCACTATATGATCCAGTATATGCCCAAAGGACTCGACAGCCTATGCCACTGATGAATGTTCAAGCCACACATCAGTGCTCAGTTAAAAGTAACTAAAGCAAAACAAAGCCTTCAATATTTATCTGTAGGCTCTACATGGTGGGTGTATCACCACTATGCTCAAGTCCACTTCAGATCTCCCACCTGTTTATCTATCTATTATCCATCATCTGTCCATCCATCTGTCTGTCATCTACCCTAGTCTGACTCTCTTAAGAATGAAGAGATGGCTCCGTCAGTAAAGCGCGAGTCATGCAGATATGACCTGAGACTGATTTCCATCTTGCATCTTTGGTTAGGAATCAGAGAGTGAACAGAAGTGGGACCCTACTATGAAGACTCCAGGCCCACCCCTAGCAATCCACTTCCTCTACTGAGGCTCCACCTCCTAAAGGTTCCAAGACTTTCCCCAACAGCGCCACCTGCTGGGGACCAAGTGTTCAAACACTTGGGCTTATGGTGAACATTCCTCATTCCAATCAGGATGAAGGGGCTGCCTGAAAGCTTACTGTCAGGTACAGTAGCCATATGTGCAAGGAAAGAAAATGGGAACCAGGATATGTTGAGGGTAGAGTTATGGGCCCTTGTGTTGTAAGATTGACAGTATGGTGGACCTTGTAGGATTCTTAATATGCCGTGCAATAAGACCATTACCTTGGGACAAACTGCCTGAAAGTTTTGCATAGTCTAAGTAGTGGGTTCTTTCATGGATTGTGAAATGGCTGGTGTAAAAGTTGTTCTATATATCTAAGACACTCAGAATGACAATTTTAAGAACCAGCAGACACAGCAAACTTATAGAGGAATACAAGCTGTGTATTGTGGTTCGAGCCTATAATCCCAGCACTCAGGAGGCTGAACAGGAAGACTATAAATTCAGGACCAGCCTGAGCTACATAGTGAGACCAGGCTATAAAACAAATTAACAGGAAAGAGTGTACAAGACACAAGTGTATGGTAGTGAGAATACTTCACGGGCTGGGGTGCAGTGCAGTGGTTAGGCCTGTGCGGATCTGGTGCAATTCCCAGCACAGGGAAGGGTTTGTCTTTCACCTTCCAAGTGTCCAATGGCATCACTGGAAATTAAATTGCCAGCTTGCGGTTTTCAGGCCACCCACATCTTACGAGTTAAAGCTAGGATCCTATATGGAGACCCATTTGAGCTCACTGCATGTCTCCCCTTATCTGTGGGCTAAGGCTAGCATCCTGTACGGAGACTGGGCATCTAATCATGGTGTTCACTGCCGATCCTCTGGACTGAGGTCCAAGGCAGGTGATTTTCCTTGGTGCTGTTGGGGGAGGCAGATTTATTTCAAGTGTACCTTTTATGTCAAGTTTAGCACAATCAGGTTTCCTGCAGAAATCTGGGTCATCCGTGGGCCAGGGCTTCTGTCCACTGTATATCAGGAAGTCACAAAGCTCAAGGATTCAAGTTCACCTCTTCTGGCAAGCTCCCTAGATCTTGGCTTGCATTTCAAAGTTTCAATGGTCTCTTCCTTTTTCCTAAATCTTTAATGCACTTTAGATAATTAATTCTGTATCTTGTCCAGGTATTCAGCATAAGAGATACTCAACCTACCTACTATAACATTAAGAAGTATCCTGAATGACCCAAAGTTTTTAAGTTTCCAAATTATGTAATTTAAAAAATTATGCAGTAAGTTTTTGAAAGAGCTGTCTTATTCCCGGAGGTTAATAACCTCTCTGGTTTCTTGGTCCACCCTACTGCCAACTCCACTGGTTCTTCTGGCTCCCTTCACTGCGACAGTGGTCTTGTTGGGACATAAAGTCCTGGAGTCCTCTGTAGGATATGCCTTATGGAGGCTGTGGATCGGTTTTGATGGTGTACCATGAGTCTAGAGCAGACTTCACTCAAACCCACTCCCTAGCGCTAAAACATGGATTGCACATTTAAGCCTGATTCCCTGGCTTAAAGAAAGCAGGCTATGCCCCTTCACAGTAGTCTCTGGGACAGTCAGGAAGCTGTCTGTGCTGGGGCAGAACAGCTGCCTCGGTCTATGATCCTGCCCAGGACTAGGCTCCTTCATATTCCTTGTTATGTGCACTATGCTTAACTAGATCACAGAGGTGAAACTCCCCACCAATCCTAAAGAGTTCTGAGAATTCAGACCTTTCCTTTGTCCTAAGGATTGGTCTGAGTCTGTCCAGGGAGACCAACTGGGAATTTGGTCCTGCCGTGAAGATGGCATTCTGAAGAGATTCCACTGGCTGATTCCCACCATTCCCTCCCCTTCCCTCCCCCTCTCTCTCTCTCTCTCTCTCTCTCTCTCTCTCTCTCTCTCTCTCTCTCAAATTTGTTTTTGTCTTTGCTTTTGAGACAGTGTCCTTGGCTGACCTGAGACTCACTGGCTGGTGTGCCAGGATCAAAGGCATGCACCTCCATGCCAGCTTATTCTTACTCTTAATGAAGTTTCTCTCCGACTTTAAAAGGAATCTTCTCATATTAAGGACAATTGTTGTAGTTTCCCTATGGGACCGACTGGTGTTCCATCCTCTTTTATAACCCCAAGGTCATGAAGGAGGCTTCTGCTGGCAGATCCAGGGTAGTAGGGTCTGGCATGGGCCCATTCATTCATCTGTAGATGTTCTTTTATGACACTGTGCCTGTGCCAGACCCTGAGGGCATGAGGCAGAGCTGGGAATGAAGAGTAAGAGGTGGGTGACCCAGCTCCACCTCCCAGCTCTTTCCAGGCTCCTCTGAGCTTCAGCAGAGACTCTGGTCAAGGTGCGAGCACTCAGCAGACATCTCCACGTGCAGATCTTCCAGAACATGGTCCTTTGCAGTGGTAATATGGTCAACTCGGTGCTTGTAGCCTCTCCAACTCCTTTGCCAGGAGGGGAGTTCCTCTGGCCAGGGCCTCACTTTCCAGTACACCAAATCCCATAGGTAAGGGGGAAATCAGAGCCCACCCCTGTTCAAGTGGGAACCTACTCCCTGCCCTAAGCAGCCCTTTTGGCCTTGATGAGATCATACAGGGGACTCCAGGACAGAGGCCTGGAGCAAAAGCAGTCACATGTGCTTCAGGAACATGAATATTGGCAGGTCCCCGAGGAGAAGACAGCGCCATGTGGTGACCAGCCCTTGGAGTGTCCGGTGTGGTTTCTGCAGTGTCTTGGCCCACACACCCCTGAACCGCACTTGCTGGGAACTCAGCCACTCTTGACCAATGGCTCATCCCAAGAAGACTCCGAGAAGCAATTGCTAGCGTTTTTCTCGGAGCTCATAATTGCTGGCTGTATCAGAAGCGTTCTCAGCTGTCTTGGGGCCTGGCCATCCACACACACGGGAGGGCCCGAGCCCACAGAGGCAATGGCTTAGCAGTGCAGCCGAGAACATCTGTCCCAGGGCTTTGTAGGCACCTTTCAGCATGCTTTTCTGTTTATGTAAGGTTTGCCCTTTGACTGTTTCCAGCCAAACATGGTCTTGACACTGAATCATCACAGGGCCCTCCATTTAGGCCACTCAGACATGACCCATGTTAAAGATGATGCTTCCAGAACTGTCACATGGGCCTCTTGAAACAGATCTTGACACAACCCCTGATAGAATGTCACTCCTAGGAAGATGGACAGCCTTGGGGAGCCTAGTGCCTAGAACCACAGAAACCACATTTGAGCTCTGGCCTATCTTGCAGTAACTCTCTCTGGGCCGCCATTTTTCTCATCAGGAATAAGAGGAAATAATTAATACCTAGCTCATCACAATTATATTTATGCCATGTCACCATCATTTCTGGGGTGTCCCCAAAACTCCCTCAGACGGGCTGTACCTCCCGACACGTTCCTCTGACAATTCCATACAGCCTGGTGGTGTTATTACAAGGAGTCTGGCTTGCTGTGTGCTGCTGAGAGGTGGGGGCTGGGGGGGGGAGAGAGAGAGAGAGAGAGAGAGAGAGAGAGAGAGAGAGAGAGAGAGAGAGAGAGAGTTAGTTTACCAGCACCCTGGGATCTGGAGGTGCTGTGTGTCCCTGCACCACCACCTCCTCTGCTCCTAGTCCATATCAGTCTGGTCTCTAGCTTAGGCCTTGTCACCAGCTCTACACAGTTACAAAAGTCAGAGAAAAGGAGAGACAGGTTTAGGCTGGATCTCTGCAACCCTGAACCCTCCTTCTGTTGGCCTGATTTATCAACTCAAACTAGGTCAGCTGGAGCCTGAAGCCGAGCCCACAGCCTGCCAGGTGGGAAGCACAGCTGTTTTCTATGGGCCCTTTGGGTACTCAGAGCCCAAGTGTCCCCATAGCCTGTCTCTGCCTAGCCATCGGCTTCAGACCCTGCTCAGTGTTGATCCATGCTCCGACCCCAGGGAGCTGTGTTTCTTCCTGAGCCCACCATGAAGGCACAGGAGCCCTCCTTTTGGCTAGGACCACTCCCCTGTTTTTGCAGGACCATGCTCTGTGTGGGTATTTCTGTTCCTGACCCTTTGCTGGGCCTCTCACCTGAGGCTGGGCCAGAGATGATGGAGAGAAGTAAGATGAAGGCTTAGGGCCAGGAAGTAGTGGCAGCAGCTGCTTCGTGATGGAGACCAGGAGTTGAGTCCCCAAGAGGAGGTCCAAGAGGTGAAAGACTTACAGGAGAGCCATTGGACAGATGGGGGATTCCCATCTCTGTGAGAATCCCATCCAAGTCATAGGCTTCTGTGTCCAAAAACAAATGTGGATGGAGCAGAGGTTTCCTAGGGACAGCAGCTGCAGCTGGGTATCCAATGTTCTGGCTCTGGACGGGCCGGGAGAGAGATGATGTCATACTGCTGTGGTCTCCAGTGCAGAGGAGCCTGCTTCAGGCCCCAGCTGTATCCATGAGCAGCCTCCCTTGTAGAAGCCCATGACTCCTGACCCTCCAGAATAGAGTTCTCCCTTTCGACGTCCTTTATGGCCACTCAACAGCCACAGTGGCAGCTTCTTGAGGTCTCCAACTGCTATGTGACAAGTGCCTGAGGGGAAAGAGAGGATGCCATGGGTAATCGCTGACAGGATTACAGGAGAACTTCTGCACTGGCCACCAGCACTGGACAGACTCAGGCATGACTAAGCACCAGAAGCTTACCTGTACTCAGGGAGCAGAACACGCCGAAGGCTGGTCCCAGAGCTGACTGGGGTTGGGGGAAATATTGGGAGGCCAGGAGGATCAGGCTGGGATCAGGCTGTTCAGTTCCTTAAATGCTGAGGACTCAACAGTTGTCTAAACCAGCTTCAGTATTGATGGAGGAGTGCAGGGATGCAGGATGCTCCCAGCAGGCTCACCGGGGCTCTGCAATGCACCGGGCACAGTTGGGTGAGGAAGATCATCTGGGGCTCTTGTGGATGTTCTGCCACCACGACTGACTTGGAAGGTCAACTATCTGGCACCAGACCTTGTCTGTCAACTATGTTGCCTGCCAGAGCCCTTTAAAAAAAATGTTGTTTTTTATTTTAAATATATACTCGTGTAATGTCCATACAAATATACAAACCTGTAAGAAATGGTGGGGAGATTTCATGTGCCCTTTATGAAATTTTCATATTGATAACATCATAGAAAGAAATATCCCAGGGAAGAAGCACCACAGCCAGACTCCTGAGGTCCGGAGTGTAGACGGTACAGAGTGTAGACGGTCTGGAGCGTAGACTGACCGGAGCGTAGACGGACCGGAGTGTAGACGGACCGGAGTGTAGACGGACCGGAGTGTAGACGGACCGGAGTGTAGACGGTCCGGAGTGTAGACGCGGAACATCCCTGCCACAGCCATAGGCTGTAGTAACCTCAGCGAGTCACATCTCCATTGAGCAGTTTTGTCATTTCAAGACTGTTATATAAATGTGACCTTTTGGTGGGGTCCTCCCCACCCCCACCCCCACTCAGCTTAGGTCCCCGGAGATCTGCCCGAGTTGCTCTATGTACCCACTGTGGGTTCTTTCTTCTTGATGAGCAGAATTCAACTCCGTGGATGCGCCGTGCATCTTCAACCCTTTATGTTTTAAGTTCCATTTTTAATGATTACAAAGAAATAGCTGTGTACTGTTGCGTATTTTTGTGTGGATATGACTTCTTATTTCTCTGAGATAAACATTGAGGGAAGCAAGTGCTGGGTGGTGCCATAGCCGGCTGTGCATTCGTCACCTTATGTCCCCGCAGCAGGGGCTGTGGGCAGCAGGGGCTGAGGGCCTCGGGGGCTGCGGGCGGTGGGGGCTGCGGGCGGCGGGGGCTGTGGGTGGCGGGGGCTGTGGGTGGCGGGGGCTGCAGTGCAGTTGCTCTGCATCCTGTCCACACTTGGGACACTTGGCATTATCACTTCCTTCCAGGTTTAATAGGTGATGTCTCAGTGTGCTTCCAAGTTTCATCTTCCCTTGGATAAAGATGATGAGCTTGTGTTTGTATGTGTATGTGTGGAGTGGGGTGTGTGGGTGTGGGTGTGTGGGGTGGGGTGTGGGTGTGTGGGAGTGTCGGGGTGGGGGGTGTGTGGGTGGGTGGGTGTGGGAGTGTGTGTGGGTGTGGGAGTGTGGGGGTGGATGTGTGGGCATTGTGTGTGTGTGTGTATGTATTTCTAAACAGCACACTTATGGAAAGTGACTATCTTTCAAGTATTTCTTAATTAGATTATTACTATTTTTACAGTTAAGGCTTGAGAATTCTTTATTTTAAACGCAAAAGTCCTTGCCAGGAACCAGGAACCACGTTTGCAGAGATTTTTAGCCTGCGTTGTAGCTTGTCTATAATTAGTTTAATGTGATGTTTCATTAGCAAAAGGTTTTACTTTGAGGCAGTCCAATTAGTTCCAGTGTCAAGTCTTAAAAACTGACCAGTTTTAAATTTTGGATTTTTCCTATTTCCTATTTATATTATGCCCATGCCTTGTTATGAGTTAATTTTGATACCGTCTATGAGATTTCAAAAAGGGCTTCTTATTTTTTGTTGTTGTTGTTAAAAAAAACCAAAAAACCCACCTTTAAATAAATTAACTTTAAACTCTCAAAAAAATTAGTGGGTCCAATTGTGAGTCTGCTTCTGGTCTGTCAATCTGTCCGTCTGCTCCTGTCAACCAGAGAGTCTCAACTCACAGTCTGTAAGTGTTAGCAGGGAACCTGCTCAGACATCTTCCCACTTAGAGATTGCCTTTGCTTTTCTAGGTCCTGAGCCTTTCCATGTGAATTTTATGTGGACTTGTCCATGTCCATATTAAACCCATAAAAGAATCCACCTTTATCATGTCGTGTCCTGGACACGTTTTGTCAAGTTATCACGTAAGGATTCCGTTGCTTATATAGCAATTGTAAATAACTACGTGTTTCTAATCTGCTCCCACACATTCGTTGCTGGCATATAGCAGTGGGATTGACTGGTAACGGTACTTGTTTGATTATCTCACTTATTTTCTCTAAGAAGACTTTTTTTGTATTTATTTATTTTAATTAATTAATTATACATTCTGATTACAGTTTCTTCTTCTTCCATTCCTCCTCCCAGTCCCTCTCCCCACCTCCTCTCCCCGAATCCACTCCTCTGTCTCTTCAGAAAAGGGCCTCCCGTGGATATCAACAAGCCATGGTAAGTCAAATTGCAGTAAGACTGGGCACCTCCTCCCCTGTTAAGGGTAGACGAGACAACCCAGAAGGAGGGAAGGGTCCCAAGGTCAGGCCACAGATTCAGAGACAGTCCCTGTTCCCACTGTTAGGAGTCCCACAGGAAGACCAAGCTACACAGTTGGTACCTACGTGCAGAGGGCCTGGGTCGGTCCCATGCAGGCTCCCTGATTGGCGGTCGAGTCTCTATGAGGTTATTTGATTCTTTGGGTTTTCTTATGGCGTTCTTGACCCTTCTGGCTCCTACATTCCTTCCTCCCTCTCTTCCGCAGGATTCCCCAGGCTCTGCTTAATGTTTGGCTGTGTGTCTCTGCATCTGTTTCCATCAGTTGCTGGATGAAGCCTCTCTAATGACAGTTGGGCTAGGCACCAATCCATGAGTATGACAGAGCATCATCAGGACTCATTTTATTGACTACTTTTTTTCTTGGCTATTCATGTTTGGGTCTCTCATGGCTCTCTGGGCCATCTAGACTCTTGTTCCTGGACTTGCAGGCAGTGCCAGGGGTGGGTTTCCTTTCATGTCATGGGTCAGTCATGATTAGCCACTCCCACAATTTCTGTGCCACCTCCCCCCATCCCCCACCGTACATCTCGTTGGCAGGGCAAATGTAGGTTGAAGGTTGTCAAAATGGCTCTAAGAGTTTTTATGTAGCCTTTTTTTTTTACGTGTATAGTTTTCTAATTATATCTGTGAATATAGACCGTTTCTTTTTACCCTGTGTGTTTGTTTGTTGGTTTTTCTTCGTCTTATTGTAGTGAGTTGGACCTCTAGTGTCATATGGAAGACGAGAAGCAACTTCTGACACACTCCCCTCAGTCCTAGTCTCAGAGAACATGCATTTATAAGCGCATGAAGCAGAGCCACAGTTACCAGTGTCTCACAGATGCTTTTCACCAAGCTGAGGAAATTCTCCTCTCTTGTTCGTTTCTGGAGAATTTCATCCATGAATAAGTGTTTCTGCTTCAACTGGTATCATGATGTGAGATTTTTTTGGTTCTCCAGCCCGTGCCAGGTCATGTTATCTGGGATAATTGTGTACTGTTGACCAGCTTTCCATTCCTGTGATAAATTCCTAATGCCTAGAGTATATAATCCCTATTGCACACTGCCGACTTCATCTTACTAATAATTAATAATATTATTTAATAATAGTTAATGCTTTTCATGTTTAAGTTCATGAGGAAGACTGCCTGTAGTTTTCTTCTTGTATACTCTGTCTGGTTTTGGGATAGCCTAGGCTCATACTCTCTCTGTCTGGTTTTGGGACAGCCTAGGCTCATACTCTCTCTGTCTGGTTTTGGGACAGCCTAGGCTCATACTCTCTC
>NC_034591.1:133875577-133876744 GCF_900095145.1 Mus pahari | reverse complement strand
TCTCTCTGTCTGGTTTTGGGACAGCCTAGGCTCATACTCTCTCTGTCTGGTTTTGGGACAGCCTAGGCTCATACTCTCTCTGTCTGGTTTTGGGATAGCCTGGGCTCATACTCTCTCTGTCTGGTTTTGGGATAGCCTGGGCTCATACTCTCTCTGTCTGGTTTTGGGATAGCCTAGGCTCATAAAACAGATTAAGACAGATTCTTCATCTTCTATTTTCTGGATATTTTTAATATGGTATTAATTCTTCATAAATGGCTGGCAGAAATCTCATGCTGGAGAGTTCTTCTAAATTCCAAATTCAGTTTCTTTCATTGTAAAGGACACTTTGGCCCATGTAGATAACTATTCAAGTCATGAAACAGGTATGTGAATCATACGGGTTGGGTTTTGGTTGTTCACGGTCTTTGAAGAATTGGCCCATTTATTTTACTCTGTTAGATTCCTAGTGTAAATCAAGATGGTGTGTACCCTCTCATTCCTTGCCTTTAAACGGCGGCAGGGTCTTCAGTGACAGCTGCTTTATTCACAGTGTAGGCTGTGTGTCTCCTCATCAGTTAGTTAGGGAATCAGACTGCTGCTTCATTGGTTTTGCTGTTATCCTCTGTTGAGAACACCATGGGTTCCTGCTCTTTATTGGTACCTTAAGTAGTTACTTTACACCAAGTTTGCCGTTCTTCTCCTTTTCATGTTTCTAAGGGGAGTGGCAATTGGGTTATTGATTTAAAATGTTTCCTGGTTTCCAGTGTGAGCATACATTCTGAGCGTTGGACTTTTTTTGTTTGTTTTTGTTTTATATGCACGTTCCTGCGTGTATGTGATGTGTGTGTGCACATGTGTGTGCGTGCGTGTGTGTGTGGGGGGGTGAAGGTTCATTGAGGTGCCCTGATGAGAACGTGATGGTTTGGGGGGCAGATGGTTAGAGTTCCTCTGTGCACCAGGCAGCCTGGTCCTCAGCTTAGCTGTCTCAGCTCTCAGTGCTGCTCATCCAGAAATTGGGGTGCTATCCACCCTTACAGAGTTCCGGGGTTGTTGAAGCTTCTTATCTCAGAGCAGAGTTCCCTCAAAGAGCAGATCATTGAAAAACAGTCTTTCTCTTTCCCTTCCTTCCTTCCTTCCTTCCTTCCTTCCTTCCTTCCTTCCTTCCTTCCTTCCTTCCTTCCTTCC
>NC_034591.1:133846757-133875555 GCF_900095145.1 Mus pahari | reverse complement strand
TTCCTCCTTGCTTGCTTGCTTGCTTGCTTGCTTGCTTCCTTCCTTCCTTCCTTCCTTCCTTCCTTCCTTTTTTTCTCCTCCAATTGCTTGAGTCAGTGTTCATCTTTAAAATAACAATTATTTTACAAGATTATAAAATCAATACATTTTAACTGACAGAAATTTGAGAAAATAGGGGGGTACATGTAAGACGGCTAGGGAGAGCCTTCAGTGGTTAAAGTGCTTATATCTCAGCATTAGGACATCAGTTCAGACCCCAGGACCACTTATGGCTGCTGTACACATCTGTAACTGTGGCATTTGGGGACATGGAGATCAGAGGCCCTTCGGCTAGCCAACCCCAGGTTCAGTGAGAGACTTGCAACCTCTAAAAATATGGTGGAAAATAATAGAAGAAGAAGACAATCCATGTGTGCCTGTAGTCTTTGCACATGAGTGGAACTGCACACACATACACACAAATGACAGACAGACAAACAAGCAGGCAGACAGACAGACAGAAAGGGAGGGAGGGAGCAAGCAGGGAGAGAGGGGAAGCAATGTGTGGAAAGACCTTGTCTTTTCCACCAGGCCCTGAGCTCTGCTGACGTTCACAGATGTCCTCCAGGCTTCTATGATGCGAGCTTACTTCTGTATGACGAAGCACACAAATGTTTTGCACACTGTTGCTTTCATTACCAGATAGTCTATTGAAATATCTTAACATATGCAGGTATGTCATAGTTCCACAGTTGGTGTACATTCAGGTTTTTTTTTAAACCTTTGCCATTATAAGTTGAGTTGTTTGGGGGAAAAAAATCCACACATCAATGCTTGGGTGCATCTTTGATGGTTTCCTTAGGATAAATTCCTGGAGCTGGGTGGTGGTGGCGGTGCATGCCTTTAATCCCAGCACTTGGGAGGCAGAGGCAGGTGGATTTCTGAGTTCTAGGCCAGCCTGGTCTACAAGGTGAGCTCCAGGACAGCCAGGGCTATACAGAGAAACCCTGTCTCGAAAAACCAAAAAAAAAAAAAAAAAAATCCTAGAAATGGGATTTTTTTTTTTTGCCACACATTATGATCATGTTTTAAAATCCCCCCCCCCTAGAAAAAAATCTCTTCCTCAATCCACTGTCAGACTCCCTATATTCCTCTATGTGAAATAATCAGTTTTGTTTTATCCGGTTTTTGTTTTGGAGTCTCATTCATGTAGATGGATTGGCATCAAACTTCTAATCTTTCTGCTTCAGCCTTTTGAGTGAAAGGATTACAGGTAGATTTTTTACATTGTATTTGCCATTACAGTGGATGAAACCTTGTATATTACTGTTGTGACTTGTGTCCCTTGTTAGTAAAACAAATATGATTTTTGATTCATAATCCCCAAGTGTGACTTCCTGGTGGTTTCAAGGATGCATCCCTTCCCTTTTTGGAATTATCCCACAGGAAGGAGGCTGACAGGAGACTTTTTAGTCCCCCGGTTGCCTGCCCTGACAGCACTAAGGTCCAGCCCTTGGGCCTGGTCTTTATGGCCCTTTAGGAAAGCATATTGGCTACCACAGCCTTTGTCCATGAGTCTCTTCCTCCCCTCTCCCTCCCCTAACTGCAACCTGACTTTTAAAAGCATCCCTCCGCTAACAGGAGCAGGTAGGGATCCTTGTGCCTACACTGTGCCTGCCCATGCACCCTTCCCCTCGAGGTCACGAGGGAGTTCCACTGGAAGTGGAATGCTGCCTTTTTTGCTCTTCCCAACTCTTGAGGGGGCAAATCAGGAAGCAGAACTCAAGCCAGCCCTGGAGCACCTGCCTTGCTGCATGAGCCAGGTCCCCGGTCCTATAGGTTCTACTCTAGGTGTCTTTCTGTCACACGACTGCTTCAGCTCCCAGCCATGTCTACCTTCTCCTCACTGAAGTCTAAGTGCAGCAGACAATGGTCCTCTGGCCATCGCGTGTGTGACATCCTTTAATTTCCTTTGACCTTATCCTAGGCACTTTGTTCACTCTGCTCCGCTAACTAATTTTGAAACAAGTCCTCCTCCCCCTCCTCCTCCTGCTCCTGCTCCTGCTCCTCCTCCTCCTCCTCCTTCCCCTCTCCCCTTCCTTCCTCCTCCTTTTTAAATCAGTTTCACCATGATTTTATGACCAGAAAGGCCACCCACTCCAGTTGGCTTTCCATTCTATGGTTTCTTTGTGGACACACAACTTTGACTGTTCTGAAACGCACTTGACTGTGTGGCTTACAGGTGAAATGCTCACGTTTCCCCATCAGCTAGTGAACATACCGCAACCGGATATGAAGCTACTTTCTTCTTCTAGTTGGCACTTGCTGATCTTCTGTGTGGGAGGTTCTGGCTCTCCAGGGAAGCAGGACAGAAGGGCAAGGAAGCTAAGAGGCACTAAGTGCCTCTATGTGGCACCCAGGGTGGCATCAGCCTTCCTGGTGATGTTGGGAACCAAACAGGGACCCTTCCCTCTGCAGGCAGTCGAGGTAAAGCCCTGGGAGTGATCTACTTTTTCCTGAGCCTGGCAGCATTGAGGACTTTTACCAAAAAGAAACCTTGCTGGCTCTGTAGCAGCCAGAGCTGGATCATGGGCCCCCAGCTGCTGTATGTCAGGTGCTAGGACCCCAGACAGGAAGCTGGCTTCTGTTCCTCCTTGGGGATTTCAGCAAAATAGTGCTAGATTGTGGGGTGGCAAGGGGGTGGTGGAACAGGCAGGGAATGTCCCCGGAGGCCAAGGTGCTGGGGAGCGGATGTGATCCTTCTTAAGTTGTCATCTAAAGCTCCTAAAGTAAATTAGGAAGAGCTCTCCATCTTAATTAAGGGGCACCCAATTAGTCAGACAAGGGACCCTTAACCCTGTAGAGTTAGCCAATGACACTCACTTCAAGTGAAGGTTACCTCCCCCAATCACTGCTGTGACAGGGCTTCCCCTGTTGGCAGCTCCTGCCCAGAGCATTCCTGCTGTGGCCCCAGCCCCTCAGCAAGAGGCCTCTTTCAGGAGGCGTGGGGGGATGCGCCCCCAAAGCACCAGCAAAGAAGAAGCAGCTATCTTGTGTCTGGCATCTGAGCAAGATGGAGAGATCCATCAAGTACAATTAGGTGAACAGCTCCTTCCTGTTCTGTTTAGCTGACTAATTCAATAGGAGCCAAAGCAGAGGCCTGGGCAGGGTGAGGCACTCTCAAATCAAATGAAGGCCCGCTTCTGAAGTCTGCACGCTGGCATTAACATGCTGGTTTCCGCTCAGCCCCAGACTCGGAAGTCAAGTTAGGGCCACTCCCTGCCCCCATTCTCTGGCCTCTGCCATCCAGTCCTCAACCATCCACCCCCTAGAGAGCGACCAGAGCCATGCCTAGAGAGCTCCCATCCCTGCTGCCTCTTTACAAACCCTGTCAGACTTCAGCGATGCTTTCTCCGGGTGGATGGAGACTAATGGAATTGACAGGGCACAGAGAGGTCCCTAGCCTCCATCCAGGCTTTCCATAATACAAGGCCACCCACAGCAGAGTCTCCTGTCTTATAGCTGCCCACTCCTCCCATGAGTGCCCTTGCTCTTAGTGAACAACATTGCTGGGCAGTGGAAGAGGCCAGTGACACTCAGCAAAGCATGCTTTTCTGAGTAGGCATACCAGAGGGGAGGGGCTCTGGGCATATCCACCAGGTACATAGGGGTGGACGAAGGAAGACTCTGTGCTCTCTCTCCTGGGAGGCTGTGCTCCAAACATACTCTGTGTCCTTCAATAACCAACCTGGAACGTTTCTTTTTAATTGCTATTTGTTTTCTTTTTAAAATGTGTATGATCGTGTAGCTATGTGTGTTCCCGTGTGTATGTGTCCGTATCCGTGTCTGTGTCCGTGTCCGTGTGTGTGTGTGTGTACACGTGTCTCAGTGTGCGTGTGTGTGTGTCCCTCCATGTGCGTGTGTGTCTGTGTGTCTGTGTCCGTATGTCCGTGTGTCCGTGTGTGTGTGTGTGTGTGTGTGTGTGTAGGTGTGTAGGTGGTCCAGGAAGCCAGGGGAAGACATCAGATCCCCTGGAGATAGAGTTTCAGGTGGTTGTAAGCTGCTCCCATGTGAAGGATGGGAATCGAACTTGAACTCTTGTTCTTGGAAAAGCACTGAGCTATATCTCTCTAGCCTTGTCCTATTGTCATACAGAGTGATCTGTCTCCTTGTGATGTTTTCATCCATGCATATAATGCATTGTGCTTATGTTCACCCCCCCTTACCCTCTCTTCTCCCCTCCCTTCAGGTAGTCCCCCTCCTCTTCCCAAACAGTCTCCTTCTACTTCCATGTCTTAAAAATCCAGACTCTGCATTTGAGAGAGAACACGACTGAGCCAAACCTTTCCCTACCCAAGGCTGTGATAGCTTTAAGAACAAGTCCTGAGTAGGAGCTCAAGCCTGCAGGACCAGGATTGTCAAGATGGGAGCCATGACGAGTTAGTATGGATAAGACATGGCGGCACTTCTAAACAGATTGGTTAGGTGTTGTACTGACCAGCTGGATCAGTGTTTGCCCAGGAATTTTCCATCTCCTGCTGCAGTCAGAGGTACTCCCCAGAAAGGAGGCATGGCTCAACCTTAGGGGCAGCCAGGTCTTCCCTTCACACAGCAAGGCCACGGGCAAGGGCCCCAGAGTCCAGCAGTGCACACACCCCTCAAAACGCTGCAACCTTGCTCATTCCATCTTAGTAGTTTAACATTTACAGAATTTTTAGGAGAAACAGATCTTTGGGTGCCCTCTATTTTAAAGTCGTGAGCTCAGGGCAAAGACAGTTAGTTGTCTATCATGGTCAAGGCTTAATCCTTAACATTTAAAACGAGGGTGAACTGTTTTGTTTTGTTTTGTTCTGTCTGCTTTGATTTTTATTCCAAGCAATATACATGATCAATTTCAAACAGTACTGAAACATGTGCAATTTAAGAAAAAATAAACAGCTATTGCCAACAGTGTCTTTGTGCCTGGGTAACTTCTGTGAACATTTCTTATAGATACTTCCAGAAAACTATCTATGAAGAGTCAGTACACATGCATACTGTCCCTTCCTATCCGTGTCCCTTGACCACACTGCAGATTCAAGCCTCCTTTTAAGTCTGGGTTGTGGGATGTCCTGAGCATCAGTGTGCTGGTTGGTCGTGACCTATTTTTCCCACTAATGACCATAAAGGTTGTGACCAAACATTGTCCCCTGTAGGCAATATTATATGACATTTTTCATGAAAAAAAAAAAGTTATAAGTATGCCCTTCAAATACATTGCCAGTAACAACATCTACAAGAGCCAAAGGAAACATGAGTAACTTCTGAAAGGGATCGTGCCAAACTGCTTCAGGAACCACTTTCCACTCCTGCTAACAGAGTCCGCTTTTACCAACAAATTCAGATTAAAAAGTATCTCATCCTATTTTGCATTTACTATATTTACCTGTGAGTATAGCAGAACACTACACACACACACACACACACATGCACACGCACACGCACACACTCACACACACGCACACACGCACACTCACCCATTTTTCTGTGGTGCCTTCTCCTTCACACACACACACATGCACACACTCACACACACACACACACACTCACACACACACGCACACACACTCACACACGCACACACACACGCACACACACACACGCACACACTCACACACGCACACACTCACACACACGCGCACACACACACACACGTGCGCGCGCACACACACACACACATACACACACCCATTTTTCTGCGGTGCCTTCTCCTTACTGGTGCATGAGAACTCTGGGTCTGTTTGGGAGACAGAATCCTTCACTTCATTTGTGCTATAAATATTTCCCCCAATAGGTTGTTTCTCTATCAAAGCTTTTAAATGTTTGTTTAAACAAATAAGAAAGGTCTCTCCCTTTTAAAAATTGTGCTTACTTCTAGTAATTTTATGGTTATATATTTATGCTTATATTGACTCTATGTCTGGTATTGATTTAGAGCAAAAAGCTTTATTCTATCAAAAAGAACCTTGTTTTTTCATGTGACTGATCTGTTAATACCACTTTTTATTGAATTGTCTATTACGGCCACAATGCCACAATGTTACTGCATTTCCCCCAGAAGCCTCATTCCCAGTCTACTGTTAGACTCTGCCCTGTCAGTTCTTACGCAGTATCAAATTATTGAAGTATAGTTATAGAATACATGTTATCATTGTGGTATAAGCCCTTTACTGTCCTTCCGCAGCAGGGCTGAGTCTTCTTCACACAGGTCCTGCACATCTCTTACTGTTGCTGTTATGAGTGGGAATCTTCATTCCATTTACATCTTTATTTAGTCCCAGTTTGTGTGGGAACAAATCCTTGATCTTTGTGTCTCACGTGTGTTGGTGGCAACATCATCATGTGTGTTGGTCTCCACATGGGAGCAGGAAGGCTGAAAAGGCTCTTAATCAGCTTCCCACAGTGTTCTGAACACTGGGGACACATTCTCAGAAATTCACCATTAAGTGTATTTATTGTGTGACCCCCATAGAGTGCATTTATATAAGACAGTCACATGGGGTGGGTTAATTATTCAAGGTGGCAATTTGACCACATCAAGAGATGCAGGAAACATGGCATGTATAAATCTGCTCCTGATATCTTTTTGTTTCACAGTAAACATTTTGATAAGAGTATTCTATAAATGGTATACTTTATAATGTATACATATACCTTTAGGTCATATATATTACGGTAAATCACAACAGCAGAAAATGCCCACACCTCTGGTATTAACATGGCTGTTGGTGGCTCTGGGCCTACGTGAGTAGGAAGACTGACAAAGCTTAGCAGGCTTTCCATGGTGTTCTGAGGGTGAATGCCAAAGCAATTCAAGAGAAATGGGTCGTCACCTCAGCTTAGGGGAGGCGAAAGGAAGCCAGGTTTCCTCCACTCGTTATGTGGTATTCTCCAAAGGGACGAATTTGGGGCATGTGGTCATGTGACCGCCCTCACTGGTCAAATGGCCTTGTGGGAGATAATAAAACATGGGTGAAGTAAGGAGGTAAGGATGCAGGGTGCCAGCTGCTCAGGGACACTCCTGCTTGCTTGGGAGGGTCCAGCCCACCCAGGAGATGGCTGGATCAAGCCACATTAACCAACAGCACGACAGCCACAGGAGACATCCCATCCTTTCTATGCCACTCCTTAAAATGCAAACACCAGAGCAGGTGCCACCACCTTTAATGATACATTTGATTTTACCTTCTATGCCAAAACATCATTTGGATATCACAAAATCAGTACATCTAATCGTGATAGTTACATCCTTTCTTACAAAGCCTTCAAATGCTAGGGTGTAGTCTGTCTCATTTGGGACCAGCAGGTCTCAAACACATCAGTTACAGGGGACCTGTGGCTGCCATGTTGGACAACATGACCCTAGAAGTGTGTAAACATGACTCCAAGGCCATGAGGCCAAGCAAGAATGTGGAAACTGGTGTGACAAAGATAGTTCACTAGTCACAGGTGTACTAGTGACTAGTGTACATGTACATACCTGTATCATATATATACATATATGACATATGTACCAACACATGTCATATATATCAGGTATATACCTCACGCATGTGCACACATACACATGTATATAGTACATAGCATGCAGATATACAAACCATATATGTATATATATATATGTATATATATACATATACCATAAATGTAACACATACCTGTACCATGTGACACATGGACAAACATCACATACATGCATACCACCATTTACATACATTGTGTGTTCAAATGTAACACAAGACCTGCATATAATAACTCAAGCCATGCACACACACACACACACACACACACACACACACTGGCCTTGGGGACTTGAGATCCCTCCAGATTATGTACGAAGCCAGAGAGAGAGAGAGAGAGAGAGAGAGAGAGAGAGAGAGAGAGAGAGAGAACACTGAGCTTAGAAAACTCACACAGATGTCAGTAAGATGCCTCACAGGCAGACCCGAGCTTCAGTTTCTTCTGTGAATGTGGCTGGGTGGGTCTGCCTTTTACCTCAAGTAACCTTAGGGTGAATGGTGAGGAAGGGTGGGTGATATCCTGTACATTTCCAGGGTGCACCAGAGGAAGGGAGGTTTCCTGATGCTCCTAGCCACACCAAGTGCCCTGCCCTTCCACAGAGGAGGAATGCACCTTTCCAGAAAGCAGCATGGGCCCTGAGGGTGAAGCCTGGGTATCCTTGGGCCCTGAGCAATTTCCCTCAGTCAGGGCTTGGCTGTAAGCCTCAGTTCCATATCTGATCCATGTCACTGCTGAGCACAGTCTGCCCTCTGTAGTGAGCAGAACCAGTGACAGATGACACTGTGTCCTGAGAACAGGGTTGGCCTCTCAGGAGCTCTGGAAAGGGCTTCCTAAAGGGACAGCTGAGAAGACTGCCACATGAAGCTACCAAGCACACCTTCATATCCCTTCATACATGTACATACCACACATGCTCATAGTCTTCTTTTACATACAGCACACACATATATTACCAACCTATACATACTTGTACAACTCATGCCCCACTCCATAGGATACCATAGTCACTGCACATATGCACGTGCATGTGCCATATATATATATATATATAATATATATTTATATATATATATTATATATTTTTTCCAGTGTACACACACAACACTTTTCACATGCACATATACTATAAATTCTTAGACGTAGAAGCACACATATCACCATACACATCACACCATAAGCATCATTATACCTACATGTACCATGCACATATGTACAAATATGCATACCACACCTACTTCCACATCACACTCTATACCATACCCACATACATATTCATACTTTACATATCACACAAACCTATGACACTACACATATATTATATACACAAACCACACACATACATACACAACCCACTTTCCACACTATATATGTACATGTATACAGAACACACATACTACACATAAACATGTAGGCGTCTCCACACACATATGCATACATATCATATCATATCATATCAATATACATACATATACAGATACACATAAACATACACACCACACATAACACATACCACATGCATGTGTACACATATACAACACATAGCACATGTGTGCACCTATATACTACTACAAACCACACATGCACATACCATAGACCACATACTCACATACATACTACATCAGACACATACATACCACCAGCATGTACACACCCCATGTGTAACACATTGCACCACAAACTTCTACATGCAAATGTACTATATGCAGTACAGTCTATGCTCACAGAGATTTTGTCATTGGCTCAGGCCAGAGGAAGATCTTAGCTGCAGAAGGACAGGACTAGTTTGAGGGCAGGGGAGGGGAGCTGCTCTCCCTGGGGTCCCTGGATGAGGGGCTGCAGGCGGCAGCAGGCAAATTATTCAGGGAATTAGGTAGCTGCGTGCCCAGCCGAAGCACTTTGGTGCCTGTTATGGTGTGGATATGAAGTGTCCCCCAAAGACTCGTGTTGAAAGCTTGACTCCCAGTGCAGCAGTGTTCAGAAGTGATTAGACCATAAGGGCTGTGATCTCATCTGTCTATTGATGGGTTCATAATTGAGTGAACTATTGGGAGGTGGTGGAACTCACAGAAGGCGGGGCCAAGTTGGAGGAAGTAGAGGTCACTGGGAGCATGCCCCTGTGGTGTGTCTGTTGTCCTTAGCCGGATGCTTTCTCTCCCTTCCTTTCTCCTTTTCTCCCTTCCTCGCTCCCTTCTTTCCTCCTTCTCTCTCTCCTCTCTTCCCCCTCACTTTCTTTCCCTGCCCCCTTCTCTCTATCCTCCTCTTCTCTCTCTCTCTCCCTCTCATTGCTTCATTATACATAATTTCAAGTGTTTATTTAGCCCTATTATTCTGGGCCTTGACTCAGCCCAAAATAACAGGGTTAAATAACTACAAACAACACACCTCTCCAGAACTGTACATCAAAGAAACATTTCTTCCTTTAAGTCACTTTTCTCACCCATTTTGTGACAGAAACAAGGTTTGGCTAGCTGAGCGCTCATGGGTTAGGATGCAGGTCAGTGGTGGCCTTCATCCTTTTCTCAGGTTCAGATGTGAGCTGCCCCAAACTGGTTCTCACTGCTACACCTAAACAGGATTGAGGTGAGCAGAGGCTGCCACAGGGAGCTGGCTTCCTGGGGCTTCAGGATCACCAGGGAGAGACCCCAAGCCTGTTCTTGATGACTAGAATTATTTCTAAGGATTATTCTTGTCCTATGCTCCAGGGAACCCCAAAATTCAGATGCTCTTGGGCCTCTGCCTTCCACCTGTTCCTTCCAGATGAACTGCAGGAGAACTCCAAGTCTAACCCTTACACCCATGGGCTGAGGGTTTGGCCTGGTGCACCCCAACAGGAGCAGCCTCCAATTGCCCCTGGACCCTACCCAGTGTGAGCTTAAGTCTACGGGCTAGTGAGTGGGGAGGGTCACTCATCCATGCAGGGGTCCACCCTCCCTCCCAATTGCCCTGGGTCAACTCTAAGCAAGATGAAACGCCTCTGGGATTTCCAGGCAGCATTTGCCCTGGAGGAGAGCAGAGTGAAGCCCAGGGTAATCAAACAGGCCATCAGTCACAGAGCCAGGAGAACCCCTGAGCCCTGCCTCTGCCATCTTTCTCCTTCAGGCAGCGTGTGCCTGTGGGAGCCCAGGCCATGCCACACCATTTCCTAGCTCAGGCAGGCACCTCTGGCAGCCACTGACACTCTATCTCAGGGCCACACTGGGAGAGCAGAGGGAGGCTTGAGGGGGGCACAGGGAGTGTAGCTGGAGGCATGGGAAGGAGGCAACTCTCTACCCTATGAAATACGGTACAAGCTCCTCCCAGGTCCCCAGAGGCTTGTGCTACAGCCATGAAACCTTCCCTAGAAAGGGACTGGAACTCTCAGGACCAACATTTGCAACCTAAAGTCAAAGACCAGCAAGCCAGGAGCAGGAGAGACTTCTGCTGGGGCGAGAAGGGGCTCCTTGTCATTTTCCAGGTACAGGAATCAGGCTCAGCCACAAAACCAGGCAGAAGCAGTCAGGATGCTCCGATAGTACAAGATGGAAGGTTACCGCATGACCCCTCAGTCCTAGGTTATGCACAGGTCCCAGTAGCACCTGCCATGCGCAGTGTGAGCGTAGCAGAGATCCTGAGTAGGTGAGGGTTGGCAAATCACCTGAGAGAGAGAGCTGAGGGCTGCACAAATACTCAGTGGAGGGAGAAGCTTTCAGTGTTTCACACCCATTCACAGCCCCATACTCCCGCAGCCCCACAGCCCCGCAGCCCCACAGCCCCACAGCCCCACACTCCCGCAGCCCCACACTCCCGCAGCCCCACACTCCCGCAGCCCCACACTCCCGCAGCCCCGCAGCCCCACAGCCCCTGCAACCCCGCAGTCCTGCAGCCCAGCAGTCCCACAGCCCCGCACCCC
The DNA here is from genome assembly GCF_900095145.1 of Mus pahari. Classification (NCBI taxonomy): domain Eukaryota; kingdom Metazoa; phylum Chordata; class Mammalia; order Rodentia; family Muridae; genus Mus; species Mus pahari. The sequence goes on along the minus strand of NC_034591.1, from coordinate 133,864,127 downwards.
ACAGCTTTCAAGGACTACCAGTTTTAAACAACAGGACCACAAACACGCTCCTCCTGTTAATAGCGAGGTTGCTTTTACCAGGGTGCCCGTGTGGCTGCAGCTGAGGCTGGGGTCTCCCATATTGATTAACTTTCACTTTAGAGTCACAGTGTGGGCAGATGAGATATTCCCAGTGGCTTGGTGGTCAGGGTCTCTGTCCCCACAGACATCAACGAAGAGATGAGGGTCTCCCCATCTGCCCCCTGCCAGCAGTCTCCATGTCAGCATCCTACGAAGGGACAATTGATAGGACCTGTGACTTACTGTGGCAGTGGTAAAGTAATGTTTAAAAAAAAAAGAATCCAGACAGGGAAGGATCAAGGTTAACACGGCTCGCTTGGTGTCTTGCTCTGTTGGGCGAAGCACTTTGCTCGTGATTCAGCCGCTAGCTCCTCAGGCTACGGGCAAGTAAGATTGATGAAGCAGGAACGTTCTTCTGAGAAGCAAAGCATGCTGGGGGAGTTCTGCAGGTAAAACACAAATGACTGCCTGTGTCACCAAGGAGAAGGGGCTGTCCTATTCATGGGGTGTCCAGCCAGGGAAGGTCAGGTCAATAGCTGAGATAAGGCTATTTTACTCAGTGTTCTATTGCTGTGAAGAGATGGCACGGTCATAGAAACACTTATAAAAGAAACCCCTTCGTGGGACTTGCTTACATGCAGAGATTAGTCCATTATCTTCATGGCGGCATATAGGCAGACATAGTGCTGGAGGAAAAGTAGCCAAGGGTTCACAGGCAGCCCCAGTGATACCCTTCCTCCAATAAGGCCACACCTCCTAATCCCTATAAAGTAACACCACTCTCTAATGACCAAACATTCAAATTCATGAGTCTAGGGGGCTTAGACACGGTATTTATCATTCTTTCACCTCAGTCTCCCTTATCCATGGCGTGGGGATGATAATGGGCAAAGAGTATGGATTTGTTTGAGAAATGTATATTGTAAGAAATGGTATGGTTTCCACTGACGCTCTGTGTGCTGAAGGCTTGGTTGTGTGCCTGTGGCACTTTGGGAAGTATCAGCTCTTAAGAGGTGGGACCTACTGGGAGGAAGTTAGGTCATGGAGTGAACAGGCTTCCTCCTATAGGCCCAAGGCAACAAGATCAAGTAACCCTGGATTAAGACATCTGAAGCTGTTTCTTGAAGCAATGGAGAACTTGATTGACAGTGACATTTTACAGAAGCTCTGGTTATCAAGATGTCCAAAGGAAGGCCAAGAATTCAGCTCTGTTCCTCTGAAGACCCCAAGAGTCTGGTGACTGCTAGGGTCAGATTCTTTGGAGAACAATTTTACTTCCTGAACATGGAGCCAGAGAACAAGAAATAAAGATTGAGGCCAGTGCCAGACACTTGAACAAAGTGTCCATTGGATGTGGCCTTATTCTCTGTCCTCACAGAACCCCTTTGTCTTGTGTAATGTCCAGGTTCCTCTCTTCCTCTCTTCCAACAGGCATTGCTTGCTCTGGGTGCTCACACATCATTACATCATACCTTGAATGTAAAGTTCCCCCACAGCCTCACTTGAATCCCCAGTAGGTGGGGCAGTTTGAGGCACTTGTGGAACCTTTAAGAAGCAAAGACTAACCAGAGGAAGTAAGTCAGTAGGGGCCACCTTAAAGGTTAAAGACTGAGGACAGAGAAGATTCAGATACTGTGATTAGAGTTGTTAATGAAACCACACTGGGCAATGTGACCCGAGGACAAGACTCCACCCATCAAAATCTACAGGGTGTACAACGGAAGATCCATTGAAAACATCTATTGGTCAGAAAATGCCTGAGAAGTTAAAGTTTCCTTGGTGCCCTCCTGGAAAACAGACACCTAGGGAAGTGTTTTCCCAGGTTCATTCTTGAAGGTACACAGAGGCTGGTGCAGCTGTGGTTCAAGGGATCCAGGGGACATCAGGAGCTGGCAGCAGGATGTAGAACTATAATTCACAGGATGCCAAGTTTGCATCCATGAGTCACAAGGAAATGAAGGCTCATATCAAGGTTCCAAAGAGCCCCTGAGGCCAGGTAAGGCTTGACAGGGTTGGGTTTCCCTCAGGGAAATTCTGAAAGGCCATGGCACGAAGGCTAACTGGCAGTGGAGACTCTGGGATATTGGAGATGGCAGGAACATGTCAAGGAAAACTGAACGCACCAAGAGGAGCCAGGCAAGAGAGAAGCCATGTATACTTCAGGTTCCAGTGCAGAAGGGATGGGACTAGCCAAGGACACTGGAACCCAGATGGTGCCACCGATAAGCCCCAAACACCTGACATGGAACTATAGGATTGGGCTGTTCACCCTGCTAGGTCTTGGGACTTGATTTGATCCAGTCTTTCCTTGTTATGATACTACTCTCCTTTTGGGGCATGGTAGAATGTGTATTCTGTGCCACTCTAGAATGAATGTGTGTGTGTACATACACGTACACACACACACACACACACACACACACACACAATGATGAGTTCTCACAAGTTAAGTGATGGTCTGAGTCTTGGAAGAGACTTGAACTTTGGACTTTTAGTCACTATTAGAATTGTAAGACTAAGTGGACCTTTGAAACTGAATTGCATGTGTTTTGCCTTGTGAAGTGGCCACGAGTGTGGGGGGGTGGGGAGTGGTTGGGGGCTACTATTGGGTATCAAAGAGTCCTCACAGGCTCTGTGTTTGGACATTGGTCCCACTTATTGAGGCTGTTTTGGGGCAGTTGTATACCCTACAGAATGGTAAAGTCTCCCTACAAGAGGTAAGGAAGGCACTGGGTCGGAGGTCTGGGTGCCTTGTAGCTCTGTCCCACTTCCAGACCCAATATCTTTGCTAAAAAAAAAAAAGTCATAGTCGGGCAGTGGTGGCACACGCCTTTAATCCCAGCACTTGGGAGGCAGAGGCAGGCAGATTTCTGAGTTTGAGGCCAGCCTGGTCTACAAAGTGAGTCCCAGGACAGCCAGGGCTATACAGAGAAACCCTGTCTCCAAAAACAAAACAAAACAAAACAAAACAAAAACAAAAAGAAAAAAAAAGAAAAAAGAAAAAAAAAGTCATTCTCCCTTAAGTTGCTTCTCATCAGCTGTTTGGTCACAGTCCTAAGAAGAGTAATTCATTATCCACAATGTTTCATGGGTAAGGGGCTGAGTAATGACCATTTGCCCTGAAAGTCTAACATGCCACTCCAAACTGACTCTCCCATTTCAAGAGCTCTGGGGTTGGTCATGACCATGGCCATCCTTAACTTCTTTGCCTTGCTCTAGCTGTATATACTCTCCTGCGGGGTCTGGGACACCGGCAAGCAGAGTTAAGATCACTGTTTTACAAAACCAAGTCTGTGAAAGCTACAGAGTCTTAGGAGGCATCCATGATTCCTGTGTACTGCAGAGAAATAGCCTACTCTGAATCAGAGACCAGCCGTGATGCAGCAAGATGAGAGTATGTGTGTGTGTGTGTGTGTGTGTGTGTGTGTGTGTGTGTGTGAGTGTGGTGTATGTGTGTTGTGGGGGGGGGAGAGTGTGCATGAGTTTTCAAAACTGAGTTCCCCTCTTACCTGTTTCAGTAGCACTTAAAAAATTCAAGACTGTGCTAGACTTTACTTCTGCTTTTGTTTCTTTTAAAATATTCCACTAGTTTGATTATTTAAAAAGTTTTCTTATTGTTCACTTAATGAAGAGCTATATGTTTTTCTCTAAATGCAACTTTATACGGCCCTAAGGCTATTATACAAGTTTTGCGGTTATTTTCCTGTCCTCTCATGCTGAATGTTTTGGGTTGTGTTTGATTTTAGTTATTTCAGGGAGCACTTATACATTTCCACAAGTACTTTTAGGTAAGTAATCTTTTAACTTTTTAAAAATAACATTTTATTTTATGAGGGTTTTGCCCACATGTGTGTCTGTGCATGGTGTCGCGCTTTTTTCCTAAGCTGGCCAGAAGAGGACACTGGATCTCCCGGAACTTGAGTCACTGGTGGTTGTGAGGTGCCATGGGAGTGCTGGAAACTGAAGCCAGGACCTCTGCAGGAGCTGCCAATGCTCTCTGTCACCTCTGCAGCCCTGCTCGTCATTCTCAATAGTCGCTTCCTAGTGACTGCGCTGAGGGAGGAGAACACTGGCTAATATTCTTCCTTCTGCTTTCCATTTGCTTTCGCCACAGTGACAGACGGATCACCAAACGCACACACACAGGGCCAGTGAGTTTTATTGGCAAACACATCTGTGCTGTCCCCTCATTCTGCCCTCTAAGCTTGTTCTCCTGTACTCTGCTGTGTCTTCATGCCCATGCTGGCTGGCTTTCCTAAGGCTCTGTGCTAGGATTATCTGGGTGCATCTTTTATCCTTCTACGATCCTGTGATCTGGGTTTGTGTACCTACCTTTGTGACACTCTTTCTGGAAGACACAAATTCTGTCCTGTGATAGGCACACTGACTGAGCCAAGAGCCGAAGTGAGATTATTCATTTTTCACATGACACGTACCCTCATGTGCACACTTGTGCTTATTAACCCATATATACTCACACAGATGTGTATTTGTACACACACTGCCCAAGCTTAACCATGCATACGCTTATGCACATACGTTCTTTCTCTTGCACACACACTCAGAGCAGTTTTAATTAATAGATTTCCTGTGAAAATAGACCCAGCTCCTGCTTAGGTGTTATGTAACCAAGAGGGGATGGATGACACATGGCACCTGGGCTAGTGGGCTGCATTCTAGTCTCTTCCAAAGGCCTTAGCTTTTCCTCATTAATGGGGGTGGGGGTGGGGTGGGGCAGGGGCGGGCTATCCTGAGGGCACTTCCTGCTGAGTAGCCTCTTCTTGTAGCCCTAAGGGGAAATGCTCCCTGGGGCTTTGTTAACTGCCTGGGGAAAGATGGTAAGAACAGTAATCTCTCTTCCCCTCAACCCCACAGGAAAGAGGCCAGACCTTTGGGGCAAATGAAAGTCTAGGGCTCTTTGGCCAGTCACAGACCCAGGACACCCAGTTCTGTCTCGTGGGTGTCGAACAGGCAATTTAATTAGGTAAAAACTGAGCAGTCAGCACTATGACATCATAGTTCCCGGAAACTGAATTGTGGTCATAATTCTAGATGTTCATTATGTCCTTCAGGAGTTTAATTTTTAAAAATCCATGTTCTTTCAGTGCCCTGCGCTTCATCTGGTTCCTTCCGGAGGGTGATTGTCCTGGGTCAGCCCTACCTGATTCTTAGCAGCCCCTCCCCCACATCACTGAGGTCCCACCAGTAATTAAGCTTGTTAAGAGATGGGGGGGGGGGAGCTTCAATATCAGTAATTCAATCTCCCTGTTTACTGATCTCTGCCATTAGCAGAGTTGAAAGCAAAATGTTTTAATTAAAAAGATTGGCAATAAGTTGGTGTAATGCCATAATTTGCACCGGACCCCTTCTAGAAAATGACTTCGCCCTGTCTTGGTTGCTATGACAACTAATGGAGGGTGATTGTTCTCGCATGAGAAGCAATGCACAGAGAGGACAAGGAGTTAGAAGCTGGCTTTACAGGGGACAGAAGCAAGAAGTGGAACGTCCAGGCCTCTGGTAAGCTCCAAAAGGGTCTTTTCCTGAAAGACCTTTTCATTGCCATTCCTTTGGCTTGAAGATTCCATGCCCCAGCCCCAGCCCCAGCCCCAGCCCCCTGACAGATGAATAGTGGCTTGTTAAGGCTGCATTAGGACTAACCAGTTCAGTTCAGCCTATGGAGAGCGAAAGCCTGCAGCCAGCACATCTGAATGCTATGGGAGTATTCTGCCTCCAAGCAGGGCAAAGGAGTAGTATACATGGGCCAGGAGCTTCTGAGTCTTTGTTTCCTCATCTGTGAGATGGGATTAAACATGTCTTTCTCTGGAAGTTCCTCCAAGGAGTGACGGAGATCCCTGGCTAGGCTACGTGTTCTGTAGCTCTGCCATTGGCAGGCACCCAGGAAAGATGCTGGCCACTGTCAGCTCCAGTTAGCCAGGCACCCCAGCGCTCTGCTTGCCACAGTGGCCTCCAAAGAACAGGATGCAAACCAGCAGAAAACACAGCTGTCACGCCAGGAGAGAGGACAGGCTCTGTCCAACAAAGAGTGGAGTGGGGCTGGCCACACTCAGAGCAAAAGCAAAGCTTTGGGACGACCCAGGGTGCAGCCAGGACTTCTAACACAGCCACGAGTACCTGTGGACTGCGCTCAAAGTCTCCACAGCTCCCAGGCAGACCTACTGAACCACAGCTCGGAGTGTTGGAGGGACTCGAGGGGCTCATTGTGCCTCTATTCACGCCACCAGGCAGGGCATGCCACTCTCTGGGGTCAGGTCAGACCATCATCTCCACCTGTAGCCAAGATGGAGAGATCAGGACACCAAGGAGCACTTCCTGGCATTCCCTTCTACACTCAGAGAAGGCGACTCATGGGCAGAGGTTGGACGATTCCGGATGATGTGACCAAGTGTGGGGTCTAACAACAAGAGGACACACATGAAAGCAATGTCACTAGGTAGCATTCACTCTGGCCTGCTTGGGAAGACCCAAGCAGGGGTGGTATACAGGGAAGGCGTAACTAGGTATCCACTGTCCTACCAGGTCCACTTTGACCGGCTCCCAGTTCAGTGCATGACAGTAGGGACCTGCCCAGTGCCTTGAGAGTGCCCCTCCCTTCCTGAGCATCACCGGGCTGAGTGGGGGCAGGGTACAGTGGCTGGTGGAAAAAATGGCTCTCTGGAGCTGGTAGGTCAGGAAGCCCTGCTTGGCGCCTGAGGGCTTGTCTGACCAAGCTGAGCCTGCTCCTTATCAGCAGTCGGGAGGGTGATCGATCATGCTCTGCCCTGCTGGTGTGGAAGGACAATAAAACAGATATTGACCATGATCCTAATCTAGTGTACATGCGCCTCTGAGGCCTATAGAGTGCATCCCACTGAATTATGGGACCAGATGCGAGCGCAGGCAGGCACTCTCTGACCAGGAGTCAGATAAGAAAATGCCGTGATGGATTTGATTTACTGTAACTGGCATTCTGAACATCCCTATTTACTAAGTGCAGTGGGGTACAGAGATGAAGGAGATAGAGCCTAGCAGTGCCTGCTCTGATGGGAATACACAGAATCCCACTCTGTAGAACTCAGAAGGAACAGGGGACATATGTCCTTGGTTCCTTGACAGAGGATAGGAAGGGCAGTATAACTGCCTACAGGAAGCATCAGGCCTGGCCAAGGTCTACAGTCCAGGGCTACAGCTGATGGCCCAATGGGAGGGGGCTCCCTTTACCCTAAGGCCTTGTGTTTCCTTTCGCCCCTCTTGACTAGGATCCATCGAATCCTGACTCTGTCTCCATATCAATTCTCTGCTCTGATGGTCCCTGCAGTGGCCAGTGTGAAGTTTGACATTTGGTTGGTGACTCTGCCTCCATTCCCAGGCTCCATCTTCCACCAGTCCGTCTCACATGACACCCATGTACCACATGGCAGTTGGCCTTTTACAGCGCTTGATGGTCATCACACAACAGGCATCTAACTCGAACGGTGCCCATTTGTGCGGCTGCTGTAGAGACTGAGCAAAGAAGGGACAGGGACGGACAGACGTCTTTAGGAGAGCATTTATTCGATGTGGTTGTTACGAATCTCATTAGCTTCGAGCTACTTTGTCTGGATAGGATGATGCAGAGAAGAAAGATGGTGTCAGACTTCAAGGCTGCCAAGACTCAGACCCACTTGGATCAGGACACAGAGTTCCTTTTCCCCTGTGTTTCTCACGAACCTTCCAGCCATTTGTATCCAGTGTCTCTGCTCATCCTGTCTCAGCTCTTTTGGCTGAGGCTTGGTCTGTGGCAAAGGGCTAGGAGAGGAAAGACAGGGGGTAGCATCATCGAGGCCTTGGGAATCCCCATTCACACTCAAGTCCTATGTGCCAGCCTGGTTTCTCATAAGCCAGGTCCTGATTTAATTCGGCTCTGGTCTCCCAGCACCCATCTCCCAAATCCTGGGGCCTGCCTCTGGAGAGGATAATGGTAGGAAGTAATACTATTTGAGGGGCGAGCACTCCGGGAGTGTGCTAGAAGCTAATGGATCCAGTACTTTTGTATACTAAGGACACATTATAGCCAAACACAGGGTGTTCTTGAAAAAAGCCTCATTACCCGTCAAGGCTCTGCCCTCTTGGAGCTATTAGCAGCTAGCCTGAGAATATGAACAGTGAGGGTGGGCTGGGGTGCAGGATGGCTCCACCCACTTGGTTCCTTCCAGACCATGGGCACACTAGAGCCTGAGGAAGCATTATCCCTCACCTCGCCATCTTGGTCTGATGTTAATGTGTTCTGGTGGACAAAGAACAGTACAGGTTATTTTAAGGACCTGGGCCAGGAGTACTTACATCCTATTCAGTCCTGGAAACTTCCAGATCTCTCCCTGCCTTGGTGCCTGCTGTTCAGTGGAAGTTCTTCCCTGCATCTTGCATAGGCAACAGCCACATGTGCTCCGGAGAGGATCCCGCTTCATGCTGGCATCCTGCGCCTCGGCCCAGGCCTGGGCCACTCACAGAGCCTCTCCTGTCCTATAGAAGTTTCTGCTTCTTTTGGTTGCTCTACATCTAGCACAGGAGCTTCTCCACAGCTGGAGTATATAGTACATGGGGTCGGAATGTGGTGCCCAGCAGCAGATGGCTCACACCTACGCCTGCACAGTGCCACCTGCTCAACCATCTCCTTTCCCCATCTGACTGTTGAGGGTACTTCATTGGGCTGCCTGCATCCATTGGGCTGCCATACATCTCATTGTCCTAGGACACCAAAATAAAGGTGTCAGCCTTGTGAAGTTCTGGCGAAGGCTCTTCCTGAGAGAGAAGCTGTCTTTCATAGTATCCTCACATGGTAGAGAGAAACAGTCTGCCTTACATCTCTTTTTTATGGGGACTCTGACCCCACTCAGATGTCCCTCGGTAAGGCCGTACTATAGGGCCTTACCGAGGGACATCTCAGCAGCTTAGACATCTAAGGAGAAGCACGCAGAGAGGAAAGCCCTGGAGTCGTGGCCGGCACTCACTAGAGTCATGTGGTAGACAGAGATGACAGAGAGGCCAGTGGAGCGGGGACAGCCAAGGAGAGCTGGAGAGGTGGCCAAGGAGATATGGTGGGCCTGGTGGCATCCAACAGAAGGATCCTCCTGGTGCTTCAGAGAAGACAGACAGATCTTAAGGCAGGAGGGTGGATGACAGCAGTGTAGGTCCTTGTGTGGGTTAAGCCAGAGAGGGCAGGGAAGTGAGGACCAGCTAGGTTCTGTGGCTATTTGGAGGTACAGGCCACAGATCTGCTAGTGCGTGGGCTGTGGGAGATGGGAAAGCCTACGTCCAAGTGCCAAGACTTGTGGGTAAGAAACTGGGAAGGCAGAGCTGCTGTCAATGGGGTGTACAGCATGCGTGTTGGGGGGAGAGACTAATAGGTGCCTTTGGCATTGCTACCTGATGTCTAACGTTTAAAACACCTGCCTGTGCCTCGACAGCGGACCTCAGGTCCTAGCAGCATGGTTCTGACTGGGCCTCATTTCTGACTCCCTTTCAAGGTCAGAGTGGCGCAGTCACATGGGTCATCCTAGGGTCTCAGGCACCACACTTTGGAGACACATGGTCAATACACAATCTCTTAGTCTTGTGAACACTTCCCAAGAACTTGCCATCTCCTGTCTCCTGTCCAGAAGGAGGCAAGGGACATGCTAATGTTTAAAAGCCCTACACATTTGTGGTGCTACAACTGGAGCTGAGGCAGTGAGGGATCATTCAGTCTGGAGGCCGCTACCCCCAGATACCTGCCTCCCATCTGGCATGTCAAAGCTTTTGGGACCAGGGGAGCTGCTGCCTGCCTTCCCCAGAACTCTGCTCACAAGGGATGGGAGCTCTGCCTCTCACTGTGCTTGGAGAATGCCTTTTCTCCCACGCCTCCACCAGCCTGTAAATTAACTTATTATATCTATTTACCACCTTTGGATCAAGATTTGTCAAATTCCTTTATCATCACAATGATCTACAATATACCTCTCCATTTCCTGATCGGAAGATGAGATGATAATCACTTCCTGGTGCGTGGGCAGGATTGAAGGAAGCACCCAGAAGCCACTCAGTCATAGAAGTGGCTCAGCCACAGAGAGACACCATTCTTCAAAGAACTGTTGTCAACCAGTTCCCAAGCAGGACAGTACTCACCGTGCCAAAGAGATTCTGCGGCTCGTGTGAAGCTGAAAACGTATGTCGTGTGTGCCACCACATCATGGCGCTATGTCCCCTGCAGAGAATATCAATCATTAGTCACTTCTCAGCAGTGAGCTCCCATGTGTGAATGGCACACGTACAAGCCTGAACAAGAAACCTTCGCCATCTACACAAGAGAACTTACCACCCTTTCTGATTTTCCTGTTTGATCTCTGAGAATGGCTAAAGGATGTGACCAGGGTCCTCCCGCTGAGCCTCTTACAAGCTGGTCAAATAGGCATAGTTAGGATCTTATTTCCAGGTTAGGGATGAACAGCCCCAGGCCTGAGGCCTCCCTTCTCAGGCCCACTTGGTGCACAGGCATAGAAACTCCTGACCAGAAAGTCAGAAAGTAAAGCACTCAGCAACACACAAGGCCCCACTATAAGCCCTGAGCCTCCCAGATCTACACCACGCACTCAGGCAATAGCCATGTTGCCTCAGTTTCCCGGCATCCCATAGCCCCTATCAAGGCTGGCAGTCAACGCTGAGAAAAGCCCATAGCGTGTTGCCCTGTCTTTTCCCCTGATGGTGTGACACCTGCTTTGGGGTACAAATTCCTTGTGTCCCTGACTGCTCCTGCCATAAGGGTGGCACTGGCACTCACTTAGGCCATAGTGACCTTATTGCTTTCCTGACTCAGAGCTCCTCTGTAGCTCCTCACGGGCATCTCTGTTCTGGGTCCTTGGGGTAGAGTAGAGCAGGGAGGCCATGCCACATGCAGATGCCAGCACCTTACTGCTGTGTACCAAGAGCAGAGCCCCAAGGAGAATGAAGCTTAATTCAGAAGGCAGCTTAGGGACTGAAAGGAGCCCCGGACAAAGAGGGGTCCCCCCCACCAAGGGGTACCCATCACTCCCTTGTCACCATGGAACACAACACGATGCATTCTGAACCTTTAGCCATGCTCCCTTGAGCTCCCTCCCCTCACCCCTGCCTCGACCTGAGCCTTTTAAGCAAATAAGCAATGTAATTATTGATCTGTAAAAGAAAAGGAATTAATACGGCCGCCCACATCCTTTGAACATAAGAGTATTTAACAATGAACTCTGCTTAAACTTCATAAAAGCCTCTTCAGCAAATCAGCGCACAAGTATTGATCTGGAAGTCCGCCTGTGATTCCCAGCTGTCTGCCTCGCCCACTGAAGACCATTAGTTTGCCTTGTTGGATGTTCCCCTTGGCATTTATAGCCAGCACTTGCCCCCTGGGATGCTCTCTGCTTCTCAGTTGGGCCTGAGCTACCCGGTTCTGCTGAGCCTCCCTTTTCCTGGAGTCCGAGGTATTGACTCGACTCAGACTCATCTGGCAGGTAGGTGCTCTCAGCCTGGGTCCACCAGCTCCCATTGTTCAAACCCTCTGGCATTCATCACTCAGACCCCGGGTCATCCAGCCACCCTACTTTTCACAGTGTCCCACCGTTAATGACCCCAAGGGATGGGCATCCCTTGCCCTACCTTGCTGTGGACCTAACCATCTGCCCTCCTGAATTTCTCACAGTGAGGGAGTGCCAGGTACCAGAATACAAGCTGATGATGGCTCGAGCAACTTCCTCTTCAGAGATCTGAGGTTGAGGCTGGCACTTTCCACAGTGTGGGAATTGGGACAGCTGTCTATAGTACCTGTAGGTTCTAAGGCTGGATAGATCCCTAAAAAGCTTACCCCAGGAAACTAAGGAGACCAAGGTATCAGACAGGGTAGTTTGTTTTTCTGGTACACCCCTTAGCCCTTCTTTCTTTCTTCTGCTAATACTAATTGTCCTTTTTGTTTGTTTGTTTGTTTGTTTTGGTTTTTTGGAGTGTTTTGTTTTGTTTTGTTTTGTTTTCGAGACAGGGTTTCTCTGTATAGCCCTGGCTGTCCTGGAACTCACTTTGCAGACCAGGCTGACCTTGAACTCAGAAATCCGCCTGCCTCTGCCTCCCGAGTGCTGGGATTAAAGGTGTGTGCCACCATGCCTGGCTACTAATTGTCCTTTTATCTATCCAAACTAGTCTCATGGCGACCCATGTCTGGAATATCTTCGAACAGGATGAGTAATGTTCACAACCAGGCTCAAAAGGGGTCTCATGTGGGGACTCACATCTGTGGTGGAGGGTGAGTGCTTCAGGTCTGGCCTGGGGCCACTCCTGAGGCCTCCCTCACAACTTCAGGGATCTGGAGGCTCTTAGCAGGGTGGTTCAGTGGGCAGCCTGGGGCCAGAGCATGGGAACAGCTATCCTGCCTGGCCTTGAATTGGACCATGACTAGGAATCCACAGTGTTGGGAAAGAGAGGCCACTGTCTAGGAGATGATTTAGGGACCAGAGGACCAGTTGGATACCAAGTCTCTCTTCCTCCTCTGAAGGAAGCTATGGAGCACAGAAGGACTCCAGTTGAACGTCCTCTTGTTCATTCACTAGCCCCAAAGACATTACCCTTGGTGAGACAGCAGTTAGGGACACTTTGGGATAGTGTTCCTCTATAGTGCAGGGTCAGCACCCCAGGGTCAGAGTCCAGGCTCTGTCTGACTTGCATCCACAGGACAGTCCCAGGTAAGCAGGTAAGCAAACTGGATGCTGACCTCCTCAGGAGCACATGAACTGGAAAGAGGGTACACATTGTGCCCTGGTGCATCCTGTGCCTCATGCTCTGGACCCTCCATGTCAGTCCAGCTGCCTTTAGAGTCTTTTCAGATTCAGATGGTCTCAGGAGGGCAGGGGAATCTCTGAGAAGAGCTGAGGCCTTAGATGTCCAAGGATGTAGGATGCTCACCTCGGCTGCTCCTAAAGAGAGACAACCCCTTTCATGGAGGAGAGGGTTCCAGGAAATGTCTAAAAACAAATGATTCCCACCCTCCTTGGGATTGGTCTAGGTGAACTGGTGTACAGTGAGCCCATCAAGATGTCTACCATGACTACCCGAGTCCATGTCCTTCCTCTGAAGAATGTCTGGTATAGACACAGGCCTTTCTCCCAGAGAAACTTGGCTGTCCTGTGCCTTACAAGCAGCACCCTGGTTTACAGAGTCAGAGCCAGTCTACACTGGCTGTCAGAAAAGGTCCAGTCTACACTGGCTGTCAGAAAAGGTCCCCTCCTCTTCCTGGCCTTCCTTTTTCCTGCTGCACAGAGATCAAAGGACATCTCATTGGTGGCAGTTCCTGTCATCGGCCCTAATGGATGTAGCCCATTAACACAGGGGTTAGAAGGACAGGCAGCAGAGGGACAGAGAACCTCAGTTCTGAGCCTCAGGAGAGAGGGCAAGAAGGAGGGACAGGAAGATCCAACCCCACCCCAGTGATAGAGGAGGATTAAGAGTGCACTCCTACCTGTGCTGTATCTGCCCTCCGAGGAGTGCCTAAGAGCCACCCCGCATGGAGGAGCTATGAGGGACAGCTGTGTCTCTGAACTCTTATAGCTCTGAAGCCTGCTGTTCTGTCCTGGTGACAGGGCCACAAGCCTGGGGATCAGAGACACAATGCTTCTCTGAAGCTAGAACACCAGGCTCTAGGAGGGGTGTGGGTAGATGAAAACTGCTCCTTGTTCCGTCCCTGGGCAGTGCTGTTCCTCGGCCATCGCTTTTCTTGAACCTGTGAACTGGTCCTTGGCAGGATGCTGTCACTACGCTACGGAAGTTCCAGCTAATGAAGCAGCATGTGGAGGAGAACAGGTCATCTCCTGGAAGTCAGCCAGGCCTTAGGACACCAACTGTGCTCAGCACGCCACTGCCTCTATGCCCTGGAGGCTGGAGAACTGCCATTCCCACCATGAGGGCTCATAGCCCTTTGAGACCTTCTACTGAGACCAACTGTCGTCTAATCATCTAATCAGGGAGTGGAGCCAGACTGGACTAGCTTATGACTCAGGGGGCTAGCCTAGCACATCCGGGAACAAGCCATCCCCTAGATCAGGCCCCTTCCAAGGTCTGGGGATCTTGGAATGCCAGTGCCAGCCCTACCCAGCCTGGTGTCTGGCTGCTCCCTGGCTCTGTGTTCCCTGGAAGCTTCTGTCTGTCGGCTTCCAGCACTTTGCCACTCCCCCACCTTCCCCCCCCCCAGACAAACCATCAGTAATTCACTTTAATGAAATATGGAGACACTTTTATTGATGATGATCCTATCTGGAGACAGGAGAGCAATAGTGAGACTGTTCCTTCCATGGACCAGGCCATGGGCCAGTCTGTTTTCACAGAACCCTGGGGACCCTCTGAGAGACAGTGCTGATGGAAATCAGGCGGTGATCTGGTGTGACCTCGTGTCACAGATGAGAGGCAGGGCAGGAGCTAACAGCTGAGTCTCTTGAGTCCAGTAAGTGAGAGTTTCCCAGGGATCCTGCGCTGCAGCCTACCCCTAAAATTAGGGCCAGATCAGGCTGAGGAACGATGAAGCAGGGAGGTGGTGAGAAGGGAACGGGGCTGTGCCAGGCTACAGGACAGCAACTACTTCAGGCTGAGGCAGGAGACAGGGGACTAGTCACCTTTCAGGAGAACTGTGTCCTGCCTATAAGCATCAGGTACCAGCAGAAAACTGCTGCGGTGCAGGCCTCCTGCCAGAACACAGCTTCATCCCATTGCCTACTGGGGATTCCGATGCCAGCACCACTTCCTCTGAGTGAGAACCTCAGGGCTTCTCCCCCACATAACCAGCTCAGAGGACTTGGGAGGGCAGACACAAGTCCACGAAGAAAGATCCCCACCCTATTCCTGCCCATAACCTGTCAGGCTTGAGCCATCTCTAGCATCGCTAGCCAGCCCAGCCCTGGCAAGAGCTGGACCATCTACAAGTTGGAGGTAGATGTTCCTCTGAGGGGCCCTCGCTGCCCTGTCTCCTGGTCTTCCATATCTTCCATCCATATTTTCTTTCACCCGTGCAGGCCATGGTAAAGGCAAACAGAGCCTTGGGGAAGGCAGGCAAGACATGGAGACCAGCTGTCAGCGGTTGTGACTAGAACTTGCAGGCCAAGGTGTCTGGGAAGATGCCTGTTTGTCAAATGAAGGCAGCCATGACAGGTGTTCATCTCAGGTCACCTGAGTGAAGCCGATAGCACTGGCAAATGGAGGCATTAAGCTGGAGGCCGCAGAGCTGGCAGGGTCAAGGTCCAGGCCTGGGTGGTGCCATGAGGCAAGGCAGACCATGGTGGACTGAGTGTGAAGCCGAGTAAAACCATTACTGGCAGGGGCAGGGATGAAGGGACATTACCACATTTGTCTGGTCTGGACTTGCAGTGACGGGCACACAGCTGTCCTATACTCCCAGACCACTTGGCTGAGATAACCTCAGATGGCAGTGTCCATGCGCTGTATTTCCTAGCAAAAGACTTCAGAGGATCTCATCCATGGACCTCTATGGATCCCTCCAATCCTCCCCAAGGTACCTATTGATCATGGAGCCCAGAGGTGGGGCAGCCTGTAAGCAAGAATCGCTGATGCTCTTCATCAGCAGACTGCCTCATGCAATATGTAACACTGCATTATCCTGTGCTGACAGCGTGAACAGAGCTGAGGAACCTGATGGTCCCTGAAAGAGGCCTGGGGTGTTCCGGACTGCTGAGCTAGGGCAGGAGGCATGCGCTCTGTGGCAGAGCTTGCAGGCCTTGGCCTCACTGTAGCTCCGTTTCTCCCATCTGTGGAATAAGGTGAGTGCCATTGGCCATTGTCACTCTCCCCCAAACAGTCCCCAAGGGGGGCAGTAAAACCTTTATGCAGTCCACATGCTCACTACTCAGATGACTCCACAGGCTCTTTCTCAACACAGTATTCCAAATAGCTATAATCATGCTACCTGGATAGGTGAGCAAAGTCAATGTAATTTGCCATTCTCCATGCTATGGCCACTTTCCCCCAGGATAATTCTGGGGGTCCTAATCATTGCTATATCATGCCCACCTCCTGATGTTCTCAGACTCTGCACTGACATGTTATCAGTGCTTGATATAACAGTATCTGACACTACTGACAAGAAGATCCATGATAAGCCTGCTTACCTGCCAGCATCCAGACCAGAGAGGGACCAGTACTGTGCACTCTGCCCCGATCCCTGTTGAGGGAAGTGGGGGCTGGAAGAATCTTTCTAGCATTAGGTTTTCCAAGGACATCTTCCAGGACCCATATCTCCCACCTATGGGTAGCTCCTCATTGCTTACGTCCTGAAGAATGGATAGACGGCCCAACCTAGTGCCAGAACCAAGTCGCAACTGCTGCTCCTCCTCCCAAAGCCCCTCTCAGATTTCCACAGAGAAGCTTTGCCTCACAAGCTTCTCGTCCTTGCCTCCATTAGAGTCAAGGATTCTGTTATCACTATCAGGCTAGGGAGCGGAGGCAGATTTGTGTTCAAGTCCTGCTGTTTGCCAAGGAGATAAGGCGAATGTGTGTGTGTGTATGTGTGTGTGTGTGTGTGTGTGTGTGTGTGTGTGTGTGTGTTTTCACTTTGCCTTTCTGAGCTTTAGTGATATCATCTGCAAATGACATTGGATGTATAAATATGACTGTATGACTGTAGCTGGAAAAACTCCCTGGACATGTGCATGTTGGAGATACCCAAGATCCTAGCATGGGATATACCCAGTGAGAGTGCTCTGGAGTTGAGGCTCAGATCCAGATGCCTGGTAGGCATGATTCCTGGATTCTGAAAACAGAAAGAGGGGAATGCTGGGGCAAGCTGGCATCAGTAAGCTCTGGGTTCAATTGAGAGACCCTGCCTTCATGAATACGGTGGAGAGTGAGCAAGGAAGGCTCCAGACATCATCCTCAGGCCCCCACACAAAATGCCCACACACGTGAACGTGTGTGTGTGTGTGTGTGTGTGTGTGTGTGTGTGTGTGTGTGTTTTGCAGGTATTTGTGTATGATGGCTTCCAGAAAGCCCCTGCTATCCTCACATCTGCCCACCCTACCCCCACCAGTGCTGGGATTATAGGCGTGTATATGGGCATTGCGTGTGGATATGTGCATATCCACATGTGTATATCCATATCACTTTCATTAGACAATTGCTTTGTAGGGCTTGGAGGATAGCTTGGTGAATACGGTGTTCACTGTGACCTGAGTTCAGATCCCAGAACTTATAGAAAGGCTGAGCTAACTCCCATGTTATAGAAAGGCTGAGCTAACTCCCATGTTATAGAAAGGCTGAGCTAACTCCCATGTTATAGAAAGG
>NC_034591.1:133707838-133845942 GCF_900095145.1 Mus pahari | reverse complement strand
CTCCCATGTTATAGAAAGGCTGAGCTAACTCCCATGTTATAGAAAGGATGAGCTAACTCCCATGTTATAGAAAGGCTGAGCTAACTCCCATGTTAGGGGAATGGGTCAGAGTCAGGCAGGTCCTAGAGTCTTCAGCCTATCGAGCTGGAACCATCTGCTCCATGTTGAGCGAGAGAACTTGTCTCAGATACACAGATGGAGAGAAGATACCCAGTGTTGACCTTAGACCCCTCCACATGTCTGCACACACATGTGTACATCCACGTGAACACATGCTTAATTGATTTGTGCACCACAGGACTCAGTATTCAAGGGAGATTCTTGGTTCTCAGTGCAGAAGGCAGGGTTGAACTGGATGTCTAGGGATTGAGTTTTAAATCTCAGGGTTGGAGATTTAGCTCAGTGGTAGAGCACTTGCCTAGCAAGTGCAAGGCCCTGGGTTCGAACCTGAGCTCTGGAAAAAAAAAAAAAAGACAAAATAACAAAAAGACTAAACAAACAAGGTAACTGATTTTTAAATCCCAACTATGCCTCCATCCCCTGGGTGGCAGCCAACAGGGAGTATCCTGTTCCTAAGGTCTTGTTTACAAAACAGGCACAGTGGGGGTCTGTGGAAATAGCTCAGTGGGTAGGAGTACCTGCTGCACAAGATGAGGTTCTGAGTTCAGGTCCTCAGCATCAGTGTAAAAAGGCAGACATGGCTACCACACTGGCTGAGTGTGGTGGTGCTGAGGATGGCCAAGGCTTTCTGGCTGCCACCTTAGTTCCAGGTTAAATGAGAGGCTCTGTCCCAAAGGAATAAGGCAGAGTGATAGAGGACACTTGATGTCCTTTTCTGGCTTCTTAGCATATACACAGGTACACATATGACACACACAGGAACATATTGCCCATATATATATATCTACACTATACACAGACATATACAGCAAGACACACAGGGACACATACACAAATACACTCTCACACAGTCGCATACACAAACCCACACAGTCAAACACACAGATTCATACACACACACACACACACACACACACACACACACACCACACACCACTGCACAGTAGACTCAACTTTGTCAATACCATGTTCTGGTAACCTTAACACACACACAAACACACACAGACACAGAGAGAGAGAGACACACACATATACACACAAATACACACAGACACTCATACAAACACATATACACAAATACATATACATAAGCCCACCACACAGACACAGACACACACACACACACACACACACACACACACACACACACACACACACACCATTGCACAGTGGACTCTACTTTGTCAACACTGTGTTTTAGAGGTCCTGGAAACCTTGCCATATTCATACACACACACACAGACACACGCATTTCAGAAAAGCTACAAGCAAAACATAACAGTATTATAAACACATAGCGATGCTTGAGGGACGTTTCTAGAGACAGAAGTGAAGAAGGAGAAATAGCAGGTGCGGATCCTGGCAGTGACTGCAAGGCAGGCGGAAAGCCACCTTGCTAAGGAGTGGGGAGTCAACACATTGTTGTTCTAAGGAACCTACTGCGCTTAGCACCGAAATCCAATCAAGATCGTCTTTTTTATGTAAAATGTAGTATTTGCATTTGACCTATGCTCACTCTCTCATGAATTAACATTTGTGTCTAGATTCCTTATGCATGGGTCCCCATGCAAATCTGATCTGAATAGTTGTGTGGTTGCAGGAGTGGTAACAGAAATGAGTCTGTTCAGGACGAGAAATTTCACCCAATGCTTTCAACTCCAACCTGAGGGTTCTTTGGGAGAAAGAAAAGAGAACCTTCAGATTCATAGCAAACTGCAAGAGCCTCTGGCAGCACAGGCTATCCTAAAATGACAAAGGGGTCCTCATTTCAGAAGCTGTTACAAAGTTACAGCCAAAGTTGTTACAAAGATACAGCCCTCAATAGTGTGAAGCCTGCATTGGGATAGACATATAAACCAACTTATAAAACTAAGAGTCTGGTTTATGGTCAATTGATTTTGGCAAAGAAGCTAACCACTCGGTGGGGAAAGAGCAATTTGCTGCAAATGGTGCTGAGATGCATGGATTTCCACAAGCAAAAGATGGAGTTGAGCCCCTGCCTTACAGCCTATGCAAGAATTAACCCTTGGTGCTGGAGAGAGGGCTCAGCACTCACTAGTGCACACCACTCTTGCAAAGGACCCGAGCTCAGTTCCAAGCACCAATAACTGGTATCTCCGACTCTCCTGTAGTCTCATCTCCTGGGGGATTCAACACCTCTGTCCTCCCCCAGCACCTGTACTTACATACGCAGACTTAAACACTAACACGTAATTTAAAAATCATAAAAATCAATCCTTAAAAATTCACTCAATAGCATAAACCTAAGAGAACACAACGCCTAAGGGACAGAGATGACACTTCATAATTTTGTTACGGGGGCGGTTTCTTGGATATGGTATCTTGTTAGGGTTCTTTCCATCACTGTGACAAAAAAACCTAAGGCAGTTGCCTTATAAAGAACAAAATAGTATTTGACTCAGCTGTGTACTTCAAAGATCAGATCATGTTTGGCTTGTTCTGTTGTGTTTGTGCCTGTGGCAAGGCAGTATACCATAGCAGAGTGTTTGGTGGAACAAACCAGCTCACCTCACAGAAGCCACAAAGGAAGGGGGAGGGTCAAAACCTTAACACTCCTTTCAAGGATCATCTAATTTGGACTCTATCAACTTTAAAACTTGGCATTAAAATGTCAAGCATATAAGAAGACAATCTACAGAGCAGGAGAGGCTGTTTGTAAATTATATTTCTGATAATAATTTAATATTCAATATGTATATAAGAACTTCCACAATTCCAGAACAAAAGATCAGTCCAATTTAAAAATAGGCCAAAGATTCAAAAAGACCTTTTTCTGAAGACAGCATGCCAACAAGCTCAGGAAAACAGGCTTGATACTAATTTTTAGGGCAGCATAAGTTATAGCCAGGAGATCATTTCACACGAAAGAGAATGGCTGTGATTTACAAACAAAAATGGATGATGATGGTGGTGGCAGTGGTGGTGGTGGTGATGATGGTGGTGATGATGATGATGATAATGATGATCCCTTGTTGGGGGCGGTGAGTTGGAAAGGCAGAGTTTTTGCCTATTTGTGGGAATTTAACATAATGCAGCTTCAACAAAAAGCGGCTTGTCTGTTTCGTTTAAGGGTACTGATATGCCCCAGCAGCTAAAGTCCTTGACATATAGGCAAAAGAATTGAAAGCAAAGGCTCAAAAAAGAAATGTATGCCAAAATTTACATCAGTATTGTACACAAACGTCAAGATATGAAAACTGCCAAGTATCCACCAACAAGTGAAGAAATAAACAAAATCTAGTGGATTCATACAGTGGAACATCATTCTACGTGAAAATGATGGACATACGACCTCAACACACACTGACCTTGGACACATGCTGATGGAATAAACCAGGCACAAAAGTATAAATATTAAGTAATTCTATTACATTAAATACCCAAAGCACGCAAATTTACCATACGAAGTATCTAACACAGGCAATGCAGGATAGAGGTTAGCAAGGGCTGGGAGCAGAATGCCTATTAGTGGCCCTGGAGCTTTTATTCAGGGTGATGAAAATGAACAGCAGAAAGAACTATGCTACCTGTGAGTGCAGAGAATGTCATTGGATCACATAAGAAGAA
Source organism: Mus pahari (assembly GCF_900095145.1). Lineage (NCBI taxonomy): Eukaryota > Metazoa > Chordata > Mammalia > Rodentia > Muridae > Mus > Mus pahari. The sequence continues at coordinate 133,842,234 of NC_034591.1, read as the reverse complement.
GATTAAAATGCCATTTACCGTTGCATATATTTCCTTATATCAAGGCAAAGAAGTTGGAGGAACAATAGTGACCAACGAAGCTGGTAAATCTACAGGAGGATCTGGTAAAGGCTGTGGTCCAGCGATTAGCCCATGACTGCATAAACAAGGACAGGCTGATGTGCCAAAGAGTAGGGACAGATGCTTATTATTTTTGATTGGGGAGCAGGGCGGAGAGGCCAGCTTTATGGACAGGCAAAGAGATGCATGTCCCACTGTGCATGCTGAAGGTCTCAGAGCATCCGATTAAAGTCACAGAATACAACACTGCATTTATGTCAGTTTCCTGTGCCTGATCAACAGTCTACTGAGGCTTTGATCACCTAAGACAAAGGAACAATTTCTGAGTCCGAAAGACAGAAACCCAGACTGAAGAAGCAGGTCTGTGCTCCCCAGAGGCGGCTCCGTCCCTCCTCTTCCAGCTTCCCTGGCTGTCCTAAGACACCATGTGGCGGCTACCTCACTCAGGTGTGTGCCTGGCACTTCACAGTCATTTCCTCTGTGCAGGCCTGGGTCCACACTCCTCTGCTTTTCTCCCAAGCACAAATGTAATAACAGGAGACCTCCCCCTACCCCCAGGTAACCCAGGGTGAGCCCCTTCTTCAGGCTCTTTTATCTAATTGCATCTTGAGCTACACCATGGACAGTTCCCAGGTCCCGGAGGAAGAGAATGTATGTGTACTTTGAAGGTCACTAGTGACCTACACCACCCATTGACATTAGGAGAAAAGGGCTCAGATAGCCCTACCAGTCTGACAGAACTCAGAAAAGAAGGGAAAGGGAGATTCTTAAAAAAAAAAAAAAAAATCCAGGACAGAGCTTGAGTGTCAGGAGCAAATCCTGGCCATAGCTTCCTGAAAGGACCACCAGACCGGACACAAAAGCAAAATGCAGCTAGGTATGTTAGCAAGAGTTGAAGTGGCAGGAAGGCAAAGGCAGAGGGGCTGGAATGAGAGAAACATGTTGGCGTAGCTGTGTTAAGTCCCAGACAAAACAGGCTTTTAGATAAAGGTGTCAGCTCTCAAGTGGCCACATGGAGAACGTCTTCAAAGAAGCCAGAGCTTGTGACCTGGCTGCACACAGAAAAAGGTACTTCCCCCAAGCTGTGGGGTCTCATCTGGATGGCTCCCTAGGACACAGCTCCACCCTGTCCCTCCCAGATGGCCTCAAGAAGCACTGGCAGGTACAGCATGGCGGGAAAATTGGGATCTCCCCAAGTCACGTTCGTAGAGACTCCATCGATAGTGTAATGGCAGCTGGAGTCGGGGTGAACTCAGGCGTGCTGGAAGCATGGTGTGAAGACAGACAGGGCCTTGGGCTGGGGCTGTGTGCAAAGTGAGTTGGTGCACAGAAAACAGTGACGTGGCTACAAGGACATACCAGTAAGTGAGGAACAGCCAGGAGGGGCTGCCCCTTGGGATCAGGAAGAATCAGTGACAAGCATCTGGCCTTAGTGTCCTGGGCTGGTAGAACCCTGTCTCTTCCTGTGGGATCCCAGAGGCCTGACCTGGGAAAGATATAAGCTTGCTGGTCCTTGAAACCAGGGTCCATGAACTGTGCGTGGACAGAGATCTTCAACACTTAGGGCACAAGGCATTCCCTGCCAGAGATGCTCCTTGATCCCTCCCTGCCCGACCATGCACCCTCCCACTCCCACCCCTCCCCACACACCCGAATTTTGAACTCAGTCCCTTGGATCTCAGCATGTATTAACTCAGTCCCTTGGATCTCAGCATGTATTAAAACTATTTTCGTGTTTCAGGGCCAGTATTGATCTTGGGAGGAGCCATTTTTAGGCTGTCTGAAGACCATTCTATCTGAGTTCTTGTGCTGAGTCCAGAGTCATGACCAAGATCACTTCATGAGAGGATGAAGTGTACTTGTCCTTCAAGTCTACCTAGCCACCCTCTGACTGTCCTTTCTGGGCACCTCCCCACAAACCAGCACCTGGTAAGTTTATATAAGAAATACAGTCTTCCCTGAGTAAGAAAAGGGTGTTCACCCTTCCTTTTTAGCACAGTCTAGACTTTTCCAGAGAACTTAAGGCTGACTAGACATCCCCAGGGCTTTAGAAACCACCATGGGCTGGCTAGAGTAGATGAAGCCACACGGGTACATCAGGGGTAAGGGGGACAGGTGATATGGGGGTGAGAAAGTCCCCCAGATCCAGGTCATGTCTGAATGGCTGTGGGACCTTGGACAGTTGTCTGATGCCTCCCAGGCACAGAGTCCTCATCTGGCCTTAGCTTATTGATGGAAGCCACCTGAACGGGGGCCTCTGTGGTGCTTCTATTTGCTGGTGCCAGTCATGGGTGCATGGGACACAGGTAACTGTTGAAACGTGTACTTACAAAGGATGAAGCACATGCCTAGGGACCCATACAGGCTCCTGTCCTATCTGCTCAGCCAGGGCTGCCCCAAAGGCACCTGCACCCTAGCAGTGGAAACTGGGGTACCCTGAACTACTGAGATGGTTAAATTCCTGTGTCAGTTTGACTGGTTCACACAGTGTCTGAGTCTTTGGCCAAATGTTAACGGGGGTGGGTCTGTGAGAATGTCTCTGCGTGAGCAGAGGAGACAGCTTTCCCTGATGCACTTGGACCTCAACTAAACACTCAAAGCTGTAGGCTGAAAGACAACAGAGAGAATTATTTCTGTCATACGCCTTAGTCTGAGACATTGGTGTTTTCTGGCCTTTGGTTCTGAAGCCGAAGATAGGATCTTTCAGGGTCTCATGTCCACCACTCTTCACGCTGGAACGTATCCCATCAGTTCTCTGGGGTCTCTTGCCTATTTATTGTATTTTGGGACTTCTCAAGCTCTAGAAGGATGTGAACAAATTCTTCATAATAAACCACTCTGGATATCTCTAGGCAGTAGACGAACATATGTGTATATCTATTTTGGTTCTGTTCTTATGGATAATTTTAATACAGAAACAAAGACTAGAGGGAGGCCAAGGTCTATTACACTAGTCTTGTGATGGTTTGAATAAAAATGGCCCCCATAGGCCCATAGGGAGTGACATCATTAGAAGGTGTGGTCTTGTTGGAGGAAGTGTGTCACTGTAGAGGCGGGGCTTCAAGGTCTCAGATGCTCAAGCCAGGCCCAGTGACTCACTTTCTTCCTGCTCCCTGCAGATCCAGATGTAGAACTCTTAGCTACCCCTCCAGTACCACGTCTGCCTATGTTCTGCCATGCTTCCCACTATGATGAAAACAGACTAAACCTCTGAACTGTGTGCCAGCCCCAGTAAAATGCTTTTCTTTATAAGAGTTGCTGCTGTCATGGCGTCTATTCACAGTAATAGAGACCCTAACTAAGACAGCCAGGAAGGATCTGCCCTTTCTATGCCACCAGGCAGAACCTTGCGTCCTTGGCCGGCCATTCCAGGGTCCATAAGGTCATCAGTAGCCATGTGCAGAAGGAACAGACTCTATGGCCTGAGCTTCTGTAGAGAAGCATGATCTAAGCCATTGGGGCAACTTAGACACTGAAGCAGCTATGGTCTGGGTGAGCTCCTACTCTCTATGAACCTTAGTTTCCTCCCTGTGAAGTAAGGCAGCCCATGCAGGTCTGAAACTTAGCTAACATCAGAAAGTATTCATTGATACCTTCACAGGAAGTCTGGGGTTGTCTTGGATGTCGACAGAATCCTGGCTTGGTCTACAGCTGAGAAGCCGAAAGCTTGATGATATGCCAGGAAGCCTCTCTCCAGACCCCAGCAAAATGCACAGGAAGATCCCACAGGATGAGCCTCTGGGATGATTGTTTTTGAAATCTTAGTATCTCTGGAGTCCTCTGTAAGCCCAGCGCCGCTGGGATACCCAAGAAGCAAGGTCAAGCCTGCATCCATGTTCTAAGTTACAGCTTGGCCACTAGCATCGCTGGAAACCTATTCTTAGAAACCTCTCAATAACCTAGTCAGGATCAATGTCCCTGTTCCATGATGGCTAATCCAAACACTAAACTCCAGGGCTGCTGCCTGAGCCTGGGTCTCGGGGGGGGGGGGGGGAGAAGAGATGGGTGATGTGGTGGTATGAATATGCTTGGCCCATAGGGAGTGGCACTGTTAAGAGAGGTGGGCTTTAGAGGTATCCTCCTTTGCACTCCATCCAGTGCAGAAGCGAGCTTCCTCCTAGCTGCCTGTGGATGCTGTTCTTTCCTGGCTATCTGTGGGCGCCAGTCTCCTTCTGGCTGCCTTCAGATTAAGATGTAGAACTCTCAGCTCCTTTTCTAGCACCATGTCTGCCTGTGTACTGCCATCTTCTGAAACTAGATGCCAGCCCCAATTAAGTGTCTGCCATGGTAAGCATTGCCTTGGTCGTGGTGTCTCTTCATGACAATAAAATCCTAACAAGGACGGGTGGTCTAGGAGTGTAGCCAGACTAGGACAGAAGAGGTCCTCCAGAGGAGATGGTAGTGGGTCTGTGGGCCAGAAGGGTCCACTACAGAGGTATGAGACTATAAAGCTATCCCAGCATGGGTGGGAATCTGTGGTCTCAGCAACGGAGCATGGTCAGGAGTCTCCCACCCCCTATAACAGCACTGTATGAACCTATGGGACAGCTGGCATGGCAGCCCCTGAAGCTACGCTGGGGTCAGACTTTTCTTGCAGAACAGCTGGTGGAGTGAATGCAAATGGGCTAGAAGAGACTATGTAAAGAGGCTGATGCCTCACTTCACCTGTGGAGAATCTGGATGAGCAGGAGGCTCCCTGCAGTCTTGGGGGCAAGTCGGGATGTGTGAGCTTCTAGCATAGCTCCATGGGATCTTTACAGGGATGGTATCAATGCCTTAGACTCCATTGCAAACAACTCAGCCAGGCTCCCCAAGGACAAACATTGTGGGCTACCAGTCCTGAGGAGACTTGGAGCACAGAAGGTAGACAAGAAGGCAGAGAAAGAGGCAGGGGTAAGGCTCCACGGCTGCCTAGACCAGGGCATATGGGAGTCAAGCCTGGGTCTGGATATTCTTCATTAGTGTCTTATCCAGGGAAAAAGAAAGATGTCCTGAAAGTCTTAGCTTCTTCAGAGGAGTCCAGTACGGTGCAGGGTCACCTCTCAGGATCCCCAGGTTCTGAGATAAAGTCCCTAGAGAGTCCTCTGCTCATTGTCTATATTACTGACAAACAAGATGATATCATTTCCAAGAGAGGTGGCCTCTCATACTGGCACTCACACTGATCCCAAGATAGGAGACATTGCCTTCAACAAGTTCCAAGTGAAACCTACTTGGCCAACTTCTCCAGTCTGGGTTGTCATCTTATATACACTGAGGGGACAACACAGGATAGCCACACCCAGAGCACCACCTTTCTGACTCAGAAAAGACAGCCCTCAGCAGAAAGACCACAGATGCATAGACATCTAGAATCTTCCTCCAAACGTAGCCCACATGTAGGCTTCAGTGGGCCCCAGTGAGAACATTTAGCTCTCTCTCCCTCTGTGAGGAGAAAACTGTGGACACTTCCTACTTCACACTTCTTCAGGAGTGAGTCTTGGAGTGTTGCACAAAGTGGGACCAGAGTTCCTCTAGGAAATCCCTGGGGAGTTTCTATGTCCCTGACTCCAGTGGGCCATCCAGGAAGCAATGGCATGTCCTAGAGTTGCTATCTGATAGGGCTATTTGGAGGTCAGAAAAGGGTGTTGGCTGGCACATAGTGGTCAGCTGATAACTGGGAGAGGCTCTTGGGCCCTGGGCAAATGAGACATAGGGGAACTGTCTCCTGCCTAAGTCAGATGACATTCAAAGCAGCTCGTCTGTCCTGTATTGCTCCTTTAAGGTTCATGGGTTTCCAGGAAATCCTGGGATTTGGGCCCATTGGGATTCTGTCTTTGATCTTTCAGCTGCATTATCTCCTGTGCTCCGTCTGTAACGAGTTCATGTCTGTCAGGAGCTTCAGCGACGGCTCTGAGCTCATGATCTTCCAGTAGGATGGATCACGTCCCAGATTTTAGGAAGAATATTTGAGATTGGTGGGAGGATCAATAAACCTTCCAGTTAAACTTGGCAGACCAAACACTTCACGTAATTTCGCTCTCTGAAATTCACAACAAAATGGCCACAATTAAATGCAGAGGTCTGAAGCCCACAAGACAAAGGACTCACACATTGAATAATGATTTTCCATCAACAGATATGGCAGTGGTTGCTTAAGATTATAATGGAGCTGAAAAGACTCTTTCTGTGGTGACATTTTAATCATTAATGTCATAGCACAACATACAGGTCACAGATTTCTGGCAGCGCTGGTAGGAGGAAGCTCCCTGTGCTGCCAGTTGCATGAAAGTGTTACAGGCCCTGGATGTAACATAACTGATGCCATGATGGAAGTACCATTCAGGCCATAAAACTCAGCAAGTCAGCAGCACTACCTGAGAACAAAAACAAAACAAAACAAAAAAAAAAATCAAATGCACACACAACACCATTCCCAAACCCTAATTCATCAAAGTCCATAGTTCCAGAAAAGTCCTTACACGTACTAACCTTGCTTTTTGATTTCTGTGGTTTCAAATCCAGCCTGAAAAAGGCTCAGGAAAATCCTGGGGTCCCAAACACCCTGTGTAGTTGCTAGGCAGATAATGAAGACTTAGTGTCAGCTTGAACCCATGTCAGAGAAGACTTCTCGGGTGGGTACTCCACAACAAAGCACAGCTCAAGGCTGTGAAGCTCAACAGTAGCTTGCTTCCCTAGCATGTGTGAGGCCACAAGTTCAAGCCATAGCGCCGCATATACAAAACACAGCAATATAACTGTGTCCAGTATGTAATAATTGACGGTGATAGTAAATATCTATGCTACTGGTTGTGTTTCAGTTTCTGCCATTAGTTTAATATGTACATCTGTCTACTCATAAAAGCCGTGAACGGTGCACAGCATTGTGCTGGCAGCTTTCCACACTGCGTGCTTGCTGGGTTTCTTTCCTGCATTCCTGATTTTTTTTTTTTAAATTTCCTATGTATTTTGTGGGGAGAAGATTCATGCCATGGTGTGTAGGTGAAGGTTAGAGTACAACTTGCAAAAGACCATTCTCTCATCCTACAGTATAGTCCCAGGATGGAGCTCAGGTTGCCAGCCTTGGTGGCATGTGCCATTATTTTCTGAACCATTTCCCATTTATGATTGATTTAATCTTACTGTTTTGTTTCTTGCGGCCCTTATATGCACTATAGCCTGGGCTGTGATATATATACATATATATATATATGTGTGTGTGTGTGTGTGTGTGTGTGTGTGTATATCCACACTGAATATATACCTCATATCCTAGATGGGTAGTGGAGGAGGTTACACTAGTCCCATGGAGGTATACTCTATGATGCTTCACACTGACAAAAGTTCCTGGCAAGACATTTATCAAAATGTGCCCCATTGTTAAGGCTATGTTGCTAAGAAATGCTGGTTGCAGAACATGGAGAAGTCAAGGTTGGCTAGCTAGAGAGTTTCCATTCTACTGGCTAGCTCTCATAGTACTGGAAGATGCTATGCAGGCTGCTGGGGCAGGGTAGTCATCAGCTGTCTTATTCCCCTGTGAACCCTGTGAACTTCAGTAAGACTGGCCTGGCAAGTTACGCTTGTGGGTACAAAATGGTAGCATAAAGAAAGGTAGCCAAGCACTTCTGTTTGGATTTAAGGCCCGTTCCACAGGAAGAAACATACGATCAGCATTACAAATCTGGCCAAGGTTTCCATGGTTGAACAGCCCACGTGCCCAGGGGTCAACCCACTATTATTATTTTATTGCTAAATTGACACAGAATAAAGCTGCAATCTAAATTATGTCTCTACTCAAAGATTAGTGTAGCCCTCCAACCTCATAGGAGAAGTTTCTTTCTGAAGTCGATGGTGGTTGCTAACACATAAACTCACAACCGGTCAAAGGGCAGAGAATAAGTGACTGCCGGGGTGTGTGTCACCCACAAAGAGGTCATCTACATCACACCCTCTCCCCAAAATATGGGGGCCATTACAGAAAAACCAGAGAGATCATAAGAGCCAGAGGTCAGGGACCTCTGTACCAGAGTAAATGTGTCTTCTGGATGTGATAGGACCTCTTCACTCATGAACTCAGAGTCACGTGATTGCCTGCACAAGACCTACACAAGGGCAAGCCAATCCACTTCCTGGCATGGATGGGGAAGGGTGCCCATGAGTCCCCACCCATAACTGAGGAGTTACAGAGAGTTGGTATCTCCTGAGGGAGAAAGAGTCAGTTTTCTTTAAGAGTGTGGTTTCTGGTAGGTTGACCACACTCCGAAAGTATACGGACAACACAAATGGAAGGTTATGGGTTATTACATGTTTTAAAATAAAGATCATGAAGTTGTGGGGAGTGGGGAGATGGGGTGACTCTCAGATGAGTTAAGGGGAGCATCTGGGAATGAATATAATCAGAAGGCATTGTATGAAATTCTCAAAGAATAAAATATTTTTAAAGAAGAAACCCATTATGCATTAATGAATGTAACAATACACCGAGAAGATGAAAAATTGTACAAATTCACAGACCAAATGTTAGTGCTCCCAATTTCATAAAATAAGCACTAATGGGTATAAAAGGTCAGATAGGTCCTGTTATAATTACAGTTGATGATTCCAATATCTCGATCCCATAAAGGTCATCCAAACTAAAAATCAATAACAGCAACAACGGTCCAGAGTGAAAGTGCACTGGAGAGCAAACAGACTGAACAGGCACATAAGAGTATTCCACACACACCCTTCTCAGCCCGTGGAACTTTCTTTCAAGGAAGCCACATTCTATGCCACAAGTTGAGTTTTGACAAGTGAAATGGAAGCAGATTAAATCCTTATATCTTATAAGATCACAGTAAAATAAACCAGAAGCTCACAAGGAGAAAAACTATAAAGACATGGACTCTGACCATAAGCCCCCACGAGAGATCAGTGGGCCACTGAAGAAACCAGGGAATTTTAAATCCCTAGAATTAAATGAAAGAAAGAAAACATGCCAGAGCTTTTGGGATCCAGCTAAGGCAATCCTAGGAGAAAGGGATACCGCTAAGGCACTCTTAAGAGAAAAATGTATAGCTATGGGTACTTATATTTTTAAAAATCGGGATGAATGGCCAGTTGCATACAATTAAATTTGACCTTATCATAATTAGTAAAGATCTCAAATAAGCAACCTAATGTTGTAATTCAAAGCCCTAGAAAATAATAGTCTCTTACGGTTCGAATGTGAAATGTACTTCACAGGCTCACCTATTTGAGCTTAGTTCCCACTGGGTGGTGCAGTCTAGGAAGGTTGTGGAACCTGAAAGAAGTGGGTCACAGAAGAAACTTGGCTTCGGGCCTCACTTCCTGTTCACTCTACACTTCCTGAGTGCAGCTACAACATGACCAGGCATCCTTATGCTCTGAGCAGAGTGCCCGTCCTACCTGCCATCATGTCTTCTCCTCCATGACGGAGTATATTCCCCCTCTAACTGTAAGCAAAAACAAAGCCTTCCTTTCTTTTGTCAGGGTATTTTATCGAGGCAATGAAAAAGTAACTAAGATACAATCTAAACTCCAAATGGATACATAGTAAGAGATAATTAAAATAAAAAATTGATGAAATAAAGAATGGAAGATTAATACACTGGCTTGATCAAACAAAGAGTTGACACTTTGAAAAAATAAAATAAAATAAAATAACCACTGACAATCCCCCTAGTGAAACTAACCAAAAGAAAAAGAGACGATCAAAACTAATAAAATTAGAGATTGAAAGGGGAGGTTGTTATAGATTTGAATGAATTCCACAGCATCATGAGGGAATACTTTGAAACTGTATATTCCCCAGACATGGAAGATAAAGAGTAAACTGATAAATTCTTATACATGTATGACCTATCATATTAAACAGGACTCCAGAGGAACAGAATGGATAGACTATATACGCACTAGCAAAGGAGATTTATGAGGTAGGCTGTACATACCCATACTAGCATGTGTGATCCGCTGGCACACAAGAGATGCTGAGAACCCCAGAACTGCTCTTCACTTGAAGCTGGATGACTTGGCAGTCCCAAGCTGGTATGGTTGGCCTGAGGAGTCCTGGAGTCAATGACATGCAGTCCATGTTGGAAGGCCAAAACCAAGCTGGAGCATGATCACCAGAAGATGGCAGTAGTAGCAACAGCAAAACCCACAGAAGTAAAGGCAGGGAGGTGGGCAACACTCGTTTCTTCTTGGACCACCTCTGCGCTGCCCACGGGAAGGAGCTGAAGCTCTGGGAGCAGATGATTCTTGACTCGGTCACTCAATGCTCTGGGGAAGTCTTCCCAGACATGCTTAGAGGTTTGTCTTCTAGATGACGCCAGATCTCATCGAGTTGATAGTCAAGATTAACCATCCAAAATCAATCAAGAAGTTATAGACAACCTAAACGGCCCATAACAGTCAGTGAGGGTGAAGCAGTAATGAAATTGTCCCATGAAGAAAAGCCAGGACCAGATGGGTCTGAGTTCTACAAACCTTTGAAGAAAAGCATACCAGTGTTCTTCAAACTCTTCCATAAACAGAAAGGGAACGAACACCGCCAAGGTCTTTATATCATGTCGACGTTGCCTTGATACCAAGTAGGAGGGCAGAACAAAAGGAAAATTATAGACCAATCTATAGACTAATGTCCTTGATAAACACAGAAGCTAAAATCCTGGCAGCCTAAATTTAAAACAAAACAAAACACAGAAACCAAAACCAAAACCAAAAACATATTAAGAAGATCATACATTGGCAACAAGTTAGTTTCATTTTAGGGACACATGGTTGGTTCAATGTATGCAAATAAGTGTAATATAAATATACTGAAGGACAGAATCGTAGGATCATCTTAATAGATGCAGAAAAAGTCTGTGATGATTCAGCATCTTTTCATGATAAAAGCCCCAGAGAAATTAAATAAAAGAAATATATATATATATATATATAAAATTTTGGCATTGGGCAACAGTTAATGTTGAGATGCACAGCTGGTCAAAATGCTGAGAATAGACTGAGCACTCGTTCCCTAAAGAGGACATCTCTATCAACACCAGCCGCCATCACCTCATCAAGGCTCAGGGAACATCCTCGAACAGAGTACAGAAAAGATGGAAGAGCCAGAGGATGGAGGGAGGGATGCTGTGAAATGTGGTCTGCTGCACATGACACCGCTATCATACACATGCATGCACAGCAGTACCATCTACCTACCCAAGACGTGCACAAGATCAAGCCAGCCAAACTTCCAGCAGAGACCATGGAGGTGCTCCCAAGGCCCTGCCCCTCACTGAGGAGTCTTCTGTAGTTGATAGCTGGCTGGGGGAGGAGGAAGCATGCTTTTATGAGGGAGGGCTTTCCCATGCTTCTGCGATGGCTCCTCACCCATGCAGCACTAACTGTACTTAAGGGGAAGGAGAAGGAGGTAAGGAAGAGAAAGTTATAAAGTTGTAAGGGAGGTGGGAGAGACAGAGAGAGAGACAGAGAGAGAGAGAGAGAGAGAGAGAGAGAGAGACAGAGAGACAGAGAGACAGAGAGACAGAGAGAGACAGAGAGAGACAGAGAGAGACAGAGAGAGAGACAGACACAGAGAGAGAGACAGAGAGAGAGAGAGAGAGACAGAGACAGAGACAGAGACAGAGACAGAGACAGAGAGACAGAGAGAGAGAAAACAGCTCTAAATGGGATCTCTTCTGTCCCTCAGAGCTCAGGGAGAAGATGCAGAAAGAGAGCCAGAGGGGACGGAGGACACTAGAAGAACATGGACATTTAAATCAATTGAGAAAAACTCACAGGAACTCCCAGAGACTGAAACAGCTAACATGAGGCCTATACAGTCTCACCGGGTTCTCTGCATATATTTTATAGATTTGGGTTTAGTTTTTTTATGGGATGTCTGAGTGTGTGGATGTCTCAGGTTCTTATACCTTCTCTTGGGGATCTTTTACCTCTGTTTATTTGCTTTGTCCAACTTTGCTGTGATGGTTTTCAGTTTATCTTATATTTTATTTTGTTATGTTTTGTTGATATCTCTTAGAAGCACATTTTTTTCTAATGAAAGACAGAAAAGGAGTGGATCTGAATGGGAGGGGAATGGCGAGGCCTGGGATGAGTAAGTATAGTGGAAACTGTAATCAGGATATACTATATGAGAAAAGATCTATTTTCAATAAAAGAGAAAAGGGAATTTATTTTTAAGAATAAAGAAGAGGTCTATATCTCTAGTGGAATTTTATTCACCCATAAAAAATGAAATCATGATATTTGCAAAAAAATGGTCAGAACTGGAAATCATTATATTAAGTGAAATACTCTGTAATCAGAAAGAAAACTAATATCTACTAGTGTAGATTTAAAGTTATATAGGTGTGTACACTTATTAATGTAAGGGTTTCAGGGGTTCATGAAACTATGGAAGTGATTGTGAAATGGGAAGAAGAAATAATATTGATGAGGGGAGATAAATGAGGTAATATAGGAGAAATTAAAGTAGAGAAGAAAAGAAAAGTGTTTGGGAAAGTAGGGAACCAACCGAAGGGAAGCAAGCCCTATGGAGGAGTACGGGGAGTATATTGATACATATGCATAAAAATGCTGTAATAAACTTGTTACTTTACGTATACTCACCTAAAAGACTAAGGAAGCAAACCTGGAGTTAGTGATTTAGCTCAGTGGTGGAGAATTTGCCTAGAATTCTTGACTGAGTTCAACCCACTACCCGACAAAAAATAAAATTACAGCCTTTGTCCTAGTCTTCTTTCTGTTGCTGTGATGAACACTAAGACTGTGGTAGTTTGAACGAGAATGGCTCCCACAGGATGATATATCTGAATACTTTCCCCCAGTTGGTGGAACTGTTTGGGAAGGATTAGGACGTGTGGCCTTATTGGAGGAAGTCTGTCACTGAGGGTGGGCTTTAAGATTTCAAATGACTGAAATGTCTTTCTTTCTCTTTCTGTCTTGTGGTTGTGGATCGAGATGTGACTCACAGTTGTTCCTTTGCTCTGCTGTCATGGATTCTAACCCTCTGAAACTGCAAGCCAATTAAAGGCTTTCTTTTATAAGTGACTTTGATCCCAGTGTTACCATTAGGGCAATAGAAACAATGACCCAAAGCAACTTGGGAAGGGAAGATTTCATTAGGCTTATAGATATAGTCCATCATCAAGGGAAGTCAGGGCGGGAGCTTAAGGTGGGAACCTGGAGGCAGGAACTGAGGCAGAGACGATCAAGGAACACACTATAAGGACTCGTTCCTCCTGGCTTGCTCAGCTAGCTTACTTACAGAGGCCAGGCCCACCTGTGTAAAGTTGATGGACCGGGACTTCCATCAATTAGTGAACAAGAAAATGACCCCCAGACACATTCATGGGATAACTGATGGAAGAAATTCAATAAGGTTCCCTCTTCCCAGATAGTCAAGCAACAAGAAAACTAACCATGGCACCCCCTTTATAAAGACACTGTACACCGTTTCAGTGTTGATGAGCACCTTACATGCAGTTCACTTGCTCCTTTCTGAGTGGGATAGATACTATGACCTCCCAGCTTCCTGCCCTAGCGACTGCTGCCACCCCCATTATTATGGACTTTCCCTTAATCCAAAGTAAGTGTTTTATCATAGCAACCAAAAGTGTTTTGTTTTTAATCACTGGGAAGTTTATTATATGGATGTTTGTTTATCTATTCGTAGAGTTTTATCACAGCAACACAAAGGAACTGCTATGGATGCTGAAAGCAAACACGGAGAGCAGACCAGAGCAGGGGAACCATCAGAGTGTGGCACGGCAATGGCCACGACACCTGATAGCAAGACAGCCAACCACAGAAAGTAACACCTGACCCTGCCACCTCTAGGCCATCTACAGGGGAGATTGTGTGTAATGTGGTATGGACAGTTGTACGGTGGAACTGAGTCTTCCACTGATACACACATCCATTTAAAACCAAGGCCACAGATGGCCTTCCCAGGATGCTGGTTTAGTTTGTCTGAACCATTAAGACTAACAATCTTTCCTCCCACCGGATACAAATCCTAGCAGCGAGAAAAGAAACAGGGTAAGAGATGAATACTTTGTTTCCTGTCACTTCCTGTTTTGAAGCTTTTTAGTTACTTTGGCTTTTCCTAGATTTCTGATTTTTAAATTCTTGTTTACAGTTTTATAGGTTAATTAAGCTAATGTGCTTTCGCTTCCTCTGTAACTGATAAGAATTTCAAGTCAGTGCCTTATCCCCACAGCTTTGAAGTCCTTCTTTTCCACAAAGCTACAAGTCTCAGTATGGCCTCTCACACCTCCACCCCATATCCTTTCTTTATCATTCACACTTTACCACGTCTTCCTCCCCATAGCTCCCCTATTTCACTGCTTAAATATTGATACCCAGAGCTCTAAAGATATTTATAAAACACACTTTCACAAAACCTGTGCCTCAAGGCCATAGTCTCTGAATCATAAAAGGAGCAAAACTGAAGTGTACAGTGTTTCCCACACGAAGGGAACACTGAGATTGCTAGTAAATTAGTAGGACAAGCTACAGCCATCTTCCCCATAAATAGCAGCGAGAAATTCAATTCCTAGTGACGAGCCCTCTGGGAGTATGAGGAAGAAACAAAACAAATAAACTGAAGGGCAGAGAAGGGGCAAAAGTTAAACCTGGAAAACACTTTTATTCCTATAGATGCACAGAACACATTAAGGAAACATAGACTATGAGACATCACCACACTGTAACATGGTCCCAACCTTATGAGCACCTAAGAAAGGAAGTCAAATTATGTAGATAGTGAAAATGTCAGGAAAAAGAGTAGTTAAGAGTCTTACTTATGAAAGGATCAGTGACCATATAGAGGAGTCAAATAGTTATATGAACAAACTGCCTCAGGGTATCTGTTGCCATGGCAAGTACCAGGACCAAAAGCAGCTTGGGGAGGGAGGATTTATTTACCCTACAACTCTTAGGTCACTCTCCTTCACCCAGGAAGTCAGGCCAGGAGCTCAAGGCAGGAACTTGGAAGCAGGAACTGGCATAGGAGAAACGGAGGATTGCTGCTTCCTGCCTTTTCTCCCCATGGCCTGCTCAGTCTGCTTGATCCTAGCCAAGATTTCCTGCCCAGGAGTGACGTAGCCCACAATGTGCTGAGCCCTCTCACTGTAATAATCAACCAAGAACGTGGTCCACAAACTCGCCTACAGGAGGAAGATTCTCTCTTCCCAGATCAATCTAGGTTGGTGTCAAGGTGACAAAACCAACCAGCACACTGTGAAAATCCACTCAATACCTCAACATGAGAGTGACGGAGTAAACAAAACAGTGATGTGGAGAAACTTTTTAAATATAGAAGACCATATACCAAAACATCAAAAAAGAATCCACACAAACAAACCTGGAAATGAAAGATAATCAAATAAAAAAACCAAAACAGATCAGAAATCATTATCAACAGGTCAAATCAGCAGAATGAATAAATGTCAGTTCAAACATATATGAATAAAAATTATTCATTACCTATGCTTCTAAGAATCCCAGAATACGTGTAAGAGATGGAGCCTTAAAGCCCATGGAGTAAAAGATAGACTCAGGATAATGTCAACAGGCACAGACAAGTTATTCAATGAATTTAGAGGGAAAAAAAAATCCCTAAACTTAGGGAAGGAAATAAACATCAAACAAGACAGACATTGAGAATCCTAAATAAGAACAGCTAGAGGAGACCCTGTCTGTCCATGACATGTCATAATCAAGACATCAAAAATACAAATCAAAGAAACAGCAGAAAGTGCTATGAGGGGAACCAACAACTCAAAAAGTCAGACATTTCAGAATAATAGCAGATCTTCCATTAGCAACTACAAAAGTTGAAAAAGCAAAAACCGATATACTTCAGATCCTGAAAATAAATAACTGCCAACGAAGACAGCTATAGCTAGCAAGATTAGTTCTTAAAATTAATGGAGAAATGGGAGCACCTGAAGAAAACACAAATAAGGCCAATCAACCAATCGTCACCAAGCTGACACTGAAAAAAAAACCAAAAAACCATTGAAAGCAATGGAGGAAGAAGAAAGAGTCTCGACCATGAGAACTCATGAAAGAATGCATCACATGAGAAGAACACATGGTTCATGAAAGCAGAAAGGGGACTGCCAAAGTAGGAGGGGTGAGGGAAGGGTGGAGACGAAGGAGAATCAACCAAAAAATGAGCTATGTTCAGAAATACTTAATAAGCCCTACTAGTTTGAATGGTATTTTTGTTAAAAATGTATAATTTTTTAAATGCCAAAGAATGTTATACATATATTAAAATGTCCTAATGAAGTTCCTTGCTCTGT
Source organism: Mus pahari (assembly GCF_900095145.1). NCBI lineage: Eukaryota > Metazoa > Chordata > Mammalia > Rodentia > Muridae > Mus > Mus pahari. The sequence goes on along the minus strand of NC_034591.1, from coordinate 133,825,870 downwards.
ATAATTAATGTATGCTAGAAAAAGAAAGCCGTGCCAATATACAAGGTTGACCTTAAAGACACCCTTGTTAATAAATGAAAAGTGGGGCACAGAGCATGGTTTCACATAGTCCAGTCTGGCTTTGAACACTGTTCCAATCTCCCAAGGGCTAGGATTATGTGCATGTAGCATCACATCCAGTTTCTGTGGAGCTAGAAATCAAATCCAGGGATTCACACATGCTTTGCAGGGACTCTGTCAACTGAACTGCATCCCCATCCCCCTAAAGAGACATTTTATAACGTTGAAGCAGTTATTAGCTAGAAAGATACAGTCATTATAAATACATATGCATAATGCAGAGCAACACGATATATAAATCCAAAAGGGACAAAAATAAGGAAGAAATAGGTAATTTCACTTCCCTACTATTAACTGTCCTCAATATTCAACTTTCAGATCTAAGAGCGGGCTAAGCCAGGAACCGCTGGAATTGCCAAACACTGCTGGATGGCTGAAGAGAACTGTCAAGTACCACTTTGTCATGGTCACCCCACTTCTAGGACAACAGGAAGTGTTTTTACAACCATGCTGTACTGGAACTAGTTAGTGGTTCCCGTGAGGAAGAGTGTGGGATGCGCTGGGAAGAGAGATGAAGTGATTGAGCATTGCGGATGCTCTGCTTCACGACAGGCAGTGGTTAGATGATGTTTCCTTTACAGTAACCACTATATGCATCTTGATCTCCTTACGCTCTATTCAATTACATAAAATTTATTAACTAAAGAGCTGCAAAGAGGCAATATTTAGAGGTATGAGGACACTTGGGAGTGATGAATATGTTCTTTGTGTTAAGTGTAGCGATGGTTTCAGGGGAGTGTATATAGGTCAAAACAGGAAGCGTATCAAATAGACATAGTGGGTTTGGGCAGATTCTCTAGAGGAACAGAAATGTTAGAGTGTACTGATATTATACAAGAGGATTTATCAAAATGGCCTACACAACAAGGACTGGGTTCTTCCACAGTGGCTGTCTGCGTGCTGGGGGGGGGGGGGGGGGGGGGGGGGGGTATGAAAGACGGAAGGCGGGGGGGGGGGGGTTGGCAAACCAGCAGCTGTTTGGTCCATGGATCTGAGTATCCCAGATGTCCCAATCTGCATCTGAAGACCTGAAGGATCCCTCAAGGGCTACTAGTCCTCATTCAGTGGTGGGAGGTAGAAGAGGCTAGAGTCTGTCACCAGTGAAGGACGTTGGTAGTGGCAGTGGCAGCAACACACATTCACCATCATTAAAGAAGGCAGGCAAGCAAACATCACTGCTCTTTCCCTGGACTTCCTCATCCCTGTGATGTGTCAGAAGATGCTACCCCTCTGTGGAGACCCTGTCCCTTCAGTGAATCCTTCCTGGAAATGCCCTCGCAGAACTACCACTAGACAAGTGTCATAGCTGATTTCAGATAGTATCAAGTTCACAGTGAAGATCAGACACCACACAGTGTACTGTAGGAATGCCCCCACCTTTCATATGACATGTAGAACAATTATGCTGGAAAAAAAATCACAAAATATTAGACTTGAACAGTCGTGTAAACCAATCAGACTTAGCAAATGCACATAGAGATCGCACTCAACAGCACTTCAGTGGATAGTTTTCTCTAACACACCTAGAACAGTCTCCAGGATAGACCAGCTCTGTTAAGCCACAACACAACTCTCAGTAAAACTTTAAAAATTAAAAATCATACTGAATATCTTTTCCAAACACAATGGAACGAAATTAAAAATTGCTAAGATGGGGAAAATGGTAGTAAATTTATTAAAAATCAAACAATACATCCCTAAAATTGCTGTGCTTTGGGTAGATTTGAGTGAATCTCTCATAGTTTCGTGTGCTAAAGTCTTTGTCCTCAGTGTGTTGGCACAACACAGGAAGGTATTGTGATCCTTAGAAGCTGAGGTGGGCAGTGCCAGGATGTGTGTGTGTGTGTGTGTGTGTGTGTGTGTGTGTGTCACAGACAGGAAGAGTGAGCCTGCATTCACCTCTGATCTCTTTTTTTTTTCTCTTATAGGGATGAGAGCAAGCCACATCCTGCAGCATCCAGGCCACTCATCAGAGCTGACCTTACTCCACATCCTTCCACCTTCAGCCTTGGTTTTTCCCTGCTGTGTCAGTAAGGCCTCTCATCACTGTGGCCAGGGATGCCTAAGAAAAAGAGCTGTGAGAAGGAAGATCTTATTTTAGGTCATGGTTTTAGATGTTCCTACCCATCATGTGGGGAGGCATCTTGCACACATCACTCGGGACTAAGTCTCATCTCTCAAAGGTCTGACCACATCCCAATGACACCACTCTGGGGGTCAAGCCTCAACTACATGGGCCTTTGGGAGTCGTCAGCATCCACACTATGGACCAGAACTGAAAGTCTGGTGAGTGCATGGCTCCCACTGTCAATGGCCTGAGCAGTGGGGTGGCTAGGCATGTCAGTAACTGTCATTCCCAGTAACTGGAAAAACACAAGGAGAGGCTCTGAAGACCCCTGAATCCATGGGGCTTCTGCAACTCAGAATCTTCCTGGGTACTCCTCTTATCTCTGTTCAGTCCTTGGCTGGAGGTAAAAGTGCTAATTATTTAGTGCTGCACCCTGGCATTGCTATAGCTATTTTTGTGTTTGTTTATTTATATATTGTTTACCTCTCAAATTGAATTGATGGTTTTCTGAAGTATCCCTTATACCTAGAAAATTACTGAGGCAAAGTGGATGTTCAATCAATATCTGTGGATGGACAGATGGATGGATGGATGGGTGGACCGAAAGAGAAGAAATGGCAAGCTGGGAATCCTGGCTTGTGCCCATCGGGATGCCTTGTATCGATTGCCAACTTGACAGGGTCTAGGATAACCTAAGAGGCCCACCTCTAGACATGCCTACAGGAGATTGTCTACGTTGGGTTAGCTGAGGTGGGAAGATGTACTGAACCGAGGACAGCACTTTTGCATGGGCTGAGCCGAGACCAGCATAGAAAGGGGAAACTGAGTCGAGGGCTACCATTCCTTGCTCTGTTCCTGATTTTCAGATACAAAATGACCACCTGCCTCAAATGCCTGCCACCGTGACTTCACTGCAAACGGAGCCAAAACAAACCATTTTCATAAAAATTGCTTTTGCCGGATTATTTTATCATAGCAAAAAGAAAAAATACCTAATACACCTATAACTCCAGCAGTAGGAAGGTTAAACCAGGAGAATTGCCATGAGTTTGACCCTTTTGGACACCAAAGCAAGATCTTGTCTTAAAAACTAATTGAAAAAAAATCAAAGACAGATTGAAAAAAAATGAGTGAATGGAAGAGAGATTGATGAATGAATACTATGTACTCTTCCAAATTTTCATATATTAAGACCCCCCATCTCAATAAGATTTTATTTAGAGATAAAGATTTGGGGCAGGATAATCAAGGTTGAGTGATATCACAATGTCAGATTCAATGAGTCATTGTGTCTTTAAGACACAATGAAACAGACACCAGGGATCTTTCTTTCCACATATGAATAAAAGAAAGGCCATATTAGGACGGCCATATGCAATAGAAGAAGAGAGCCTTCACCGGGAACCTCATTAGCACCTTGACTTACATTTCCAGAAGTGTAAAACTAAATGTCTTGATTATGCCACTGAGGCTCTGGTATTTTGTTATGGTGATTCATGTAGACTAAGACAGGTAGGGTAGATGTGCACATAGGTGGGTAGGTGAGGGATGGATGAAGGGTAGGAAGACAATGAGTGGATAAATGGATAGTACATGAGCGGATGGAGGATGATGGATGGATGGAGAATGAATGGGTGGTTGGGTAGATCATGAATGAATACACGATAGCATAGTGAGGGAGCAGACGGGAGGCTACTGGCTGGTCACAGATGACTGAAGAGTGGATGATACTCTAGGCCTCCCTGTGTTAGGCTCCATACACTGGGAGCAGTTCTCTGTGAGAGCAATGCAAATGCTTGACAACAGCTCTGACTACCTGTCTTGGGAATTGATTTCCTGGCTTTTTTTTTTTTCAGCTCTCTACTACATACCATAGTTCCAACCTGGAACCAAAGGGTTCCTTTGCCACTGTGTTCCAGCTTACAAAGGAAACCCTGGCTAAAGCCCCACTAGGACGCTCACGCACTTCCAAGTATTGGAGGCTTCCCAGAGAATCTTCAAGGCTCTCTGTGGAGGAACTGAAGCAGAAACAGGAGGAGAGGAAGTCCTGTCCCAGGAGCTCACGAACCACTTCTATCACCACCCACTTAGCCTTCAATCATCCACTGTCAAGCAGACAAGAGACACCAGAGGGGCCATTATCTTCCTCCTGGAAGGCAGAGCGCTGGGGTAGAGTCTGGGAGACAGAAGCAACAGGATGGGGTCAGGAACCAGAACTCCAGTGGTCCCCAAAGATGGTATGTGTTTCATTCTCCACACAACTCGGGGGCCCTTCAAGGACATCTGAGGTTTCATATAAAGCTCACTCTCTTTTGTGTCACGGTCATTTCGGTTCTATTTAATACCAACTTACAATCAAGGAAAACAAAAATTTTTAAACATCGGCATGGATTTCACCGTTCATTTTTTAATTTTGCTCAATGCTGGCTTTAATTGGAAAACCAAAACTATTTAGTTAGCAAGTAGAGCCACCAGTATTTTTATAATTCATATGCATATACGCACATATTCTGATTATGTTAGAACATTGTAAATCTTTCACTGAACTAACTCACCTGAGGACTTTTCTTTTGGGGCAGCCTGAGTGCTCCACCAACTGCCTTGATTTTGGAGCGCAGTCTGGACCTCATATTGTGGCTCTCCCATCCCCCACTGCCCCAGGATGCAGGCCAAAGAGGGGGAAGTGTTAGAGCAGGAGCATCCCTCACCCCCAGGGCTGGCTCCAGTCTGCCAAGGAGGCCTCCCTGACATATGGCTGACCTTTTCTTCTTCACAACTGATTTCCAGTTGACCGCGGCCTTCCATTTTACACTTCGGTGCTTCCGTGGCCTGTAAACCTCTTTGAACAGGGGCTTAGCCACCCAACAAAGCCAGTGGGGGCACAGGGTCACAGGGCCAGACCCCTTCCCGTCCAGTCTAGGGAGTCCTCAGCCTCCAGCCTCACTGTCCTTGCTTCTCTTCTTTGTAAGTGATACAAATTGCTTCATTGTGATGATACACTTTGTAAGCTTTATGTTTGGAAAATAGTCTCAAACTGCAACGAAATTTCAGGAGTAGTTTTTTTTGTTTGTTTTGTTTTGTTTTTAAATCTCATCTGCTTAACCCCACCAGCTGGTGACAAGATAAGGGCACTTATGGGGACTCAGTATAATACTCCAAACCAGGACATTAAAAAGTGTGTGTATATTTGTGTGTGTTGGGATGAAGGTTTCGAGGGGGGCGGGGGGTGCAGATGTGCACAGTGCCAGCAGAGGCCAGAAGAGGGTACTAGATTCCCTGGAGCTGAATTTAAGGTGAGCCTCCCAACATGGGCGCTGAGAACTGAACTCACATCATACGGGAGCAATATATCCTCTGAAGCACTGAGCCATCTCTCCAACTCCCAGTCTGAGAAATTTAATGAGGTAATACTGTCTCTAAATATTCAATCTATCTTTAGACTCCTTCCATTGTCCCAGTATGGCCCTTGGTAGCATTTATTTTGTTGTTATTTGGTTGGTTGGTTTCTTACTATAAAATCTAACCTCAGATAGTATCAGTCTGTAATCTGTGTCCAGTGGTTCTTCTTTAAGACATTTTCAGAAAGGAAAGCGTGGTCACAGCATTGTGAGTGGGCAGGTGTCAATGCCTGCTCTCCTTCCATGCTGTCACAAATATGCACATGCCTGCCCATGAGCATTTAAACACAAGTGTGTGTGTGTGTGTGTGTGTGTGTGTGTGTGTGTATGCTCAAGTGCAGATCCCAAACACACACACACACACACACACACACACACACACACACACACACCCCGGCCCCAGAGTCTGAAAGTGCCAGGTTGTGGCTAGAAAGCAGCAGAGCTCAACAGTTTCACAACTCTCAGGTCTACGTCACCCCAGGCAGCCTCCCCGGCACCTGCAAACCACAGCTGTCCTCATCTGGAAAACACTACCATCTATTATCTTTTGCACTCACGTCACATTTGACGCTTTAAATATCCTTTCTTTGGGGCTGGGGCTATAGCTCAGCGGTAGAGAGTGTTTAGCATGCAGATAGCCATAGGTTCAAATCACAGCACCAAAACATTGGCTCCTGTTTTGGAGTGTACCAGCTACTCATTCCCCTCACTGTCTCTTTCTTCCTTTCCGAGGAAAAGCACATAGACCAGCTTGCGATCTGACCCGCACAATCAGCCCTGCTTGCTCCTTGCAGCCGTGTGAGACCAGGAGTCAATTCCTGCAAAAGGGCTCCTATTCAAACACCATGCCTTCCTCTCAGGCTCTTCCTGACTTCCTACGCCCACACTCATTCCGGGGGCTCACGAGTGTGAGCCTCGCCTAAGTCTAAGCATCTCACCTGTACACGGGACTTCAGGCCACCCTGACTAAGGGCTGCTGACTTCTCGGTGCTGATCCGATGATGACTGGCCTGCCTCCAATCATGTGCAAAATCAGAATAAGCACTTTCCCTTCCAGCTTGAAACAGTCTTGAATTCACCTGGTCAGACCCCCACTGTTTCAGACAGGCTTGTGTTTTTTTTTTTTTTTTTCCTGTCCATACGCATTTTAGGCAAACCTTGTCCTCCTCAAAGCAGTTGTAACTGTCTACAAAAATAGTCCCGGAATGTGAGATTATCACAGGTACTTTCAAGTGTATTCCTGTTTTCCATGTGTCAGAGACAAAACCAGAAAAAGTCAAGATGACGGCACCCCAGCCTTTCCCCTTTCCTGTTTCCCCCAGAACTGTGAAATCAGCCCTTTGTGCCCTTGTGAGACACCTGGAGGTCGTGCTGGGGTTGTGGATCTACGGAACCACTCTCTCAGGCAGGAGGCTCCACCCAAGGCCTCCGCTATTGTCAAAGTACCACTTGTCCCCAAAATGCTCCTGCGTGGCCAGCAGAGGTACTCAACGGTTAGTCCACCATCCACGGCCACTCTGAGGGGCCTAGACTCCCAGCCAGTGCTTTGCTCTCGGTGACACATTCTAGAGCAAGGACACAAAGCAACACACCCACCAAGAATGACTCTGTAGCGTGCTGGACAGAACTTGGGATCGAAGGGAACCCTCCAGGCCAACCACCAGTGTCCAGATGTTCTTTGTCCAGGTGAAGAAGGCCTAGGAATTGCCATATGTTCCAGATGTTCATTCGCTTGTAGCTAGGCAGATACTTCAAAGTTCTGCGACAGGGGTTGGGGACCATGTCCAGGACCACAGGGGAGGAAACAGATACTGAAGAACCGCAGCCTGCTGAGCAGCAACAGTGGAAGGAGGAGCTGATCTGGGGCTCTATCTGGAACACAGACTTCAGAGCCCGTGCCAGGGGCTGGCAGGGAGCAAGACTGGTTGAGGAATGTTACATACAGCTTTGAAATTTAAAAAAAAAAAATGATTCATTCTTCTATGTTTTAATTTGTTGTGTGTTGCATATGTCAGCACAGGCTGGCCATTTATCCTTTTGTGGTGTGTCTGTTCAAGGCTTCCCACTGCCCATCTGCTGTCCCTGAGGGGAGACTTGGTTTTGAAAGGATCACTGGATGTGTGGGTAGGTGGGTGCATGTATAGGAGTAGCTCGCTAAGTCAATATCTGTGTGGTTTATGTCCACGACTCCCTGGATATCTGTTAACACCTAAGTATAAATAGCAGCACCGGGTGTTATCAGAAACTCATATCACAGTGATCAAGGACAGAGCTGGACTCCTGAATTTGCTTGTCCCTCTCTGGGACCAGCCTGCTTCTCAGGAGCTCCAAGAAAGGGCTGCAGGCAAGCTTATCGGGATATGTACATATCCTGATCTGAACTAACTTGGGATGTCAGTACTCGGGGCATGGGATGCCATCCTTCCTTATGTGCTTCTGCCTCATACCTCCCATCCAGCTTAGTACATCCCCTGGACTAGGCCATCTAGCTGTCTGTCTGTCCGTTCATGTCACTTGTCCACCTATCTTTCCCCTCACTACTCACCCATTGTTTAACCACTCACCCACCCACCCATCCACCCAGCACCTGTCTGCAATGGTTAATCTTGGGTTTTTAATATCCATTAAGACACAAGTTCATTCTGCCTAGTCAATTTGGTGATGTTTATAACCATCCGGGAAGCAAACCTCTGGACATGCGTGTCTGTGTGGGTGTTTCCAGATAGGCTTACCTGAGGTAGAGCAACCTCCTTTGAATGTGGGAGGCACCATCGCACAGGCTAGGGTCCCAGGCTGAATTAAAGTCAGGAATCTAGAGGAGAACCAACACCCATCCGTCTCTTTCCTGATTGTGTGTGCAGTGTGCTCGGCTGCCTCACGCTCCTGCTGCCACAGTGAGAGCCACTCTACCTCCCACAAGGAAGTTCCTCTTCCATTGACACACACCCTTTCACTCCTCCACTATCCACTGGTCGTCCAGTGGCCTCACCAGAGTCCTCAGCTCCGAACTTCATGCTGCTGCCCATGACTGTGTGAGCCTGTGCACATCTGGGATACTGGGACCATCAGCTCAATGAGATCAGGAGGTCCTCCAGGACATCATAGGCCTGCTGATCCACATAGCCTCATCAATGCCCTTCCCTCTCTACACCTACCTGATGTGAGGTCTATCCTGGCCCGGGAGCCTAGGGGTGTGAGCGGACCTAATGGAGGTTGAGGCTGTTTGAGACACAGACATAACTTACTTCTCAGTGCAGAAGGATCACAAGGCAGAGCTGCTGCCGCCGCCTCGAAGGAGGACGCTGTCAGTGGAGAGCTATCTGATGGTCTCCAGGTGTTGGCTGTGTGGATGGATGGGAGGAAAACCATACAGTGATGGTAGCAAGCGTCATGGTTAGCAAATTCTAAGCACAGGGCAGTATGCTGTAATGTGAATAGTTCTGGCGTAAACCTGACTTGCAATCCTTCATCTCCCTAGAAGGGAGAGGCTTATGGAAGGGTGGGGGGGCAAGAAACTCCAAGCTGCCCCGAAGCCTGGCATCAGGCCTTGGTGGGAGTGAATAATGCCGATTTCTGGTCTACCACAGAATCCACAGCAGCTTCCTAGACCAAGCAATCTGAGAGCAGAGGCCTCCGAGACCCCGGTTAGGGTACATGGACTTGGCTATGCACACTCCACAGCAGTGATGAAGGCTGTGATACTGCGGGGACTTTCCTTCAGGGGAGGAAGGGGGTGTGACTCAGACCTAGTCACAGCTGGGCAAGTTTGGGAGTGAACCCCAATATCAAATCCTCTCTGTTTTAGGGTATAGGAAGGGATGCACCCTACCTGTCTCCAATACCACTTAACCTTGGGGTTTTAAAAATTATTTAGGCTTTTTAAAGGTAAGGTTTTGCTCCACAGACCAGGATGGCCTGTACCTCAATCTCCCTCTCTCAGCCTCCCAAACGCTAAGATTATATGCACAACAAAACCCTTAACACTTTTTAAAGTAGTTTTCCCATAATTCTCCTTTTTAAAAAAAATGCTTAAACATTCTGTTTAAAGTATCTTAAGAAATAAAGAACAATATAACAAATATCAGTATATTCCAGATACCCACAGAATTGGTAAAACTTGGCATCCGGTGGTCTCTAACTGTAGAAGTTTTAAAGTCATGACGAAGCAGTAAAGTACAAAGGATGTTTCATCCTGACTTGGAAGTCACATGACTTCCCTCCTCCCTGGAAGCAGAGCCTGGTATGGGCCAGCAGTGGATTCAACAGTGTGTACTTTCATGGCTCACTACACACAATCTCGTACATGCATACACATGCACGGACACAGGCACACAGAGGACATTGTCTATGGACATGTCTAAAACTTGATTCTGAACTTACCACATGATAACCATGAGCCCATCCATGCTAACCCATCCACACGGATTCCAGGCCAGAAGCATCTCAGTTTATTCACCTACTTCCTTAGGGACCCCCAACTTCGTGCTATGACAAATGGTGTCGTGGGGCCTATCACAAGTGACACCGTGGGGTCTGGCACCAATAGAGTTTTACAGCTTCAGGAATGTGCTTTCAAAGTTACGCATTTCTAGGCTCTGCTTCTGCGAACAACTGAATTAACTTACTCTGTTCCCACCACAAGCCCGAGTCCACCACCAGCCCCCCCCCCCACTCTTCCAGTATCCATTTGATCCATTTGGGAATTATTATCAGATGTGATCTTTGTTTTCTAAGCTGACTGGCCTAGAAACTGTATCTCATAGTTTTAGTTTGTAATTTCTATGACTAGTGGTGCCAGGCACTGACTTCATTGTTTTAAAAAGCACATGTTTGATTGGTGGAGGAAGTGACAGACTCGTGAACATCACAGGACAGCCTGTAAGAGTTGACCTCTCCTATTGCACTGTGGGATCCAGGGATCAAACTCAGGCCCCAAGGTTTGGCAGCAAGTGTCTTCCCTTGCTGAGCCCTCTCGCTGGTCCCTGATTACATTTGTTTTATTGACCACTCATCTTACCTTTTCAGGGATTTGTTTGTTTTTCAATATTTCCTCACATTTCCTATAGACCGTATTTTTTTCCATTGATTTTTACATCACTGATCTTCCATTTTGCCCTGTGTAGCATAAGCTCGATCTCATTGATTGCTTTGCTTCCTAAACACTACATATAGATCGTACATCTTAAGGTGCATGAATTCCCCAAAGTACAAAAGCTCACATCAGTTACTCAGGCTGCAGCATGAAGCTAGCTCTAAGTACCCCCACCCCCACTGTACCGTTATGCTCCCTGGCCATGATACAGACCCAGCCCACAAAAGAGTATCAGTTAACAGCTTTCCTCACTTCACCAGAACCACACCTTCACAGTTGTGCCACATTAGTCTCACAGTGTTACCTATGAGAGACCCACAAGTGTCAGCTCATGTTATTTGCCAGCTCAGCCAACCCTTGGTATTGAGAGAGGAGTCATTCCAGGACCCCTTGTAGACGCCACAATCCTAGGATATTCAAATCCTCCCATAAACTCATGCAGAACTGTGTATGGCTGAGGCACAGTCCTCCCATATGCCTTAAGTCACCTCTGCATTTGTCAAGAAATGCTGTGAATAGAGCTGTTAGTCTGTACTGTTTAGGGACTATTAACAAGAAAGAATCTGTATGCATTCAGAACCGACATAATCCCCACTCCACAGACAGGCTGATTCTGAAAATCAACATGGAGGACTGACTATGCCACGTGGGTTTCAGACCTATCACTATGAAGGAGAGTTCTAGAGCCCTGTCGTTTTCACTTATTGACCTATACTTACAACAATGACTTCTGTAATAACGTTTTCAAACAACAGCTTACTGTTAATCCTTGAGTTGGGTTAGAAAACAGAAAAGAGCCAAGAATTAAGGATCCCAGGAAGATTCCTGGTGGTTCCCAAGCCTGGGGCTGGCCACAATGAGGCACCCTGGGAGCAAGTCTGAATTCCTTCTGGGTACAGCATAGATTCCCTAGACTCTCAGATCTCTGCCTGAGGCTGGAGTGCCCAAGGATGGCTCTCTAGGGACACAATAGCTGCAGTAAATCTCTCAGCAGAAATGCACACGGTCCCCAGGTACATGAGAAGCACCAGGCTTGTAAAGCTTCACATTTTATGTCCGTGAGTGATTTTCATCACAAGACTTCTCAGAACGTTTTTGTACGTATCTCCAAAGAGTGGGACAAGCAATGATGCTGCAAACTCCATGTGACTTAGGCCTCTATCTCCCATGGAGCATGCTGGAAAGTAGCCCATCATCAGTGGGGTGTCTACCATGCGTCCGTATTACTCCTTTCTCCAAGACCATGACTTCCATAGAGGTTCCTGGCTGCCTGCCCTTCCTGGAGTCTTTTATAAGTGATGAGCTGGCTGCCTAGCCCCAGGACACAGAATAATGGATTTGAACACCATACCGAAGCCTACAGGAGGAGAAGCTCCAGAACAGGAAGAAAGGATCTGAGTAGAAAGTGAGGGCCCTAAGCCTCCACACACAGGAGGAGATCTGCATATAGGCTTTGTACTCCATCCCTCTGGTATGTCTACCCTGGGCCAGTACCAGGATCCTTTGGCTCAGCCAATGACATCTGAGAGTCTAGTCTCATTACAAGGTCTATGGCCTAGCAGGTTAACCCAATTTGGGCAGGGAAGAAGATAGAGACTCAGCCACTGCTTGCTCAGTCATACATTTGTCATTTGTGATCAATCATTGGTTTTGATTGTCAATTTGCCACAAACTATGATCACCTAGAAAGAGAGTCTCAAGAGTTGTCTACATCAAATTGAGTATGTCTGCAACGGGGGGCTGTTTTGATTATTTTAATTGATGTGGGAACACTCAACCCACTGTGGGTGGTGTCATTCCCTAGGCAGGGGATCCTGGACTAGAGTGAATGCCAAACATGTACACTCATTCTCTCCCAGCTCACAACTGTAGATATACTATAATTAGCAGTCTTGAGAGCGTCATACTGTCACTTCCTAGATGATTTCTCCCTTAAAATGATTTTTTGTTGAGATGTCTTATCACAGCAACAGACCTGACACTTGGAAATCATTCATCCTACAGAATGAGCTGAAAGGGTGTGTGGTAGAGGAGAACTGTTGAAAGACTGAAAGGTCAGCACAGACACAGGCTGCCCTTCCCACCAGAAAGGCAGAGGACTCCTGTACAGCGCATGTCCATGGATGTGAAAGGCTCAGCTCAGACAAGGCATAATGAATATTCATGAGGTAAAGATGGTAAGGTGCACAGGAATTATGGGGGGAAGGCTGCAGGATGACTACAGTGTGTGGTTCAAGAATGGCAGGTTGTCTTCAGTAGGTTCACACATGGCATGTTGTCATCAGTGTATTAACACATGGCACGTATATAAAACAAAAAGGCCTCTATACAGGAGCTCTGGGTTTTGGCTCTGTGAGCAAAGGGGACAGAATGCCTACCAACTGTAAGTAGCATTGTAGGTGGTAGTCAGAGGCAAGCAAGCTCCCTGCCTGCAGTTCACACCTGGACGCCATGGAGCTCCCAGCAAGCAAAGAGAGTATGCACCCAACATCCTTTGAAGATGTGCCTGGGTCACACTCCTTGGAAGCTTGGCTGTATAGTCCTCAGGAAAACAGGCCTTTTCTATGGAGAACATAGGTTTGGGATGTTCCCGGCTCAGTCCCTGCTCTGCAAGACAAGAATACTCAGAAACTCTGTTTTGGTAATTGCTCAGTTGATGTAATTGCTTGAATGATAATGGCCCCCACAGACTCAACTGTTTAAATACTTGGTTTTGGTTCAACTGTTTGGAAAGTATAGGAGGTAAGACCTTGTGGGAGGAAGTGTGTCACTGGGGGCAAACTTTGAAGTTTCAAAACACACCACTCCCATCTCTCTCTCTCTCTCCCTCCCTCCTACTTGTGGATCGAGATATGAGCTCTCAGCAGTTCCAGCCAACATATGTGCTGCTTGATGTCATGCTGCCTGGTCAAGATGGACTCTAATACTCTGAAACTGTAAGCCCAGTTAAACAGCTTCTTTCTAAGTTGCCTTATTCATGGTACCTTATCATAGCAATAGAAGAGTAACTAAGACATTCAGTGTTGTCCTTGGGGTTATTTCCAGCTTGAAAAGATCCTGGGAGAAAGCAGAAAAAAAAAAAAAACACTCCGAATAGAAAACGCTTCTGGGTGGGTGCCACATTTCAGAGAAGAAGTCACTATGTGAGAAAAAGGAGCCTTGGCTACAGGCTCCAGCCAGAAGCCAGAAAGGGCCTGTCTGGTTCAGACTGTAGAGCCGAGGGCTCAGTGTTTGGCCCCATGCTTGTAAGAGAACAAGCTGTTCCCTAGACTCATTACTGAGAGGTGCCAGCTCAGCTAAAGTCAGCATCCCAAGGACATGGAGGAGGAAGTAATTCCCCGATCTCACTGAGTTTTGTGGTTCTTAACCATTTGCCACGCACACGCTACTACTGGGGGTGGTAGCACTGCTACTACTGGGCTGCTACCACCTATGGAACAAGGGAGTGAGCAAACCTTTCCTGCCAGGTACTGAAGAGGTCCAGCACCATCCTGGGGAAGCATGGGATCCTAGCATCTGTACCATGCAGGCCTACCTGGAGGAGGTAGGGGCAGATGAGCAGAGTCCAGCCAAGCACGAATCCAGAAGACAGTTGATAACCCCAGTTACTCCCCTGGCCAAACCCTTATAGCCCTAAAACACCCATCTACCCAACCCAGAAACTACAGAGGGACAACCACTAGACCTGGGGCTGGCTCACAATCATGGTAGAACCAGTGAAGGATCTGAAGCACCTACTTCTCTCTAGCTTCCAGGGAACCCGTTGGACTCCTGCACCCATGCACCCTCTGTGTCCTGGGCAGGAAAAGCTCTAGGACAGAAGGCAGGTCTCTCGGGTGGACCATGTCAACGGCCCAGGCCTGAGCATGGCTCAGAACAGCCCTTAGATTTGTCTCTGACTCCTGCTTTCACACAGCCATCCCTGGCCACAGGACCTCGTCAGCCAGGAAAGAGAAGGCCATCCTGTGGAGACTTCGACCTGCCTGAGATACCCCCACAGAGTGGTACTTCAGCAAACTGAGTGTTCTGGATGTGGCAGCCAGCTAGGACATCTCACTGAAGAGAAGTTGGTGGTGGCCATTCCTGCCTCCCTTCCCCTTAGTTCCTGCTCTCCCCATACACAACTGAACTTCCGATCTCTTCCCATTCATCTCTGCCTGCCATATGAATTCCATCTTGCTCTTCAATGGCACCACCTCTGAATTCACTCTGGGTGGCCCTGCCCTGAGAACTTGTGGTACATTTCAGTCCATACCATTATATCAAGTATTTGGGAAGTACTTTTTAAAAAATTAGTTTCTCACTTGGACCCATAAGTAACTAAAAGTAGAATTAAAAACTTGGAATTGCTTTATTTTTTTTTTTATGTCTACTTAACTTTAGGTCACTTTCTTTCCCTTGTGTGTAGACATGTTAGCAACTCAAGGAATCTCTTCCCCAAACCCATGACACCCAATCTACCTCACACACAAAGAGTAACTAAGGTATCTTACCTTCAGCTTTTAAAATGTCTTGCTGCAGATCTCCAGATGGCACCTAAAGGTCGTCTTAAACCTGCAAGAAGCTTGGATCCCAAGAACAGCAGAGAGCCTCAGGATAGACCACCGGCAAGCCACTCAGATAGACCACCATCTCACTCAGATGAGAGCAACTATTCATGATAAGGTTGTGTCTTATATCCTAGTAATCACAGAAGCCAACATAATTCCCTCAAGAACTAAGGACTTCCCCAGATTACACTGCAGAATTAGAACTGAGGCGATGGTCAACCAGATCAGGCCTTGACTAGAAATGAGTCATTAGGCATACATCCTGCCCTGACTCCAATCACTCCTCTAAGCTGAAGCTCATATCAGTATCTTAAAGGATGACCCAGGGTCATTGGACTCCTTTGTTTCTTCTTCCAAATCCACATTGATTAAATCTCCCTCTCAACTCTTTGCTATGGCTCCTCGCTTTAACTGGTTCCTGGGACTGTAGCTGTGCTGTCTTGACCAGCCTGATGGTGCTGCTGGCCTAGGGGCGTTTGCCCAAAAGCTCCAGTCTCACCATGAATTTGAGAACAGAGAACCTCCCCCCAACACTTTTACTGTTAAGTGTGCCTGAGACCCTACAGTGGTCAAGCTACTGGACTGGGTCATGCCTTTAGAGGATGAGCCTTAGAGTTCCTGCCAAACTAAGGCAGCCCATGATACTGTCTCTTTAAAACATCAGAACAAATCCTGGTAATCTCCATGCAGACCTCAAGGTCCCTGGTGATGAGCTGCACAGTCACATACACACATCTGCAGGAACCTCCACCTCCCTAGGCTCATGGGAGCTAATTACATCACAGGAAACTGGAGTGTGGCTCTCACATCATCCTGAATGTCCCTAGTGGAGGGGTTGAGACAGAGCACATGTGGCAGAGCTAACAAGCAAGGCTCAGCTGCTGCAGATGTTTACCACAGCTGGAGGACAGCCAGGCATCATGGGCAGCTGGCCCAGGGATGAGCCACTCTGAGGCCAGTATCTGTAAAGTGATTCTGAGCAGAGGCCTTTAGTGTGAGCTGCTTCTCCACTTAGATGCTTGGCCTGGGGAATGAGGCTTCCAGTATTGCGCTCGGTAGGAGCATCAGCACTGGAACCCTCATGATGACTGGTAGAATGTTCTGAGTATAGAGGCACAGACCACAAGAAGTGTCCATGACCGAGAGAAACTTGCACTCAAAAAATCAGCCAGCCTTCTGAGTGAGATGAGGTTAAGTACCAAGCCATTGATGCACAGGCATGTGACCTAGAGCAAAGCAAGTCCACAAGACAATAACCTCCAAACTGGAGCGTTTTTATCCTGGGGAGCTGCTCCTTCAGACACATGAAGCTCCAGCTTGAAATATTCCCTCCAGGTCATTAAGGCATTAAAAACAAAACAAGTCTCAGCAAGTCCCTGAAGCTTACAAGATTCACAAGGTCTCTTCTTTGCCCAAGGTTACATAAGCAATAAGGGCTTCTAGGAAGAGAGGGGGGCCTCTGATGTAATGAGCTGTCTACAAGTTCTGCAGAGAGCCCAGGATGTAGCTTTCATGAATCATTCATTGCCCATGCTGTGGTGCGTGTACTCTGGTAAGCAACTCCTCACCTGTACTCTTATAAGTATCTCCAGTGTACTCACTGGCTCACCAAGGTGAACTCGGGTAGAATCATATCTTGGGTCTGTTGTCAGTGTCCTGTCCAGGAAGACAAGACGTTTGTTTATACCTCCCTAAGAAAAGCCCCGTGCAATGTAATGGAGCAGGCTGGAGAAAGGACCATTCCATTAGGAGAGCCCAAGGCAGGAGAGGACTGCTAAAGAAGCAGCCAGAGCCACAAGAAGGACCTGCTGCATGCAGCTACTTGCAGATGCAGTAGTACTGTGGAGCCTGCCTGGACTTCCGAGTATCAATTCAGTTTGTTTGTTTGCTTGTTCTTTAAGTTACTTCTTTGCCACTTTTTCTCTTTTTCTTTCAGACATGAAATAAGCTTAGGCATGCTTTCCCTGACAGGTCGGGCTTTCTCACTCCCCTGAAGCTGTTCTTCCTCACTCCCCGTGCCTGTTTCTGCCAGGTGACTGCTTCCAACCTCCACTACTGAGCCTGCCTGCTTTCTTGAAGCCATGGCCAGCTTCCTCTTCTCTATCTACCTCCTCCTGGCAGCTGCCTGAGATTTACAGCTTGCCCGCTCTGTTGTTTCTTCTCAAACTCTAATAAAATTGTACTTAGTCTTAAAAAGGGGTGGTGATGCTAGAGAATAGGGGCCACTGCCAGGAATGGGGACTTGTGCCTGCAGAAAGTTGCAGGAAGGTCTGTCTGGAAAGGTAGCCTGAAGTAAGGGGTCCCAAGGACAAAGGGCTGACACAGCTGCTGCTGAGCTGTGGGAGAGAGGCCTGCTGTTCTAGGGGTGACAAACATCCTGCACTAGGGGAGCCAGGTGACAGTTGTGGCTGAGGTAGCTGAAAGGTGGGGGAGGTGAAGTGTCCTGGGCAGTTGCAATGCTTGCGCTAAGTGAGGAGAAAGACAATACAAGGCGGGTCCTCAATGGTGCTGGGCTGGTGCAGAAAACAGGACGATTCCCAGTAAGGCCCAATGGGCTGCTCTCAGGACTGAAAGCATGTAGTGTTGGGAGTGGGGCCTCCAGTTTTCTGACCCCTCTCCTTCCCCTGTTCCTATGCCTTCTCCAGCCAACTGTTCACACCCAGGGGTATCGCAGACAGCTTGTCTGGCTTGTGTCCTAGGCCTTTGGTGAGGTGACACCTCATCTTGACAAAGATTACCACTCCCCCACACACATGGAGAGCACCTCAGAGGAGACATGGGGCCTAGCTCAGGCTTTGGGAAATCAGCTGCCTTACAAACAGCTCCTATTCCCCAATCAGGAGCCACATGGGCCTCAGCCACACCCACGGGGCAGGGCAGCAATTCTCAGTACTTCCAGGGAGAGTTGGAGATCTCCCAAAGCCGGCTTCCCTTGGGAGTATCTTTGTCCCCTCTGCTTAAAGTTCCAGCTCCTCCCTTGGGCAACCTGAAGAAGAAGCCGTGTCCCTCTGCAGGCTCAGGACCTGCAACCCCAGGTTGAAAGCCCCTATCCAGGTGTCTATCCTTGGATCTCTTCCCTCCGGGCCCTCAGAGAGGTCCCCAGACCTTACCTGGGGTGATAGAGGCATGACTCCCATGGCACATTGGGTGGTGCTACAAGAAGAGCCCCAGAGCACCCTGCTCCTCCCTTGTTCCAGAAACTTCTGTGGTTCCTGTGCATGGAGAGAACCTGAGAAGGGAAGGGTGAGATGGGCCGCTCATCTCTGTTGCCTCCTCCCCCATCCGCCACCCCTGGGGTTCCCACTGCCCTCGCCCTCTGCAAAGAGGTGGGAGTGACTCTGGCTGGGTTTTGGTCTCCTAGATCTGGAGACATGCAAAATGCACAGCTCTCTCACGGCTGGGCATTGTTCCGGGAAATCCTGTCAGCAGTCAGACCCAACACAAGCCTTGTGCCCATGAAACAGAGATGCCCTCTGTGTATATCCGGTGAAAGCCAGAATGGAGGGTATGGAGGGGTGTTTACACAGACGTGCAAGGCTACTGCTCAAGCCCATCAGTTTACCTCAGTGCATGTGCCTGGTCTGTGGTGAGATTTAATTAAGGCCAAATCAGCCACAATCTTTGGCTCTTCGCGCTGAGGCTAAGCAAGACGGACATGCTGAGCTGTCCTTTCTTTTCTCCAAGACTGCACAGTTAGGTTCCCTCTCTACTTCTGTGTCCCTGATCCTTCTGGCTGCCAAGTCTGGCTCCAGAACCTGGCCTCTGCTGTTTGTCGGGCACTGCAAAGAGATGAAGATGCCTGGCTGGCTGCCCTGGGAGGCTCAAGGTACATAGCCTGCTCCCTGGAGTACCCCTATAAGAGGCTATGTCCTCTCAGCACAGAGACCAGGGACAGGGTCTGGGTTCTCTCTAGGTTACTCTGTAGAGGACTGGGTACTCAATCCCCAAATGATGTGACGGTCACTCCGTGGCCTTATTCTGGGAATGAGGTAAGTGTAAGACACACCTGAGCAGAAAGAGTCCCCCAAAAGCGCCTCCGTGAGGGCCAAGAGAGGTGAACACAGGGCGCCTTGTTCAGAAGAGCATGCGTGATGGCCGAGGGGGGTGAGCAGGCCACCTTTCCCCTCGGATGACCCCTGTCAGGGTAAAGGGTGTGACATTAGTCATTCCTCTTCAGACGAACCCATGGGAAAGCAGAAGAACACCTCTGCTGAGTCTGGCCAAAGAGACTTGAGGAAGGATCCAGCTAAGACAGATCTCAAACAATAATTAAGAATGTCAGTTCAGAGCTGGGCGTGGTGGTGCACACCTTTAATCCCAGCACTTAGGAGGCAGAGGCAGGCGGATTTCTGAGTTCGAGCACAGTCTGGTCTACAGAGTGAGTTCCAGGACAGCCAGGGCTATATAGAGAAACCCTGTCTCGAAAAGCCAAAAAAAAAAAAAAAAGAATGTCAGTTCAAAATGACATCTATATACAACCTCCCATCTCATGGCGTCAGGGCACAGAAGCTGATACAAGACATGAAGGGGAAGAAAAGGATCGGAACACCAAAGCCCAAGACAGACTAAATCCCCGTCTGGTCTTCAGAGCTGGATTCTCAGCCCAAACATCTGGAACCTCTGCATTGGAGCCAAAGTTCCAGGAAGGAGCAGGGGACAGGTGGCCTCTACTTACCATGTGCCCTGCCCCGTGAACCTTGGGTCAGAACCAAATAGAGACTTGGAGGATCACTGTACGTGGAGTGAGGGACAGCCAGAGTCTCTGCCATCTGGGAAGTGGCGTGGCTGCCCACCTTTCTTTTCAGGACAGAGAGAGATGCCATATCCCTGCTACCTTGCTGTGTGCTTGCCTGCATTCTGCACAGACTCTCCAAGCTACCGCTGGTTCCTGATGAAGTCCCTGCTCCATACCCACGGCTCTAGGGCACTGGGGGCCAGAGGCAGAGGGCATAAGCTCTGCACAAACATCCTGCCGTCTCCCAAGGAGATTTTCTTTAATAAAAGACTGTGGAAATGTCAGCCAGTCTAAACAAATAGCAAGTTTTATGGAGCTTGAACAGCCTGCGTACAATCCTTGAGGTGACTTTGGGGGAAAAAAATTAGACCAAAAAGCAGGCACAGAACCTTTCAGTATGGGAGCATTTAGGGTCATGATGACTGAACCAGAGACATAGAAGCCATAGGAAGGAAGGAGATGTCCCCCACAGCCTGGACATGCTGTGTCTGTTCCTGGTCTCTAAGGGACTGTCTTAGCTACTTTTCTATTGTGACAAAACACCATGACCAAGGCAACTTATAGAAGAGTTTATTAGGGCTTACAGACCCAGGGGGTTAGTTCACGCCCACCAAGGCAGGGAGCCTGACAACAGGCAGGCAGGTGTGGGACTGAAACAGAAGCTGAGACGTTACATCCACAACTATGAGGTGAAGAGAGATAATTGCAATAGTGTGGGCTTTTGAAACCTCATGGGCCACCCTCAGTGACACACCCTCTCCAGTAAGGCCACATCTTCCTGAACAGTTCCACTAACTGGGGACCAAGTATTGAAACATACTAAAGTCACATCAGATAAGAGTTCTCTCTTGAAGACCCCAGACAAAGGAACAAAGTGGGTGGATGATAGGGGACACCTCGTGAACAGCCTTCCCCACACACCTCAGGGGTCTGTCTTCTTGGAGCATGAAAGTTATGCTTCATTTCCTGTGTCAGAGAGGTCCCAACTCAGGCCTTGGGTCTGGGGAGATGCCAAGGCCAGCAGTGGGTAAATATTTGTTCCCTCATGCTTATGGGCTTGGGTCCTGCTAGGTTTAGAGGCAGGGGTTGAGACTCTTAAGGCAGACTTGAGGATCTAGGCACCTACATCCATTAAGGTTAGGAATTCAGAAGCAGTAGGCCGTAAGCACTCACATTCCTCTCAGGCAGCATGGATCCAGTTCTAGCCATATTCAGTATGTGGGTAAGAAGAAATGGGTAGGACATCAGGCACGGGTCCCTAGGGATATACTGTCTCTAGACCCTTCCTGTCTCACTTTCAGCCTCCTATCTGCCATAAGATGAGTAGCCTCTGGGACATGCTTCTGCCCCATGATGTTCTGCCTCTATATGAGCTCAGAACCACAGTGCCCAAGGAACATGGGCTGAAACCCTGAGCCAAAAAAAGAAGCCTACCTTAAGTTGTCCTACTAGGTACTGGGGTCACAGCAGTAAAAGGTAATCAATACAGTAAATCATCTAAACTCTAGGACCAACATCAATGGTGAACTCTACAGCCACAGCTAGGCCTCCGTGAGCAGTACAGAGAAGATAAACAGTGGGGTGGCGTTCTTGTCAGCTGTCTGAGTGACCAGAAATCTGTGGAAAGAAGTGATGCTGGATCCGGAGCACAGGCTAGGTCAGATACAGACATTCATTTTCTGCCTGGCTATCTCCTTACTCAGGAGGTTCTATCCTTGGCAACTAGCCACCATGCCATGAGGACGCCCAGGGTTCCTGGAAAAGGACAGCAAAAAATATGTGTTCCCCAATCTGCTAGAGTAGGTGGAGTAGAGCTACAGCTGGTCCCTACCACACCCAGCCCAGTGTGCAGTGTCAGGGGCAAAATCCACTTTGTGGGTCAAACGTCTAAGCTTTGCAAGGCAAGGAGTTTAGCATCAAGAGGTAACAGCGTCAGTATTTGGGGGGGCTCTTTTAATATTCTGACTCCCAAGCCAGGTGTTGAGCAAAGTAAAGTTAGGCTACCACACTACCCACTTCATGTCAGACTCGTCTGGGAGCGTCACTACCCTGAAGGACACAGAGGCCCCAGACAAGGCTAGACCTAGAGGCCAGGATCCCTGTCCCTTTGGCGCATAGCTCCACTGTCATGAGCAGACATACTGTCTCATACAATGCACATGAGAAACCTGTGTTCAGGAATCCTTCTCACATAAGAATAAGGCTCCATAGTCAGATGAGTCCCTTGTCTCATGTGTCCCTACTTGACCTTGGAATAGGCACATGGGGGAATAATTTAAAAGCCCTTATTCTCCATTTCTTCCTAGTGGTCCATGGCTGTCTGCCCACCCACTGCTGGGACAGAAGCAGCTCTCAGCCACAGCCACCCCCATCAATCAATATTTTTAATTACCTTTACATGATTGACTAATAAAATTCTCCACTGACTAATTGATTTTTTGATGGGGAGATGAATTTTTTTTTCTCACCTAAATGGCAAGTAGTATTTCTTTTGGTCATTTTGGAAGAAGAAAAATGGGAGAGAGCAGGAATAAGGAGAGACTCAGAGGTTACGAAGATTATAAGCCCAAACTGAGATAAATTAACAGGCAGCCCCAATCACCACGTGCACACACCCAGACATCCTCCTATGCTGTGGTACCATGATGCTCAGAAGGACATTGGCTACTGGTTCTTCAAGCAGCATGGGGGGCACTTTACTTAAGCATCAACTGTTACATTGTTCTTCAACCTGAGCCGTAAAGTTTCCTTTACATTTTATTTATTTATTCATTGATTGCCATGTTGAGAATCAAACCCAGAACCCTACACATACTAGCCATATATCTAATTATATATTCCCATCTCTTTCCTTTCTTTTTAAATACAATCACTGAGTTTCAAATTATTAAAGCAGCTTACTTATTGCCTGTAAGTTGGAAAAGGCAGACAAATCTAATTAAACAAAAAGAGAACTTACCATAGGCCATAGTGTCCGTGGGCAGAGACCACTGCTGAGGCTGGCTTCACTGCCAATCACCCACTAGCTCCTAACAGCAGCATTTTCTATTCTGTTCACTGCCCTGGTGCCTAAAGTTGACCAGTAAAAGAGACATTCAGTCCCTACCTTTCATTTGAAGAAATGAATCTATTCCAGCCATATATAAAAAAAAAAGTGGGTCCCAATGGAAAATTCAGAGTAAGAGAAATATAATTTTAATATCTATCATGGGGGAAAATCAGACATATGGACAAGAAAAAGAGCAATACAATGAACTTCCATGTCCCATCACCCAAAACCACCAAGATCTATAGCTTTATTGATCCTCACTGCTTACTGTTCAGTTAGCATAGCTCTTCTTAGAGACAAGAGCTACCACACACATTGGACTTGGCAGTAGAGTATTTGTCAGCTGTGCAGAAAGCCCTGAGATGGAGACATGGCTACACACACAGATTTGCACACAAAGAACAACCAAGAGGGAAGCCAATGCCTCTTTGCTTAGAGTTTAGTACAACAGGAGGGATGGCCTTACAGGGACTTTGAGGCAGGTGAGGTGAGGTACAATCTCATCCTTATAGTAGACAGGGCGAGGCTTCTGATGTGCCCTGGGACACTGTGGGGGTGGTTAGCTGGAAGCAGGGGTGTGTGGCTGGGAGCGGAATGGGGTGAATTCTGGCTACTCCTAAGTAGAGGGGCTTAGAGAATTTGTCAGCATTGACCAAAGTCTTGCCCTTTAGAGTCACTTATTACACAGGTTGTTATGTTATTACACTGGTTCCTAAACCATCCCTAGAGACATAGGCTGACTTCTTGCATCCAATTGTGGGTCAGAGTTGTTTTGTTTGTTCTTTTGGTTTTCCCCCCATTTTTGAGACAGGGTTCCTCTGTGTAGCCCTGGCTGTCCTGGAACTCACTGTATAGACCAGGCTGGCCTCAAACTCAGAAATCCACCTGCTTCTACCTCCTAAGTGCTGGGATCAAAGGCGTGTGCCACCACCATGCAGCTATTTTATACCAACCATTGTCTGCATCGTCAGCTTCTCAATGAAGATGAGCAGGTTCAGCTACATGACAGTGATAACTGGGTACCACCATGTGACACATGGTATTATTTAAGTTGTTTTTAATTGCTAAGACAACTCAGAAAGCGAGTAGGCAGTCTGGAAAAATTGATTGAATAAAAAATGAAATGGGAATGAAGGAGAGAAGACATTTAAATCCCAGACCCATATCACTACAGCACGGGACAATCATGCTGAAGGAGAGCCGTGGAAGGTTGTTGGCAAGACAGTGTCAGCATTTCTAATGGGAGGAAATGCAGCTGCTAAGTAGATTTCTTGAGAGGAAAAAAATAATGCAAACATCTGAATTCCACATTCAAGAATAACTACCAGAAAAAAATAAAACAGACTTGGCAGCTTTCAGTAACGTAACTATATAAAAAGTTTAATTCATTTATTTGGATTTGTTAGAAGGAGGACTGACCACATCCTTGGCACTGTTCAAGGTGTTGAAGGTACAACATCGAACAGACAAAAATTCCCCACCTCCACGAGGATATATCCTGTGGAAAATCCAGAAAATAATCAACGTTAATCAATTAATATGTGGTGTACTCGCTGTTAGGCAATGTTTTAGAAACAAAGTGGAGAGGGAACAAGCAGGCACTGAAGGGTGGTTCGTAGTTTTAAACCGTGATTAGGGAGGCCTCCGGTGAGTACAGAGCGGAAGGACACGGAAAAGCAGATTATGTGGATGAAAGGAAACTGAATCTCAGCCAGAAACCACGGGAAGTTCAAGCAATCTGCAGTGAGGGTGTGGTGGGTACAGCAAGCCAAGGTGGCTGGTGTGGCGTCAACTGGGGTGAAAGGCAGCGGGACATGAAGCCACAGAGGAATCCCAGGTGACATTCTGTGGATAGGTTGATGAACATGGATGCAAATTCCTCAATAGAACACTTGCAAATCGAATTCAAGAACACGTCCAAAAGATCATTTACTATGATGAGGTTGGCTTCATTATAGGGATGCAGATATTGTTAAACGTAAATAGATTAATAATTATAATTCAAAAATAAGTGGATGCAAGGACAAAGTCATGTGATCACTTCAGCTGATGTATAGAAAGGGCTTTGACAAAAATCAGACATCCCTTTATTCTAAAAGGGAGGTTATAGGTGGAAGGAACATATCTCAAAATAACAAAAAGAATTCCTGAAAAACTGATAGCCTCCATCACATGAAGTGGAGAAAAAGTCAAAACACTCCTACAGTGTCAGAAACAAGACAAGGGTGTCCATTTTCTCCATGTCTACTCACTACGGTGCTTGAAGTCCTAGTTGCACCAATAAAATAGAAGGATTAAAGGGATTCAAACTAGAAAAAAGTCAAAGTCTCCCTGTTTGCAGATGATTCTACACACAAGATGATTCTACACACAAGATGATTCTACACACAAGAAACCTCAAAGTCTCCACAAGGAAACTGGTGGCACTCATAAACACTTATTTATTTATTTATTTATTGGTTTTTTTTTTGAGACAGGGTTTCTCTGTGTAGCCCTGGCTGTCCTGGAACTCACTCTGTAGACCAGGCTGGCCTCAAACTCAGAAATCCACCTGCCTCTGCCTCCCAAGTGCTGGGATTAAAGGTGTGTGCCATCATGCCTGGCTGCTCATAAACACTTTATCCAAATAACTGTTTACAGAAATAACATGCCAAAATTGGTAGTCTTCTTATCTACCAATGACAAACATAAGAGATGCTGGAAGGTGGGGAGATAGTGCCACAGTTCAGAGCAATGGCTGCTCTCCCAGAGGTTGTCCATTCCAGTTCCAGCATACACATGTTGGCTCACAGTCATCAGTAACTCCAGGTCTGGGGGAATCTAATACCCTCTCTGGCCTCTGTGAGCACTACATGTTCATGGTGTACATATACACATGAAGGGAAACACTCACACATATGAAAGCAAAGTTAGATATTAATAAGACATACCAAAATGAAATGGAGGAGACAATCCCATTGATAGCAGCCTAAAATATACCTTGTGTGGTGGTTTGAATAGGTTTGACCCTCATAGATTCATGTGTTTCAAAGCTTGGCCATAGGGAGTGGCACTATCATGAGAGATGGCCTTATTGGAGTAGGTGTGACCTTGTTGGAGGAAGCGTGTCACCATGTAGGTGGGCTTTGAGGCCTCCTATGCCTAAATTCTGCCCAGTGTGGACTCAGAGTCTCCTTCTGCTTGTCTTTTGATCAATATATAGAACTCCCAGCTTCTTCTCCAGAGTCATGTCTTCCAGGATGCTCCATGCTTCCTACCATGATAATGATGATAATGGACTGAACCTCTGAAATTGTAAGCCAGCCCCAATTAAATGTTGTCCTTTATAAGAGTTGCCTTGGCCATGGTGTCTCTTCACAGCAATAAAACCCTAACTAAGATACCTTGGCATAAGCCTAGCCAAGGATGTGAAAGTACATACAATGAAAACTTAAGACAATGAAGAAAGAAGTTGAAGATGCTAGAAGATAAAGAGACCTCCCAGGCTATTATTATCATGAAATGGCCATCCTGCCTAAAACAATCTACAGATTCAAGATGCTTCAATTAAAAATTTCAATGTAATTCTTTTTTAAAATTGAATTAAAAAAATTCAGATGGAAGCACAAAAAGCCTAAACAATACTGAATGGCAAAGCCACAGTGAGACCTATCATCAATGTCACCACTAATTCTTTCTTTCTTTCTTTCTTTCTTTCTTTCTTTCTTTCTTTCTTTCTTTCTTTCTTTCTTTCTTTTTTTTTTTGGTTTTTCAAGTCAGGGTTTCTCTGTGTAGTCCTGGCTGTCCTGGAACTCACTTTGGAGACCAGGCTGGACTCGAACTCAGAAATCCACCTGCCTCTGCCTCCCAAGTGCTGGGATTAAAGGTGTGCGCCACCACTGCCCAGCCATCACCACTAATTCTTAACTTCAAGTCATTCTAGAGAGACAAAGACGACAGGAACAATAGCATGCTACTAATGCGTACACATACACACATGCATATACACATGTACACACACATATATACACATGCATACACACATATATACATATGTATACACATATACATTCACAGATATACATGTACATGCATGCACACATATACACATGCATGCATACATACACGCATATACACATTTATACATATACATGCACATACGCATGCACACATGCATACACACATATACATACATATATGCACATGCACACACACACAGAGCAGCCATTTGATTTTTGAGAAAGGATGCCAAAAGTATCCCACGCATGGAGGAAAGATGACATCTTTAACAATCATGCTGAAGAAGCTGGATATCCATGTGTAGAGAATGAATGTTAACCTTCTTTCTCACTCTGCACAAAAATGAGCTCCAAATAGGTTAAAGATCTCAACATTAAGCCTGAAACTTTGGCATGTGTGGAAGAAAGGGTAAGAGGTTCACTCTAGGATAAAGGCTCTAGTGAGGACTTAGGAATATGACATCAGATATACAGCAATCAACCATCAAGTGGGACCTCACAGAATTAGAAAGCTTCCATGCTACAGAGCAAAGCATTAATTAACTGTAGGGGTGTCCAACCAAATGGAAGAGAAAAGGGGCTGGAGAGATGGCTCAGCAGTTAAGAGCACTGGTTGTTCTTCCAAAAGACCTGGGTTCAATTCCCAGCACCCATATGATAGATCATAACTGTCTATACCTCCAGGTCCTGAAGATCTGACACACTCACACAATCATACATGCAGGCAAAACATTAATGCAAAAAAAGAAAGAAAGAAAATTCTATCAGAGTGGAGGAAAGAGGAAAAAGTCTTGCTAACTGCATATTTGACAGAAGGTTAGTGTCTAAAATCTACAAAGAACAACAACAACAACAACAAAAAACCCTCCTAGATGTCAAGAAAAATCAATTTAAAAATCAGCTATGGAACTGACAGGAGTTCTCAAAAGAAGTACAAATGGCTAAGAACTAGTTCAGAAAGTGTTCATCATCCTTAACTATCAGGGAAATACAGATTAAAACTACATTGAGGTTTCGAGTTATCTCAGTCAGAATGGTTCAGATGAAGGAAATAAATGATACAAACAGTGGTGAGGATGTGGAGAAAGGAGACCCTCGTCACTGTTGGCGGGTAAACCTGGTACAGTCACTAGAGAGACAAGTCCTTGTCACATACCAACATGCAGAAATGCATGCACACCGTATGTATAGCTGCTCTGTTCACACTAGGATGCAAAAAACAGCTAGATGACTGCCAACTCATAAACTGATAATTAAAATGTATATTTTTATTCAACTTTTTAAAAATAAATAAATAAAATTCTGGCAAATGAATGAACTGGAAAACATTATCTTGAGTGAAGAAGTCCAGAACCAGAAAGACATACATGGCATGTTATCATTCATATGCGGATTTCTGTGTTTACCCTGGAGTGACTACAGAAGCCAGGAAGTAGGAGGGGGCCATTGTGGAGAAAGGAAAGACCCTTGATTGGGAGGATAGTAAAACATGGGGTTATGAAAGGGAAAGGGGAAATAAGGAGGGGAGTTTGAGCAGGGAGGGGTGGGGGCAGAGCAGAGGAGTGCTGGGGGGCAGCTGACACCAGGAGTGTTGGAAAACTCCATAAGGAAACCTATTTTACACGGTGTGTGTGTGTGTGTGTGTGTGTGTGTGTGCGTGTGTGTGTGTGTGTGTGTGTTACTGTATGTATTCACATAACAAGAGTTTGATTGGTATTACCCTATATAGGGATAATGCACCTTGCAGAAGCCATACAGTCGCCAAATATAAGCCTCAGTGTCAGGTGTGAGACAACTCTCTTGGAGTTGTTAGTCAGAAGCGTTCCAGAGAGTTCCAAAACAATACAGACTACTGTCATTGCTCTCTGTTGCTGATTAGAACATGATAATAAGATCCTGTTGTTGGCGGCACCATACACTGTGGTCACTAGATATGAAGAATCAAAAGCAGTATTGATCAGGGAGATTCCTCCACACTGGTTAGCCTTCATGGTACTGGAGGGTTTGACATAGGCTGCTGGAGGAGACAATTCAGCAGCAGCCTTGATCAGCTATACAGCTGCTGTGCTACAGTAACTAACTGTATGGCAAGATGTGTCCACTGGTGCAATAGTGGCTCAGGTGTTACAAGGGTAACTGTGATGGTTTGTATATTCTTGGACCAGGGAGTGGCACCATTTGTTGGAAGAGGTGTGACCTGGTTGGAGTAGATGTGTCACTGTGAGTGTGGGCTTACGATCCTCACCCTAGTTGCCTGGAAGTCAGTCTTCCACTAGCAGGCTTTGGGTGAAGACGTAGAACTCTCAGCTCTGCCTGCGCCATGCCTGTCTGGATGCTGTCATGCTCCCACCTTGATGATAATGGACTGAACCTCTGAATTTGTAAGCCAGCCTCAATTAAATGTTTCTTATAAGACTTGCCATGGTCATGGTGTCTGTTCACAGCAGGAAAATCCTGACTAATACAGTAAACAACAACTTTTTTATTTATTTAGTTTAAGAACTGTTGCACAGGAAGAAATACATGCCTTGTACTGCAAAACTGCCAAGAACCCTTGGCTGGGTCACTCATACGCTCTAGGAATGAACCTACTATTATTATTTTGCTAAATTGGCATATGTCAAACTACCCTCTAAATTCATATCCGTACACCCATAGGTTCATGCTGCTCCCAGATCACATCAGAAATGTTTCCTTGTAGAGTGTGTGATGGTTAACACAGAAACTCATAGATGGTTGAAAATAAGCATCTGGCCGGGCGTGGTGGCTCACACCTTTGATCCCAGCACTCAGGAGGCAGAGGCAGGCGGATTTCTGAGTTCAAGGCCAGCCTGGTCTACAAAGTGAGTCCCAGGACAGCCAGGGCTATACAGAGAAACCCTGTCTCGAAAAACCACACACAAAAAAAAGAAAGAAAAAGAAAAGAAAGAAAGAAAGAAAGAAAGAAAGAAAGAAAGAAAGAAAGAAAGAAAGAAAGAAGGAAGGAAGGGATCTGTGGTGTGCTCAGCCACAAATGGGACATCCATACCACACCCCCTTATTCCAAAGTCCAAGACTCTCCAGGAGCAGAACGATTGTGAGAACCAGGGATTGGAGGGGTCTAGGGCAAAACACTGTTTCTGTACACGACAGGACCACTCCCTGCGTGAACTCTAAGCAGCTATGGTTGCCTGAACAAGGCCTGCACTAAATGGAGCCAGTCAACAGTCTTGTAAGGAAGAGAGTAAAGCTCATGACCTCCTACCTACAGCTACGCAGCTATTGGTAGTTGGTGGCAGCTGAGAGAGAGAGAGAGAGAGAGAGAGAGAGAGAGAGAGAGAGAGAGAGAGAGAGAGAAGTTGGAGGAGGTGGATATCTGGGAAAAGTTGGGAGAGGAGCAACAGTGACTATGGTAAAATAAATTGCACTCATGTATGAAATTCTCCAAGAATTAAGAAAATACATTTTAAATCAGTTTAAACTTTTAATTCTATTTTTTGAGAATTTTGTAGAATATATTTTGGTTACATTCTTTTCCCTCCCCCGGCTACTCTAAGATCGTCCCTCCACATCCCCCCCCAACCTTCCTACTCACCCAACTTCATTTTATTTCTTGACTTCAAAAAAAAAATCCAAGACAACAACCAGAAAAGTACATACAAACAGACAGACAGACAGACAAACAAACAAAAACAGAGTCTGATTTGTGTTGGCCAACTACTCTTGGGCACTGAACCAGTTTAGGAGTGTTGATGTACCCAGTGTCACGCCACTGAAGAAAACAGATTTTTTTTTTCCTTCTCCTTGACTCTAACAAGTGCAGACAGTGTCTGGACTGGGGCTGGGACTCTGTGCCCACTTCCCATGCTCCATGTTGGGTTTTTCTCTGACTTGAACTTGTGCAGATTGTGTGCATGTTGTCACAGTCTTTGCGAGTTCATATGTGCATCATCCCCGCTGTGTCTGGGACATGCTTGTTCTTTGGAGTCACCCACCACCTCTGGCTCTAACCATCTTTCACACAGATCCCTGAGCCTTAAGGGGAGGAATGTAGAACCAACATTCCATGATTCTGAATTATCATGAGTAGATGCTGCTCTATTTACGCATTACATGCTAGTGTTAATTATCTACTTAGTAGGGGTGAAGCTTCCAGTTGAACACCAGTTCATTCTTTTCCATGTTCTATCTCATAAGTATGTGGTATCTTACTGTCGGGTTGTGGAGGGAAACCAATCGCACTGGGGATAATCTGTAATGTTTGGGTGGGGTCTAAGTGAGTCTTTTGGGAATCAACTCAGAAATGTAATCTATTCTTGGTAGTGGGGGGTTGTTCTTTTGTAGCGTTTGATGTTTAGTTTTGGTATTGCCTCATCCAGTATATGGCGTTTAAACTCCTTTTCATATGTACATATTTTAGGAAGCTTTCAAAAAGAAAATAGGAAAATATTCAACCAGAAAAGTACTTGAGGGAATAAAAGTTGTACAATTCCCATATTTGGAAGAGATGCCAATGTGCTGGTTCAAGACACTGAGCAACAGTAAGCAGAATAAAATCAGATAAATCCATGCCAAGACACAGAAATGAAATTGATGAAATATGAAGACAAGGGAAAACTCCTAAAAACAGCAAGAGAGAAATTACCCTTCAATGACAGCAGATTTTTCTTCAGAAATATGTACCAGGGAAGTGATACCATGTTTTTCAAATCCTGAAAGCAAAAATTTGTCAATAAAAATCTGGTACCCAGTGATATACCAGGGTAACTACCCTTCTTATCTTCATTCTCAAATGGAGGAAAGTTAGGAGACTCTATTGCTCAGTACTACGCTGAAAGAATGGCTGGAAGGATGTATCCAAACAGAGAGGAAATAGCGAGCCCTGGAACAACAGGAAAGAAAGAATGCAGTAAGAAAAAGAGTGGAGAGATGTCATCATTTTCCTTCTCCTGGTTTTACTAAGTCTGGTTTGAAGATTTGAACAAAACTCTAACAAAATGTGCTCAAGATTTAGAAGAAATTTTAAGAAGATTACATTGCATTAAAAAAAAAAGAAGAAGAAGAATAAAAAAGCTAAGGTTTCCAATCTAGATACCATTCAACTTCCTTCTACTATATCCAACCCGTAAAGGTTCCAGTACCTCCCAGTGTCCCGTCCCCTGAAGGTTCCAGAACCTCCCGGTACCACGATGGGCTGCCAGTCTTCAACACATGGCCTTGTCAGGGAAGATTCAAATCACAGCAAGGGCCGTGAGGAAAATAAGAGCCCCCGAGAGGTGTCAGGGTTAGAAGAGCTAAGCACAGCACCACCAAATTCGGAGGAGGATGTGGAAACGCCGGTTACTCATCACATACTGCCAGCCCGGCTAGGAAATGCTTAAGAAACTCTGCTGAATAGTTTGACAGTTGCTTTTAAAAAAATTTAAGGGGTTCAGGCATAGTTTAAACTGCTTTAATCCCAGCACTTGAGGCTGAGGAAAGCAGATCTCTGTGAGTTCAAGGCCATTCTTGTCTACCTAGTGAGTTCTAGGCCAGCCAGGGTCAAAAAAAAAAAAAAAAACATTAAACATGCAACTACTATATGAATCAAAATTGTTATCAAAGGAAAAACGAAGGCACATTATTTATACAAAGACCCACATGTAAAAAACCTTATAATTATTTATTTATAATAGCAAAACGGAAAGAACCTATACGTTCATCCTAAGGAACGAGAGGGTGGAACAGTCACACCCTGAACCTTGTTCCTCCACAGTGAAAATTATCCGACTGATGATGCAGGGAGCAACCGGAATGAATCCAAGAAAATTGAACTAAATAATCTCACAAATTGCACAATGTATAATGCTTGTTAAAATGAGAAAAAAAAATATAGAGCTGCCACTAAAGAGGGACTTGATCAGAGACATGGAGGAGGGCCACGGTAGTG
This sequence comes from Mus pahari, assembly GCF_900095145.1. Taxonomy (NCBI): domain Eukaryota; kingdom Metazoa; phylum Chordata; class Mammalia; order Rodentia; family Muridae; genus Mus; species Mus pahari. The sequence goes on along the minus strand of NC_034591.1, from coordinate 133,792,952 downwards.
ATTCTTGCCATTTGAAATGGCATTTCTGCTCTGTCATTCCTAACAGGACTGTAAGTGAGCTCATGGGAGACAGCTGTTGACATCCCTACTGTGTCTTCAATATCCTTTAGCTTCGTAAGATTTTACCAATGGGAGAATCCGGATAAAGAGCATAGAGATAATACATGATTTATAACAATTGTATGTGAATCTACAATTATCTGGAATTTTTTTTTGTTTGTTTTTATGAGACAGGATTTCTCTGTGTAGGCCTGGCTATTTTAGAACTCACTCTGTAGACCAGGCTAGCCTCAAACTCAGAGATAGATCAACCTGTCTCTACCTCTCAAGTGCTGGTATTAAAGATGTGTGCCTGGGGCTGGTGAGATGGCTCAGTGGGTAAGAGCACCCGACTGCTCTTCTGAAGGTCCGGAGTTCAAATCCCAGCAACCACATGGTGGCTCATAACCATCCGTAACAAGATCTGACGCCCTCTTCTGAAGTGTCTGAAGACAGCTACAGTGTACTTACATATAATAAATAAATAAATCTTTAAAAAAAAAAAAAAAGATGTGTGCCACCACCACCCAGCGTTAAAAGTTATTTATTCTTGACAAATTCATATATGTATATAATACATTCTGCCACACTCATCAAATGCTGACATGAGCAGGCTTGCACACTGACACTGCTTAGAACAATCTACCTAACACAAACAGTAACACACTGAAAGCCATGGTGGTTTTCTTTGCTTTCTCCTCTGCTAAGTCTCCCTTGCTAAGGATATGTTGAAAGTGATGCGTCACATTCGAGAGCATGAATTATTAAGAGATAAGAAACAATTTATAGAATGGTGCATATACTCTTGTCTTTTAAATTTAAAATAAGATATCTGTGGTACGTAGGTGGGTGTGTTTGTATAGACAGCTTTATGTTCTATAAACAGGTTATGTGGGGGAAAGCCTTGGCAGATGGACTCAGAGCTCTTAAGCGATGCCATTCACCTGGGTTGCCCGGGTGGGGTTGTGAGAGTTATGATGTAGAGTTTGCAGACATCAAAGCAGAAATTGCAGTTTTGTTTTATGTACTTTTTGTTTGTTTTTCTAATGTTATGTTTTATTTTCCCCCTTTTATTGAAAATAGATTCTTTTCTCATACAGTATATCCTGATGAGTTTCCACTCACTCTACTCCTCCCAGTTCCTCCTCACCTCCCTTCCCATCCAGATTCGCTCTGTCTGGCATTAGAAGTGAACAGGCTTTTAAGAGATAACAACAAAAGGTAACAAAATAAATATAATAAGATAAAACAAAGACTATCACATCATTGAACAAGAGATCAAGATAAGACACAAGAATTAGGGACCCACTCCTTCACACACTCAGGAGTCCCATAAACACAGTAAACTGGAAGCCATAATATACACAGAGGACTTGGTGTAGACCCGTGCAGGCCCTGAGATTTCTGCTTCAGTCTCTGTGAGTTGACTTAGAGGGCCTTGTTCTCCTGAAGTCCCCCATCCCCTCTGGCCTCTGGCTCTTACACTCTTCCTGCTTTCTCTTCTGTGGGGTTCTGAGCTCTGAGGAGACAGTTTTGATGGAGACAGCCCGTTTAGAGCTAAGTGTCCCGAATGCACCAAGTACATTCTCCCTTCTCCCTTTCCCTCCCCCACCTCCGTGTGTATGTCTAACATCTAGTGACGGGTCTCTGTATCTGTTCTCAGATGCTCCAGTAGGAAGCATCTCTGCTGACGTCTGAATATGGCCCTGATCTATGAATATAGCAGGCTATCACTAAGAGTAATTTTATTACAATTTTTAAAAAATACAATAGTATTTGGTTTTATGCCAGATCATGGGGCTATCTAGTCACTGGTTCTTAATCACCCAAGCAATGTAGGGTACAGTCTCCATCTCATGGAGCGGACCTTAAGTCACTCAGATGTTGGTTGGTTATTCCCACAAGCTTTGCACCCTAGCATCGTGTCCCACCATTGCCCTAGCATATTTTGCAGCCAGGAAAGATTGTAGGTGAAAGAGTTTATGGCTGGGTTAGTGTTTACGTTTCCTGTTTGGTGTCTTGCAAAGCAACTTTCCTTAGCAAAGGCCCTTGGATGTGGGGTAAAGGTTCTATATAAGCACCGGTTCACCTCTTCCCCGTTCAGTGAGCTGTGTGGGACTTCAGCAATGGGGCATTGCTGTCAGTTTCTGGAGCACAATCTATTATATTTGCCACAGCCTGGGTTGTTCGGGGATTCCCATTGGACTCCTTTGGCAACAACACAATTGGATGTGACGCTGTCCCAGTACTGGAAGCTTCATTTGGTAACAAGAGATGGTCAGTTGGGACTCTGTCTCCCCCATTATTTGAAGACTCCGTTAGGATCCCTTCACATATTTTTGGAAGTTTTCACTGTACTAGGTTTCCATAGCACCCCTCAAATACCCCTCAGTCCCCTCCTCCTCCCCACCCATCTTCCTGTCCCAGTCTCCTCTGCACCCAGTTTATCCATAAAAGTTATTCTATGTCCCCCTCCCAGGGAGATCCACATGTGGCCCCTTTGTCCCTTTTTTTATACCTAACCCCTCAGGCTCTACAGATAGTAGCTTGGTTGCCATTTACTTAATGGCTAATATCCACATATAAGCCAATACATACCATGTTTATCTTTCTGGGTCTGGATTACTTCACTCAGAATGATTTTTTTTTCTGTTTGAGAATAACAGCCATCTATTTCCTCTACAATGTTTTAAAGTAGGAAGAGATAATAGGTCAAAAGAGGCAACCAGATCATCCATCCCACAACAGTACCCAGCTTTGTTGAAATACACTGAAGTGTCTTAAATGTCAGGAAAGGGTGTTCATCAGAAGCAGGTGAGCCCAATGACATAATGAAGAAAGAAGAGAAGACAGAACATATTTTAGCCATATTCACCAAAGATGCCCTGAACAGATCTTCCTGGAGTTCCAGCTGTCAGGTGGCCTTCAGGGTCCTCCCAACCTCTCTCAGTCACTGCTTTTGTGCTGGCTTCCCTGGAGTGGTCCATGGGAAGAGAGTGTGGTAGCCATGAGATGCAGGATGAGTCGTCCAAGTGTAGCTGGGGTGTTCGTTACTGTCTCCTCATCTCACAGATGAAGACAGGTGTATGTTGGGCAGAAGAACCAGTTGTGGTGTAGACTCTCCGAAATCACACCTGCCTCACAGCTTTTCAACCTGGACTGCACCCCCAATTCCTCTGTGCCTCATCTCCAACATAGATAAGGAGCCTGCCCGCCACAGCGCTGATGGTAAGAACAAACGAGTCATATCTCAAATGCACGGGACAGTGTTCAAATGTGTGTTCTGTGTGGAAGTAGCCAGCACATTGTCGTCTTCTCTTAGGATATAATGGGAAGGAAGCCAGGGTTTCCCTTCCCTGCCTGAAGTTGGCAGCCGACTTACAGTGGTGGGATGCCTCAGCTAGGAACGCTCTCAGCTGCAAGGCTTCCAAGGAAAGCAGCTTAAACAAAGAAGGCTTTGCTGCCACTCACAAAGCTGTGGGACTGGAGTCTGCAGTTCAGCCAATCGGACCGTTGTCTCAGAGAGTACTTAGCTCCTCTTGCCTGGATTCTGCTTCACAGTTGCCATGAGGGTGCCTTGGCTTCTGCTATCATCACATCCACCTTCAATGAAGGAAGAGATGGAGAGAACCTGGAAATACCAGCTACATTTGGTTCTTTGTCAAGAATATGACCCTTCCAGAACCCTCTCAGCCAACTGGCAGTTGACGGCTAAGTCTCTTCTACTCAATCTGGATAATTTGCCTACAGTCAATTTAAGACAAGCTAGGAATATGGACAACCTTTGGATTCAATAGTACAGCTTGCAAGGTGAAGGAGATTATGAACATCCCCATACTGCACTCCTATTTTCTTTATCTCATTAAGAAAATCTGTGTGACTGGTGGTCTAAGGAAATGGGAGTGAGGCATGGAGCCCCCCAGATACTTCTCAACGGTAACCCCATCAATATGTCTCTGCTCATCCCTTGGGAGGGGGGAGTCCTGCTGAGAAACAGGTAGGGATGGAAACATCTAGTCATGAGGCCAGCTGGGAGTTCATGCCTGCTTCAGGACACAGCAAACCTGATAGCCACGCAGCCCAAATGGGAGGATGGGAGATCTAACCTCCAGTTGCCTCCCAATCAGCCCTGCTCATAGCTGCCCACTGGGGCTGGTGAAGTCAGTCGCTGGAGGCCACCAGACTGCTCATTTCCTCCCCAGTCATTCAACCTGCTCTCCGTGTTCTATGCTCCCGAGAGCCCTGGGTGGCCAGCTTGAGGTCAGGGGCCCAGAGTGTAGCCACCACCTCCTTTTACATCCGCCAGGCAGCTGAACTGATGCTATCTAGTTCCTGAGACCCCGCAGTGAACTCAGACCCCCAGATAGTCTCTCTTGATAACAGCTTGGACCTTTTTCATCTCTTAACAAACATCAAAACCTGGCTGAGGATCAAACCTATGGCTGAGGACCAACTCCTGGCTCCAAATCCGGGCTGCTTTCCTGAAGCAAGCTGATGTTCAGTGAATGGTGGGAGAGAAGAATGAGCTCCATGCCTAGATGAAGTCCTGCTCCTCTTTGGTAAACTGGGGATACAGACTGGATACCTCCTGCTTTGCTCTCTTCTGGTCACAGTCACCATGTTTGGGGATGGTGCCCATCATAGTGCCCAGGCTCCTTACAATTCTAGATGGCATTTGGCACATACTTCTCATGCGTGGCATTTCCGACATGGTACATGATGCACATTATCCTTGGCCTCTAGAAAGCATAGCTCATTTCTCCCGAGTGTGTAGAAAACACCCCTTTAATACATTTTCATTTGTGGGGAAAAAAATAACACCTTTCCAAAAATGAAAAAAAAAAAAAGAATGAATGAAAATTTACTTTGTCCCCCAGCACTCTCCAAAGTGCATCTCCAAACCGAACATGCCCCAGGGGCCCAAGGCTCCCTCTCTCCTTTATTCAACTATCTTTTCAAATAACCCATCCCTGACACTCCTAACCTGCACTCCAACACTGGGATTCTCTGTCTTCCTTGTATGGGTTAGCCATCACTGGGTAACAAAACCAAAAAAACAAACAAAATTAGGTGCTTACAATATTTATTATTCCAATTTCTGTAGGGCAACGAATCTGGGCCTAACCTGGCTGCTCCTCTGGTCAGGGTGAACCTTGGCAACCAGGATCCATCAATTCTAAATGTAACTCGAATGTGTGGGAAGACAATGTAAGCATGCACAAGTGGAAGACAGAAAATTACCAAGAGGGCCTGGGGAGGGGGACTAGTGGGCAAAGTGCTTGCTCAGCAGGCATGAGGATGGCCTGAGCTCGGATGCCCAGCACTCATGCAATCGCTGGACACTTGTCCATGCCTATAACCTCAACCCAGAGGGCAGAGACAGGCAGATGCCAAGAGCTTGCTGATCAGCCTCTCTAACAGAAACAATGACCACAAGACCAACCACAGAAAGACTGTCTCAAAAGCAAGGTGGAAAGTAATCAAGGAAGACATTGAGAGTTTCCCTTTAACCACCACATATGTTTGCATAGACATGTGCACCCACTCAAACCAGTTCACATACTGTGCTACCACCACACAGACACAGAAAAGGAAGAGGAGGAGGAGGAGGAGGAGGAGGAGGAGGAGGAGGAGGAGGAAGAGGAGGAGGAGGAGGAAGAGGAGGAGGGATAGGAGGAGGGGGTGAAAAAGGAGGAGGGAGAGGAGAATTAGAAAATGTTTGGAGTTAGGGAGATTTTGCCTAAACCAATCTGGTAGGATCTTGCTAAAGACAAGACACGGTGATCAAATATCACTTGGGAGATGGCTAGAAGGTCAAGTACCCAGTTAGATCTCAAGACTGGGGAGTTATTGCCAAAACTGAGTCATAAAAGAAAGTACCTGGGGTCTAGAAAAAGCTTGAGCAGGTTGCCTAAAATTTGGCCCAAGCAGAGGAAGTAGTTCTCTTCAAAGAGGACAGGAGGCAAGGGACATATAGTTCCAGGGCTGGGATGGCCAATCATTGGGTAAGAAGGCAGGATGCAGGCAGAGGTATGGGCATGGGGGGCTCAGTTGGACCTACAGGTAAGGTTCTGTAGATGACTGTATACTACTTTGAGCCACCTTGGGGCTGAGTTTTGAAGTATCATGCTTATAAGGCAAGGTAAGTTTAGGAGGGACTCAGTAATGAGCCAAATAAGGGCATGAATACTGATGTGAGGGGGAGAACAGGGACAGTGATGGGAGTATTCTGAGTTTCCCAGGACCCACACATTCTGAATGCCTCCCAGGCATGGGACTTCAGAGAATGTTAACTGGAGTGAATAAGCTGGCCTTTGTCTGTCTTTATAGGCCGTGGAGATAGCTGGGGTGCCTCCTAAGGCTAAACCTACGGTTGCCACCAAGAACATTGACAGTGGTAGAAAAAACGTTATCCAGACACTAGAAAGCAGCTCCCACTTGCTGGAGTACTCACACTTTCCGGCACTTAGCCTCAGTACCAGGTCCTCCCGGTCTTGGCCAGTCATAGGTCTCCATTCTGAGAATGGTCAGGACCACAGAAAGACCTCACCACTGTGACCTGGGGTCCCAACTAAGGGCCCCTCAAGAACCTAGCACTTATTTTTGTAGAACCTCAAGAACCTGTACTTATCTTCATAGGAAAAGAGAGGTCCCTGGAACCCACATTCCTGGGCCCTCATCCCTTAACATGCCTTACAGCGAGGTAGGAACCATTTATATAACAAGGGAGGCAACAGCCTTAGGTGGGCACACTGGGCAGTAGAAGAGCAAGGAGGACCTAGGCCTTCCCATCACATCTGTCTACTGATTAGTGAATTTCCTTCCTATACTTGTTCCTCCTTGTTGAGATTGAGGGGAACCCAGATAGGGGAGTTCTGCCAATTCCACAGGCACAGACCATGACGAACGATCAGACCCCACTCAACCCCAGCTAAGTGTCCTGGCTAATGGACCCATCTTTCAGGTTGCCTCGGTGAAGGTGGGCTCAAAACCCTATGGGGTGGATAGTCCACACACGGTACAGACATCCCTCTCCGTGTGTCCTTGATCAGAGTGTGCCCTGATGACGTCACCTCGTAGCAGCATTACTCACAGAATTACAGTCTCCTACGCAGTTTGATTGGATTTATAAAGTGCCCCAGGCATGACAAATCCTCCTTGTGAGTGGGTCATTCCCTGAAGGAGACTCCAGAGATGGCTCGCTGCATAGATGAGAGAGTGCTGGCAGCACAAGCAATTGACACTTGAGATATGTGTGATCGTTTTCTGTGTGAATGGCCTGCAGGTCAGAAAGGACACTATCTCTGTGGATGGCTTGTGCACACTTGAGTGGAATGTGGAGTTATTTTGAAAGACAGTGTCCCTAATGCCTAGTAGATACTTGGTACCAGACCCCTGCAGACTCCCTGAAGAGATCCCTAGTCCATAGTATGATAGGTGGCAGTTTCTAAAAATGACTGAAATACTTCTGTCCCATGTTCCCTCCCAGGATCTTGTCATTCCCAAGACATGGACCCTCTTCCTCTCTCTTTGAGGCTGAGCCAGCCTTTCTGGATGCCACAATGGCTGTGGAAACTTCTGAGGCCATGTCTCAGAAGGTAACATGTTTTATTCTGTTTCTTAATAGTTTAATTACATTGGTTGAATTTTAGTTAAATTCAGTTTTAGTTTTTCCTTTGACAGTTTTATACATGCATATAATTATTTTAGCTCCTTTAGCCTCCATTGTTCTTGCTCATCTCCCACTGAAACCCTTTTTCTTCTCTGAGGTGTGTGTGTGTGTGTGTGTGTGTGTGTGTGTGTGTGTGTGTGTGTGTGACTAAGTTTAATTAGAACTGCCCACATAAACATGGAAGAGAGATAGAGAGATTATTTACAGCAACACGGGCAACTTACCAGAGGATACACCACTGAAGAAACTGACAGCCTGCTTCCAGCAACCATTAACTATCGATGATGATAAAATGTTCATGGACCCAATGTGAGTGGGTCTTTGGTGATAACCAAAACGGCAGCACGATTCCCCAACTCTTCAGATTTAGATTTTTCTGAGGCATCTCCCTAGATTTTCTCTGAGTCTTGGAGGAGGTGATAGAGTTGTCCCATTTAGGGCTGAGCACGCCACCAAGATAACATGCTTGTGATCGTCATGTTGTAAGAAAGCTCAGAGCCTCCTGCAGAGTCCATGCAGTAAAGGTTCCAGTTGACAGCCAGTACCAACCACTAGCTATCGGATAAGTCACGTGAGAAGGACTCAAATGGTTCCAGACTCTGACATCAAACCCCTGCCCTAAGCAAGGAGAGCAGAGAAGAGTCGTGCAACCTTTATGAGTGATGCCCAGATTGCCCATCCCTGATGGGAGGAAATGCTGGTGCTATTTTGGGTGCTCCACTTGGGCATGATTTGTTATGCAGCAATAAACAAAGAGAACAACGCCCTTGGGTAAATTTAAGCTTCACTGGGTGACCAATGCTTGTACATAATTCTGAGAAAACCTTGGGTGGACATAGGGTCAGATCCTGATGGTATCAATGGCTCTGCATCCTGGTGAGCTCAGATTGGTCACAGAGGCCTGTGGATCTCAGGGAAAGTCTCTAAGTGCCACCTTTACAGTGGCAGGATCTCAGTGGCTATAGTATTAGGAGGGGACATACTACATAGGAGATGCTCTGACTAGGGTTTTCCATGTAATAATAAATGTCTTCATAGCAGCAGGTAGCTATACATTCAGTGCCAGAACTTGGCATCTCTAAGAACAGTCAATGTACTCAAAGTCACTCCAAGGTGAGCAGAAATGAGTATGTCATAGAAATTCTGGAGCCTTCTCTGCCTAAGGGTAGTATACAAGCATCCAAAATTTGATTCTATCAAGTTACTCCTATAAACTGGAGTTTGTGTAGTTGATAGAAATGAATGTGCCCCAAAGTGCAAACTATTTAGCCATATCTGCAAGGAAAGATGGTTATCAGGTCAGGTTGTGCTGTAATAGACTGACTGACCCCAGGAGTATATTGTATCCTAACATTCACAGTATCAGTAACAATTTAGTAATCCAATAGTTGGACCCAGGGACATTATTTCTTTGTTTTCAGTCAGAAATTTCATTGCTTTTGATTTAGATGTTTTTAGATTAAAAATATGAATAAAGGTGTCCCTCAAATGGAATTCCCTCTGGAAGATTTAAAAATAGGCTATGGATCAACACGAGCAAGGCATATTATCTTTGGCAATTTAGGGAACAGATGCTCATAGAATTTCTTAGCTGACAGAACAAAATTGTGGTAAGCAGAAGACACACACACAAAAAAAATTCAGAGTTAGATGCTGGAGGAATGGTACAAGAAATGCTAGCAAGCAAATGCTCTGTTGCAAATAAGACATCCAATAAGCAGATAAGGACAAACCCACAGACCCACAAGCAAACTGGAAGGGAGATCTGGACCCAGTAAGAACTCAAAACCATCCATTCAAGGGACCAGCAAGGAATATCAGGCACAAGGAGCCCATGCTGGTACCTGATGCCAGGACTGATCCAAGAAACCACTGTAATAAAAGAGGTCAGTTGTCCTGGAGGCTCACCCTGAGCTGCCAAACTGTTGACAGTGAAAAGAAAGATCCTGGGGGACACACACTGAGTGGCCAAACTGTTGATGCAACTGCTTTCTCTCCAAAGGGCATAAGACCATTGATTCTGAGCCCAGTTTGAGCATCTATGGCCTGAAAACACTGATTTGAAACATTCCAAATGACAAGTCCTACCATGTAAGTGGTTATAGAAACTTTTACAGATACAGAACAAGACCAGTAATATATATGCCAAATACATTAGCGGGAACAGCAGGCGGTGAGTTACAAAGCAGGGAAACCTTTGCAAAGGTTTTTTTTTTTCTCAGACATTTTCTAATGACCTTAATTTTTGAATTGGTAAGGGGTTTGACTAAAGTTTATTCAAAATGTTTATCCAGTCACAAAAGAAATATTTGGTCAGATACTGAGGTAGGCAATAATAAGAAGCCATTAAAGGGGCTAAACATAGGCAAGGTTATTCTGGCTCTCAGGCTGCAACATCCATCACTCCACACTCAGGAAGTCGGGGCAGTCGGTTGGCAGAATCTTTAATATAGGTATGGCTTTCTTGAGCAACTCCAATTCAGAAAAATAAGGTCAGAGAAAGAAATAAAGGGATTTGTGGAGAAAAAGAAGTTAGACTATCCCTATTTGACACTGGCATGATCCTATACTTTAAAGACTCAATTGGGAAACTCTTAGAAATGATGAACACCTTCAGCAAAGCAGCAGAATACAAAACCAGCATGTATAAGTCAGTACCTTTCCTCCAAGTCAAAAACGGACAGGGGTAAGCCAGGGGGGAATCTCGCTCTGAATAGTCAAGGAAACAGAAACCCCAAAGAATAAACCCATCCAAGCAGGTGACAGACCTTGACAACTAAGAGTTTCAAAGCACAGAAGGAAGAAAGCAAAGAGGACACAAGATGAAAAGATCTCCAGTGGTCATGGATTAGCAGAACTGATACTGTAGAATAATCTATACTGTTAAAAGCAGTATACAGAGTCAATATAAAATGTCCATAATGTAATCAACATTTTCACAGAATTCTGAAAAAAAAAAAAGCACAAAATTCATTTGGAAGCACCAGAGATTCCAAATATCCAAGATAATCAGAAGCAGAAAGAGCTGGAATTTTCACAGTTCTAAATCTCAAACTATACTACAAAGCCACAGAATACAAAATAGCATGGTGCTGTCACAGAAACACGTGGATCTGAATAAAGAGCCCAGATATAAACCCACTTAATGTGACAAAGATGTCAAGAGTATACACTGGAGGGAAAAAAAAACAGCCACAAAGGACACTGGGAAAACTAGATTTCCACATGTAGAAAAATAAAACTAGGTGCCTATCTCTCACCTCACCAAAAAGAAAAAAAAAATCTATTCAAAATGGACCAAAGAACTCAGTGTAAACACTGAAGCTGAGATGCCTCCAGATACAGTTGTAACTGAGGCTTCTCTGCAAAGGACTCTAATAGTACAGGAAATAATCCTAAGAAGGAGGATTATAGGTTCAAGATGAGCTGGAGAGATGGCTCAGCAGTTAAGATCACTTGCTGCTGCTCTTGCAGAGGACCCAGGTTTAATTTATATTACCCACCTGGCAGTTCCAGGAGATTCAATGTCCTCTTCTTATCTCCATAGGCAATAGGCGCTCATACAGTACACATACATACATGCAGGTGAGCACTTATATACATGAAGTAAGTAACCCTTTAAAAAGAGAGCCCCTGGACTAGCTAGTTTTGTGTCAACTTGACACAGCTGGAGTTATCACAGAGAAAGGAGCTTCAGTTGGGGAAATGCCTCCATGAGCTCCAACTGCAGGGCATTTTCTCAATTAGTGATCAAGGGGGGAGGGCCCCTTGTGGGTGGGATCATCTCTGGGCTGGTAGTCTTGGGTTCTATAAGAGAGCAGGCTGAGCAAGCCAGTGGGAGGCAAGCCAGTTAAGAACATCCCTCCATGGCTTCTGCATCAGCTCCTGCTTTCTGGCCTGCTTGAGTTCCAGTCCTGCATCCTTTGGTGATCAACAGCAGTATGGAAATGTAAGCCGAATAAACCCTTTCCTCCACAACTTGCTTCTTGGTCATGATGTTTGTGCAGGAATAGAAACCCTGACTAAGACAGTCCCAGAACGTTCTTGAATGCATAGAGAACTTGAGATCATCTGGGTTCAAAAATCCACCGCACAACACACAGACACACATAGACACACAGAGATATATACACAGAGAGACACACACACAGAGATATGCACACAGATAATACACAGACACACAAAGACACATACACAGACACATACACACAGATGCAGAGATATGCACATAGAGTTGACACAAGCACATAGACGTACATACATAGACACATGCACACACAGCACACATGACATGAAAGCACAAGGAGACATGAGGACCAGGTCTAAAGAAAGGGATGATGGGAGCCGGGCGTGGTGGCGCACACCTTTAATCCCAGCACTCGGAGACAGAGGCAGGCGGATTTCTGAGTTTGAGGCCAGCCTGGTCTACAAAGTGAGTTCCAGGACTGCCAGAGCAATACAGAGAAACCCTGTCTTGAGAAAAAAAAAAAAAAAAAAGGAGCGGGGGGAGAGTGAAATAAAGCCATGCATGTTCTCTGTCATTTACAGAATTCATATTCAACCATACACATATATGCGTGTGTGTGTTTTGTGTGTGTGTGTGTGTGTGTGTGTGTGTGTGTAACATGAAAGCAGAAGGGAGGAGCAGGGAGGGGCAGAGGAGGAGACCAGCAAGGCAGAGGAGAGAAGGAGGGGGCAACAGTGCTAAATAGGAGCAAAACACAATATACCTGTAACTTCAGTACCTCAGTGAAACCCATTATCTTGTGTTCTAACTAAAAGTGAAATTCTAAAGGACCAATCCTCCATGGGATGCCACGCTCTGCATAAGGGTGTCAAGATCAGAGACCTGAGAACTGGAGGGACACTTACTAGGTTTAGGCAAGAGCAGAAGTGTTGAGTGTAGGAGGGAGGACCTGCCACACAGGGTAAGAAGAAGCTGGCACATCAGGGCTTTAGGAGCCCTGGTGGATAGACATGACTGAAGGAAGGGGACCCATAGGGGAACCTGGGCCTTGGAAGGTGGGGCTGAGGATGAACTCCTGTCTCTCCCACCCCCACCCCCACCCTCACCCCCACCCCCACCCCGCACTGTTGATAACCCTGTGGTTTCCAGATGGAGGAACAGGTGCTAGCATGCTCCTCTGGCCACAGAAGCAGCGCTGAGAAGGGAAGGGAAGGAGCTGCCCGGGGACATAAGGCAGACTGGGGAACAGTCTGCTCACATAAGGCACTTTCCTCCATCTCTTCAGCAGTAGGGCTCTTACCACTCAGAGCATGGGGAATCCAATCCTCCTAGCCCTGCCTTGCAGGACCATCAGCCCCGCCCCTGCACAGAGGCTCATCCACTTGTGAGCCAGAGCCCAACCTGAAGCTCCTTACCTTTGCAGGAGAAGGCAGAGAAGCATTCCAGGGCCAGGTCAGGGAAGGCAGGGCCAGGAACACAGCCTCATCTAGATGTGAGAGATTGGAACTCAGTTGATACTCAAGCAAGCTTTGTCAGGGCCAACATGTTTAGGTGATGGCAAAACTAACTGCCTGGTTTGATGAGCATACATGTACATCATGAATACCCCAAATATACATACAGTCCTGATTCGCCAATAAAACCTTACAAATAAGATTGCACATGCAAATCCAAGAGAAGGTCTGCTCTGACCCCAGGTCCTGTACTAAGGCTGTCTGTACCAGCATTGGGCAGCCTCACCCGGGAGCCTCCCACAGCCCCTGGAAGAGCTTATCCAGAAGGTTCACGAGCCAGGGCACCTGTCAGCTTCAACCAGAGCTTTCCAGAAAGGTGTGAGGGGGAGGGCAGGGATTAGATGGGTCCCCTGTTCCCACTGGTCTCCAGCAGAATGCCTGCTTCCTCTGGCCCAACCTGGGAGGCAGGCCCAGCTGGCCCCATTTCTCATCCCTATCGATTATTGTGGCAGAAGCCCCGGGAGCAGAATGTAAATCAGTGTCCCTGGGGTATTTAACCAAGGAGGGTTAGTTGGAGGTGGCCTCCCATATAAGTCCCTCATCTGATGTTTTTATATTAATTCCTATAGTGGCCAGATTAATTTTTATTCCACCGACCGTTATCTCTTCTTCATTGACTGGGAGACATTTTTCTGAAGTACGTATCTCAATGAGTATCAGTCATTTAATGGGTGCTGCCCCTGGCTGCGAGGTTTTCATTAAAGAATGAACATTCCTTTGATCCAAAGACTGAGTCTTTGGAAATAACAATGCCTACGCCAGCCCAAAATCACTGTCACAGTCATCAGTACCTGTAAGGGGGGTTGGGGGGACAACAGCTGCCTAGGAACGCACAACATTGGGCACAGGGTGCCCTTCCCCCACCCACATCTCCCCAGTTTTACCCATGCCCAGAAGCTGAGCCATCACAGAGGACTCAAGTGACCACACTTAGCAGAGGGACCCTGACCACACCCCAGAGATGACCAGCCTTTGCTTTGTGCTGGGCACCCTCTCACATCTCCCTGGATCAGCACCCCTGTCCTCAAAAACATAGTATGAGCGTCACTATAGCCTTTCGAAGGCAAAAGGAGTTCACTAACTAGAGATCTCCAAAAGCTTAGTATTGTGCATGGTGACAGATCGTAGGCTCAGATCATGATGATAGTTTGCATCTTTGCTGGTGTGACATAAGCATTAGGCGGGTAAGTGTCAAGGAACCTGGGTCTGGGTCCAGGTAAGTAAGCAGGGAACTGGTAAGGTGTCAGTACTATCTGCACATGCAGGTGCCCACAAAGGACAAGGCAGGTAGATTTGGGGACTCTAGCCAAAGCCAGGGCTGTGGGCACACGTCTGAGGGGCAGACGTTAAAACCCCAGGAGCTGCATAGGGGAGAGGCACACGGTACTGCGGGGATATTCAGCTGGCCTGACACATGGGAACCCCCGATTCTCTCTCCTGCCATTCCTTGCATTAGAGCAGTGGATCCTAAACGTGGTCCCGAGAACAACAGAATCTGGAGTCAGAAAGCCTGTGACTCGGGCAGATCCTCTCCCACTGGGTTCTTGCAGACCTGTCCTCCACTAGCTCAAGAGGACAATCAGTATGAAGCAAGCAAGACGTGGTCGTTTGAGTGACAAATATTCTCCACAGGATCAAGCATTTGAGTCCTTGTCCTCCCCGTTGCCCGGTGCTGTTTAGGGGGCATATGGAGCCTTGCTGGAGGATGTGTGTCACCTGGAGGCAGGCTTTCAGAGTTTAGTGCCTCGGCACTCCGGTTCCATTTTTTCCTCTCTCTACTTCCGGTATGCAGATAATGATGTGATCAGTTGGCTTCCGGCTCCTGCAGCCGGTGCCTGCTACCTACCGCCTCGCCTTCTCTACCGTTGTCAACTCTCCGTCTAGAGCCATAAGCCAAAACAAACATGCCCCTCTATGTTTGCCTTGCTCACGGTATTTTATCCCAGCAACAAAAAGCAAGAACTGCACAAGGCCATCAGAGAAAGAGTGCATGCTGGTACGATTTGGAATTTAAATGATGCCCGTGGGCTCATGTGTTGAAAGTGGGGGCCCTTCGATGGAAGGGTGTGGTAGGAGGTGGGTTACTGGGCATGCGCTTTGATGGAGAGCTTGAGACACGCATGGTCAGATCGGTTGAGCAGTCTCCTCTGCCACACACCTATGTCAATGATGTGTTTCTCTACCATAGGCCCCAAGGCCACTGGGCCGATCACAGACCATGAGGCAAAGTAAAATGTTCCCCCTTTCAGCTATTTTAGGTATTTTGTAATAGCAGAGAGAGCAGACTATCTCCTGAGCTTGTGCTTGGGTGACCTCCCTGGTAAAACAGATCCTGTCACCGTGTGGAGGTGCTGTGATCTGATTGGGTCAGAGGCTCCCCTGGATTCCAATGTACTTACCAGCCTGGCTGCTGCTTTTTCTAGAGGACAGGATTCCCAAAGATGCACCTCTCAGACTGAGCTCCCTCAACTCATGCAGAGTCAGACATATGTAATCAAACCCCGAGCCTTTAGGATCTGGAGGATGTTGATAAATAACAAACACAAGCAGGTAAGCAGGCGATGCTCCCCCTGCACCCCAAGGCTGTGTATCAGCCCCACAGATCAGCCCCTTCCCTCAATCCACACACAATTCCTCAAAGCCCAGAAGATAGACACACTGTCTAGGGAGCTGCTTCTGAGACACCATGGCAGGGGGCCATTGCTGCGAGTAGTGTCTATAAAGAGCCAGCTGCATCCATGGGCCTGAATTCTGCAAGGAAGTCCATGAAGAGATGAGATCACTGAGGGACAGGGCAGACCTGAGGACAGGGAGAGCCAGATCTGGTTCTGTTCCAGCCCTCCAGCATCCGTTGCCTCATCGCTTGCCCCAGAAAGCCAGATGGTTGGTCACACATGATGCCGTTAATGAACGATCTCTGGAGACCCTCAGTGGGGAGTGGAAGACTGGGGCAGAGTGAGCATCTGAGGCAGCGCTTGATGACTAGGCTGGGGGTGGGGTGGGGCAGCGGGCAGGGGAGCAAAATATCCACAGAGATGCAAAACCTACGACAGATTTCCTCAGTGGCAACTGCCAGAGATGCTGTCAACATGACTTCGGGTGTAAGAGAACACACTTGAGGGAGGTAACGTGTGTGAAGCTCCTCACCACCATCAACGTGGACTCTCTGAATAAATGTTTCTCCAGCACTTAGGAAGGGGTCCCAGAAATTAGTAGAGAAACGTTTGGCCTTCTCTTCTGTTCCCCACCAATGACCTGCTAAGAGCCCCATCACAACCCTGGGCTTCCTCTCCTCTCACATTCCTGCCTGTATGTTCTCTGCCAGGCAGATTCTGGGGCCATAGTGCCCCACCTCCTCCTGGGCTGCAAAGGTGTACCTATCAGGAACCTGCCCCAGAAAGTGGTTACAGCACGGGCCACCTGGTGCATATCTCTTGATAAAATGCAAGTTCGGATCCAACTCCAAAATAGCACCCACACCCTCACATACAGCTCCTGTCATGGACGGGTTTCAGAGAACATAGCCACATGGGAGGGTATTACTACCCCCACACATGTCTCACCTAAGCTGGGCACAAGGCAGCTCAGGACCTGACAGAGCCCAGGATGGGCAGGTAGAGGCCCATATCTAAGCCATAAGAGCAACTTCCAGACATGATTGCATCTGACCTTCTTGAGGCTCCTGTCTCTGGCGCAGGGCCCATGGTGAGCTCAGCTCCGTCATACTTCTGGATTCCGTTGTAGAGAAGTTTGTAAAGCGTCCAATCTACAGAAAATTGCCAACTTCCGGAATCATCGGAAGCCCCCAGAATCCCCTTGTACGGAGAGCCCTTTTCATCTCTAATGACCATTTGTCTAGCCTCCTCTCTGGGGATGCAGTAGGCTGGGGAGGGGAGCTTCCTTGAGCCAACAAGATACTTCCGGCCTTCGCACTCAGGTTTCCAAGAGACCGCCCAGCCTAACCTTGCTGGCCTGAGGCCTCCAGAACTTTCCTGAACATTCCTCGCTTGAGCAATCCCATCCTGAGTCAAATCCCAAGGGAACCTGGAGAGGGTAGGCCCCTCCCCTCTCAGAGGTGGCTCTGAAAGTTTAAAGGGCCAGGGGAAAAGCATTCCTGAGCTTTTTAGAGTCTCCACAAAACACTTCCTGATGTCTGCCTGACACTAAAAACCTATTAAAGTCGTAAACTTCTCCTGCAGAACGGGCTTCTCAAAAATGTATTTATCTAAAGGGCATCTGTGTTTGGTCTCTAACACAAATGCTCCAAATGTCGGGCCCCAGGTGATTTATTTGGGGCGCTTTGTTCTCCTCCTGCCAGAGCTCTTTCAGCTCCAGACCCTCGGTTTCTTGGCCCCTCTGCTCCTTCTGCTCATGATTAGGCTTGATCTGCTCTGAGGGGCAGCCCAGAGGGGGTGGGCACAGGGGGCATCCTGTGAGCATCCGCTGGGAACTGCAGAAGATGGACAGGGGCTACCGCTCCAGGGCCACAGCCACAGCACAGAGCCCACCTGCCAGCCTGCCAACCCGATCACATTTCTCCGTTCCCAACCAAGCCAGCCTCTCTAGAATGCCAGCCATGCTCGATGTGGGACCATGAGCTATGTATGAGTCCTTGCTAGGTACTGAAGTACATGGGATGCTGGACATTCACCGTTAACAAGCCACTGTCCCCACAACACACAAATGTAGACCAGAGAACATGCAAGTAACGTTTGTACCACGTAAAACATAAGAACCGGGTGCCCATTGTCATTTCAAGACTGCGCCCCTCCCCCTGCACCTTCCCCCCCAGGGATTGTAGGTCAGTCAGCCCAGCACATTCAGGCTATGCTGCTCATGGGGTCTCATTCGGTCTCTGCTGGGCATCTGAGCAGGAGCTGACTTCTGAGTGATAAAGAGTTGAACATAGAGGGGGTCCAAGAATAGAAAAATGGGGGGGGCAGTGCTGGGGAGCCCCTGTACATTGAGGAGCTAGGAGGGCTTTCCTCAGAGGGGAGATGTGCTAAGATCCCAGCCTTGGTGAACAGGCCCTCATGCCTCAGGCTACAGCACCACAGGCACAGAGTCAGTCCCCTGACAATCCTTCATTACAGCATCTTAATATGCATGGACTCATCAGCCCCTTTACAAAGAGGCCCTGGAGAGCAGGCTCTGCTGGGGCTGCACTCACTATGTTTGCTGGCAGTGGGAGAGATTTCAGAAGGCTGTGGAGGCGGGGACTCTGCCTAGAGGGGAAAATAGGATTCCCCCGGGGGGCAGATGCCTAGAGTGGACTCCCATGATGCTATCCTTCTCCCTGGGGCTTTGGCATCTTCAAGCTATCAGCGCCCACAGAGCAAAGGCTGCCAGGGCAGTCCACTGGCGCCACCACAGAACTCCTCAGCACCACATTGCTTCTCTGCTTCTCCACTGGCAGAGATTAGGCCAGAAGCCCAGCTTGCCTCCATGAATCCTAGGGGAGAGGCTGAGAAGGTGGTTTTGTTGTTGCTGTTGACGTTCTGGTTTTGTTTTAGAGTCGTGCCATCCGATAAGGATACTAGCCGCATGTGGCTATTTCATTTTACATTATTTTCAGTTCAACACTGTCAAAATTTCAGCCTTGTGTCGCCCCGCCACATTCCAAGTGCTCAGAGAGCACAGAAGGGAACCTAGCCATCATGGTAGCACCTTGTTTCAGTGGGCAAAGCTCTTTCAGGCTGTGGGCTGGTCTGGCCATGGCTGGTGAGCAGGAAGGGCAGTGTATGGTCCATGGAAGATCAGTGGCATCGTAAGGAGCCCTGAGCAGACATCCCTGCAGCTAGAGTTGGCGCTAAGAGAAAAGCAGTGATAAATGGGAGCTCCTGGAGTGTATTTATGGCTTCGGAACTGAATTGCAGAGGAACCTGGGGACTATAGGCAAGTCAACACAGTCCCTGGTCCTGTTTACAAACAGAGGGCTAAGAGTCACAGGGGACTGTGCATTGGTTGGACTGGGCTCCCTTGACCAGCAGCCCTGATTGGCTTGCAGCACTCCTGTCCCCAGCTCATGGCTGCTACCATGTGTGCAGCATGCAGGCAGTGACCCTGTTTGTGCCCACAGGCCTGAGCTAACTGCGGGACAACGTGTCCCACATCTGGAAGTGCAGCCCACAGAGATGCTGGTTAAGGACGGCCTACAAAGCCATTACAGGGCATTAAGTCAGTGGACTTCTGATTCGTCCATGTTCCAAAACCACAGCAGGCGTTTTTTGACTCTGAAAGGTAGAAACTCTCAGAGGCCAAGAAGAATGCTGGAGATCCAGAGTGAGGACAAAGGCTGCAGAAGGTTCTGTCCCTTCCAGATACTGTGGGAAATCCAAGCCATTGGTGTTACACTTCCTGGTGTCTACAGGGCAGTGCTGTACCCCCAGATTCAGCTTCTTTGCCCAAAGTCACTTACCCCACATCCCCAAGCCTGAAAGCCACCTCCCTGTATCCCTTCCTAGTTCACACTCCAATGAACATGCAGCTGTCAGCTCAGGGAGTGTCCAAGAGAAATAGCATGGAGTGGGAACCTTCACTTGCTTCACCGTAGTGTCTCTGGTTTTGGAAAATGGTACCTCTGATGTTGTAAGTACCCAGTAAATAAGTGCATTTTTAACCTCTAGTGGAAAATGCACAGATTGAGTGAAATGTAGCTCCCCACTGCCTGCAGGATGGACTGAGTCCCCTGCCCCTGTCCATTCTAAGAGACCGAGCCAGGGTTGCCATGTCTGGT
Organism: Mus pahari; assembly: GCF_900095145.1. Lineage (NCBI taxonomy): Eukaryota > Metazoa > Chordata > Mammalia > Rodentia > Muridae > Mus > Mus pahari. Next base: position 133,773,024 of record NC_034591.1, on the reverse strand, counting down.
CTGCGGTCCTGGACCTGTGGCTCCTGAAGACCACGAGGGTTGGGTTCCTGTTCCCGACCTGAGCATCCTTGACATCTCTAGATGCTCCCACACCATGGTCCTGAAGGATCCCATAATACCAAGTGTTTACACTATCTCCAGTTTATCCTTGCAGGGTCCATGATAGCATAAGGCAAATACTGAGGATGCTAGCAATCTGGGCAGGACATTAGGACCACTGAATCCTGTTGAATGGCCTCTTCCTCCAGCCTCAGCGCCCTGCCACAAAGTCACCACCTCTGGGTCCCCTAGCATAAAGCCCTCTGTCTCTGCCCTTCTACAGAATACTTCTACCCAGTCTCACACACACACACACACACACTCTGCACTAAAGACCAAATCTAGAAGCATCATCCATCGCTCCTGAAGGCTTAGCTATTTTAGCCTGAAACTTGAGGAGCTGGAGATAGGTTTTATGATGATAAAGGTAAGCTTAATTTTTCATTTACCTTCAGCTAATAACTGACTGAAAATAGGCCTTCCTGTGCTTCCCGAAGGCAAGGGAAAGGAAAATGCTTCCTGGTGACAGGACAATTTGTCAGAAAGTTATGAGTGAGTTCAGCATTGCTGTATAGGAAGTGTATATTGAACAATATGACACACTGGCTTCTAATTGCTTCTGCCTTTCTGATCAATAATACATGTTTTCAAAAAGCCTTCTGTTTGCATTTACACAATGGACGGTAACTACTGCAAAGGATCCATTAAGACCTATTTTAAAAAGTGCATTCTTAAAAAACTTGTCTAAATCTGCATTACAAGGCAGATTATGAAACTGCCTTGGGAGACGTTTTTCTAAAAGGCATTCAGGCCGTTTCTGCTGGACTTGCCAACTAAGCTCGCTGCCCTCTCCATGGCTTGCTTGTAAGCCAGAAAGCTTTCTCCATAGCTCCATATGATGCGTTGAGATGCGGTCAAGCCCGAGGCCTCCACAGTGGCCAGCTATGCCCTCCACCAAGGCACAGAACGAGCTGATGCCCGGTAGCTCAGGTAGGTGCAGTCACAAATCCACCTGCCACTCTTGAAACTCAGCTGAAGTGGCAAGGGATGGGCTCTGGGGTTCTGGGGCTCTTTCCTTTCATACCTGTGGGTCAGAAGACCTGGAACCTATGACTTATCTAAGAGGGTGGAGGACTGTCGTTAGCCCTGGCAGTCCAGGTTTGCGTTTGACTCAGTAGGTTCCTACCTGGGTGGGTGGGAGACCCGGAACAGAGAGAAGCAGGCACATGGGAGGAGGGGCCATCAGGCTTTATAAGCTACCTTAGCAATAGCTTCTGGGATCTTTGGCTTTATACTGCTATAGCTGACAGGAATAGTCATAATGACAAGGTCTACTCACAGGGACTGTAGTGGGCCCCGACTAAGAGCTCTCTCCCAGGCAACAGGGGGAGAAGGAACTGCTTCCCAGGAGACCCCAGACTGAGACAGAGAAGAACCTAAAAGATAAAGAAAAGCACCCATCCTCCACTGAGCCTATCCATATAGGAGCACTTAAGCTCAAAACAGCACTGCTAGGCAGTTGTCTTGATGGACCAAGGCAGGGGAGGACCCTCTGGAAGATATTAAACAATTTAGTCAACCTGGGTTGACTTAGGCTGGGTGAAAAGACCAGGATGGGATTCCTCTAGGGGAAGGGAGGAGGCATGGGGAAGGAGGAGAGGGGAGGGGGAAAGGAGTACCCCACAGGAGGAACATGTGGAAATGGAGTCAGTCCCGTTAAGGGAGGCTTTGTCCAGTCCCCAGCCTCAGATACGAAGGTCTCCTCTGCTGCTTGCCTTCATGGGGTACGGTTCAGGCCTTGGGTATCTATCTAGTCAGGCTCCTAGAGGTACAAGAAGAATGTCTTCTCATAGACAGACTGAAGTCTCATCTACAAATGTCTTTAATGGGTGCCGAGGCCGGCAGCCAGACAGGATCTCCAGAGGCCATACATAGGACATCCTTTGGCTACACTCTGCCAATCCAAGTCAGGTAGCCTGTGAATATGTTAATGGTTTAGCATGGTTAATGAGGAGGTACACCGACTTACCTCCCCTGTGGTATCCTCAGAGGTAGCTGTTGGGCAAGCTTTTCTTCCTGCGGCTCTCTGGAGGACAGCCAACAGCAGACAGGGAAGCAATCTATGGAGGAGCAATAGCTCAATGCCCCACTGGGGTAGTGGAGTGCAATGGGGAGAGCGTGCTGAGTAGTACCCCCAACAGGGTCACAGAATCTGTGCTTCCAGCTACTGTGTCACACTGCCTACAAGGGAAGTGCCCATGTCCACTCTGAGGAACCTTCCCTTCCAGTGCTTCCCCATCTGAGTTGTACTCTGGACTTATGACACCTCTTGGAAGGCCCCAAGGGCCATGTTCCCGTCCCTGAGCTGAACTTTCTTGATACCTCCGGACATCCCTGTGCCTAGACCACCACATTCCTAGAGCACCCTCTTTTCTGCTGGAGCAAGACTCAGGTAGAGGGCTCCAGGTAGGCTTCACATACTCAGTACTCAGAAGGCATGTGCGACCTCCCACTTTCTACAAGGACAACACGTGAGCTGCCTACCTGTCAACTCCCCACGGCCATCAGTCAGCTTCTGTGGGCCAATGACACAACCGGCTGGGAGAGGTGGAGCTGCATAGGTGCCAAGATCAAAACACAAGTTACATCACTCCGGGGCAGCAGCCTGCACCACAGCCTCTTGGGGGATTCTGCTTTTTAGATTACGTACAGGTAGTGGCTTGGTGGTAGGACATCTGCCTAGCATGCTTGAGGATCTGGGTTCAATCTCTACTATCATTTTTTTTTTAAGAAAAAAAAAGAAAGGAAGAAAGAGGGAAAGAAAGAAAGAAAGAAAGAAAGGAAGGAAGGAAGGAAGGAAGGAAGGAAGGAAGACAAAGTATCTCTGTGGGTGAAACTTAGCTCCTATCAGACTAGGCCTGCCTCTAGGTCCTAGAGCACTTGTGACCTTGAGTGGGGGAAGGTTGGTGTCAAGGTCAAGTTCTGGGGAACCAAGGCAAGACAGTGGTTATGACTTTACTGACCATGTGCTCGGTGCTGACATTGAGTTCTATCTACATATGTACTCACTTTTATAGAGTAAGTCCTCTCTCTGGGAGGAAGATGTCTACAGCCGGGGAAACTGAGGTTCAGAGCAAATAGATTATGAAGAGTCAAAAAATAGAAAGAAAAAGAAAAGGAAAAGAAAAATAGAGCCTCACGCAGACTCTAACCTTCCCCAGAGAAGAAAAATAGACAGGAGCAAAGAGTGGGGCTTCCAAGGTGACTCACAGGCTAAGAGACCTTTGAGCCTGGCCTCAAACCTGCCCTAGGGACAGCCATTTCCCCTCCCCTAGAGGAAACTCCCTCCTACCACGCTCAGATTCTGAAAACTGAGTTAATACCTTGGGCCGTGTGGAGCAAAGTTTGGGCCTCCCATGTGGTCTTCAATGGCAGCCGGCCCAGGCCTTCCCTCTGATCCAGCTGCTGCTGTCTCTGTACCTGGGCATGCACATAGGAGGGTAAGCTATGCCCTCAGGTAGGTAGGTGTCCATGGATCTGAACATGGCGGCATGCAGGCATGCATGCATATGTGTGTCTAGGGGCTCGCATAAAAGTCCACTCAAGATCTTCAGAGGAGAGAGAAATGTCCCCACCATGCTACCTGGACACTCCAGGTTGTGAGGCTTGAGGAACAGACAAAAGGACTCTTGCCTGTGTCCTTAAAATGGCCAGAGTTCATCCCCGTGTCAGTGAAGGAGGTATGAAAGTGAGGCTGGTTGGAAGAGTGGACCAGAGACCTCTTTTCTTTTTACATTCTATTGGGAAACAGCCACAGGAACCCAATTGTAGGGAGGGAAAAAAAAAGTGCCTCCCTTTCACCTTCCTATTCAGGTCCCTTCCTTGGGCACAGGCCCAAGTGATAACTCCAGGGATCCAGTGTATTAGCACCTTGTGACTAATTCCAGCCCCATAACCCAAGGCCAGTGATCTCAAGGTGCCTCTTCCAGGTTAGAAGGCTGGCTGGTGGTCTGGATACCCACCGATCGGCAGGCAGGCTCTGAATAAGATCTCAGCTGGCCCGGTCCCAAGCCAGCCTATGTCTTGGCAGCTTCGGCTCCTGCCTGCGAGGGTGACTTCACTTTGACTTCATATCTGCAGAGTGATGTACAGAGATTGCTTATTCAGCCCTGAGCTCAGCCCGGCAGGAGGGTGGGGCTCTGCATACTGAAGGAGAGGAGCAGCTGAGCCCCTCCCCAGGCTCAGGTTCCAGGTTCCGGGACCTGTTTGTTCACTCCAAGGTCCTACAGGCGTCTGTTTTTCTTTCCTTCCATTACTAGTTGCAAGCCATGCTTCAAAAAGCAGCTAGGAGTAGGGAGAGCTGGGTTTTCCCCACAGGCATCTAGAGCCTGCTTCCGACCTTCTATTTCCTGCCTAGAGGCTCCCATATCAAGGGTAAATATATTTAGCCATAATTTGGGGAGGGGAGAGTTCGATTCTTCTGGCAAACTTCTCTTTTCATCCTTCCCAACACCCCTGTAGCCGCTGCTCTCTCAGTCAGTTCACATCCTAAGAGCTCTTCTATTTGGTGGAATAAGCGCATTCAATTCCCAACACTGCGCCAGACGACGACGGTAGCAGGTCTCTTTGAAAGGTGTGCAATTAGCCAGTGTCTTGGTCCTATTGGTTGTACCGGTCCTGGGAATCACAAACAAGCCCAACAGGACCCCCAACCCTCTTCACCACAGGATATATTGTACACTGGAAGCAGGCTCTCTGTCCCTCTTTCTCTTGGTCAGGGCTCCTCCCCTCTTCCCGCCTCTAACCCCAGAAGAAGCTGCAGGCTCCAAACGCGCTTCTCACTCCCGCCCCCTTGATAAATGGCGGAGGATGCTCTCCGCGTCCAGAGACTGGAGGGACTTCATTCTAGGCTCTGGGTCTCTTTGCGAGTATAGGTGACCAGTTGGCCCAGACGCCGAATCTTCTGTGTTGCTCTTTCTGGGCGGCGGGAAAGGACTAACAGAAACAGCAAGCGAGACGCACGGGGTGAGAAAGTGGCTATGCCGGCAAATGATCATGGATCCAGGTTACCTTTAGTAGACCAGCACCCGCACCACAACCTACACGCACCCAGCTCCGACCCGCCCTCATCCCGAGAGGAAATCGAGGCTCCCCCAGCAGTCGGGTGCAGCCCCACCTTGCCCTACACTGTACCTGGAGCCCCGCCCCTCCACACACACCCGCACCCCTGGTCCCGCCCCTCTCGCTGCCACTCCCTCTGCGCCCTGCCCTGCCCCAGTCCGCTCCCCGGGCGCAGGCAGCGCAGGTCTCTCATCAGTACCGCAACCGGAGCCGTGCAAGCAACAGCAGAGAGCGGCTCCAAGTCTGCAGCTGGGAGTCGTGCCCGGACGCAACGCGCCCGCAGTGCCCGCTGCGCCCGGGCTGGCATGGGGAGGCCCGGTTGAGCGCCGCACCCCACCGCCGAGACCCGCCCGCTCCTCAACCGCGGCCCTCGCGCGCACGGGCGATGGCGAAAGCGACGTCCGGCGCCGCAGGGCTGGGGCTGAAGCTGATTTTGCTACTGCCGCTGCTTGGAGAAGGTGAGTCCTACGGGCTGCAGGGACGGTAGGGACCGGGGCGAAGTTAGCGCTGCGCGCCGAGCTGGGAAGCTGACGCGCACAGAAGCGCGCTTACATTGGCTGGCACCGGCCGGCTGCGCGGCTGGCGGGCCTCCGGGTCTGGGAACCGGGTCGCTGCGGCTAGCTGCTGCGCTTGGGCCACTGGCTGGGCGGGGCTCGGCTCGCCTTGGGTCCGTGCGAGTTGCAAGCCGGGCAGAGAAGACTGCTCCGCCAAAGCCGCAGCTGAGCATCCCAGGCTGGTCGCGTTTCCAGCCGCGGCCGTATGCCCGGGCGAAGCGGACAGATCTTGTCGCCTTTGGGGAGCAGCTGCGAGCGGACGGGGTAGGCAGCCCTGGGAAGCCCACTACTTGAGCCAGCGCTTGAAGACTACAGCGCCGAGATTTTCATTTCTGTTCTTGCTGTAGCTCCGTTCTTCTGGCTGAAGGGTGCTGAGGCAATCTTTAGTAAAGGTTATTTTTCTGGTGTGTGTTTTTGCCGCCCTGATCTTTAAAAACCTAAAAGCCTGTGTGCCCCCCCCGCCCCCCGCGTGTCTTCGCCGAGAGATCTGAGCTCTGCCCCACAGTTGAGAGTCCTGTGTCCCATGCTATTCCGCTGGAGCACCTGAAAATGTGGCTTTTGGAGGCGTAATAGGGTCCAGGGCTGACAATTAGTTACCCAGCGCTTTGGGCCCCTCCACTCGGGAGTCGAGTGTGGTGATGGGCTGCCAGCATCATGCACACATAGGCGCCCCTCATTAGGTGTGGCCTTTCAAAGGCTGGTCACTGCCCTCGCTCCTATACCCTGACCAAATGAACCCCAAGGATACAGGATATTGACCCCGTTGGCTGCACATTTTACTGTCCTTCAATCTACCCTAACTTGGTTACCTCTGGAAAATATATGTACCAAGTTTCCCTCTGATAACAGAATTGACCCCAGGCCACCCCACTCCCATTCCTTACAAAAGGTTTGCAACCTTCGGGAACAGGCAAGACTGCTCACCTTGCCTCTAGCTCAGAGTCGTGTGAAGACGGGGTTCACTGACCAACCAGGGACTGCATTCGCAGGCCTCCAAGTACTGCAGAAAAGTATGGAGAGAGGAGAAGATAAAGGCCTTATCGTTCCTGAGGGGAGGGGGGAACAGATTGAAGTGTCAGTTCCTGGGTCCTGAGGTGCTGTGGGGCACAGTGCTGCAGAGGGTCATAGGCCCCAAGGCTGTGTAACAAATACAGAGCTTGACACTGTGCCCCGTGTCATCAGGTTTAAACTTCACAGGTATGCAGGAGTAAACCAGGAAGATGTGTGCTGAGCAACTTCCCCTTGACCCACCTAGCCCTGAATCTAGTGAGGTCCCCAGCGGTGTAAGGGACCCATCTCAAGGGTCTGGCCTGTGGCATTTGGCCAGGCAGAGAGGGAGATTTCTATGTGAAACCTCTGGCTCAGAATCAGGTGGCCACAGACAGCTTATAGAATCCAGGACTATGAGCCCCTGTTTTAAACCCACACCCTTCTGGGTGGCCAAGAATCCATAATAGAGGTCCAGAGAGGGGCGCGGCAGCCTCATACCCAGGAAGAAGTCATTGGGGTTTGGGGGAAGCCCTCTAACCTGGACTCTGGTGCAGCTGTTGTGACACACTCATCGATCTGCTCCCAAACTGCCAGTAGAGAGCTCGGGTGCGGTTCCTCAATAGGATTGGGAGCAGCATGGCCTCCGGTGCCCTCTTGTGGATACAGTGCTCTAGTGGTTGGGCCTGATGCCCACAGTTTTGAGTGGGTTTTGTGTGGGTCTGTAGAAGGAAGGGAGCCTTGTTCACGAGACTCACCATGCTCTGATTTCAAGTTACTAATCCATGCTCCCACTCCTCCTCACAAGTCATGCTCAAGAGACCTGTGGATAAGAATGGTCTGGTTCCCTTTTCACCCTGTTCTAAACACCCCACAGGTAACACAGAACTGTGTCACGCACCCCCTCATTTTCCCATCACTGTCGGGCCCAGTGTCCTGGAACTAGACATTGACAACCTCCTTCTGTTAACATTTTCTGGACTTTTCGCTCCTCCATACGGACACAACTTGACTGTGTGAATGAGGATACTGAATCACAGTATCTTGGTCTCCCCTACATGTCCCAGGGCTCCTGCCCCCCCCACCACCACCCCCAGCTACTTGTCAAGACTCCTGTCCCTCATCCCCTTGGCTTGGCATCTTGCTTAGTATCTCTAGCTCTGAGAACCAAAGGGTCTGTCACCATGTCATGGAGGGGCCCTTTCTGGACAGCCCTTCTGTGTAAGTGTGAGGGGAGCCATAATGGGTCGACATCACCCAGAGCTTTCCTTGTGAGTGAGCACTGGGGCCTGGTCCTCCCTGCTTCCCCTTTGTTTCTCCCTTCCTCCCTTCCCTTACTGAGCTCAGGGGACCCTGGAGATTTGTCCCAGTTCCCCAGGCTCATCCGGGCCCTTCTTTGTCTCTTTCCCTCAAGCTGTTGAGCCCATTCTCTGGGCTGGGCCAGCCAGGGAGTCCTGAGGGTGGGGCCTGAGAGCAGACAGCATGTAGGGAAGTGACTGAGCCCATTCACTAGATTGCCTTTATTTTGTAGAATTGCTTTAGGAATGGGCTAAGTAAATGACTTGTTTCCTTGGTGGTGTGAAGAAAATGGGATGTAGTCACCTAATGGGGTACTAATGGCCTTTTAGCCAGGGGAGGAGAAAACTAATTAAAAATTACAGTATCTGTGGAAATGGAGCCTGGATAGGAAAGGAAAGGGTGGCTAGAAGCTGCTACCTCCCTCGGGATCCTCTCCTGGCAAAAGACTCTGTCGATCCCCTTTCCTGCTAACACCAACAGCAGCTTCCCATGCCATACTGTTGATAACCCTGTAAGGTTTGTGGTCTTATTTTCCCATTTCACAGGTGAACAAACTGAGGTTCGCCAAATCTATAGATTCTAGAGCTCGTGGAGAGCTAAAGACTCCCCAGGTCCAGGTCTCTTGTCTTTAGCAAAGTCAGTGAGAGCTTGGTACCAGGAGAAGAGATGAAGAGCGATCTGGGAGAAGACAATGTTCCTGCCTGTCACACCACAGCAGGCCACTCATGTTTGACAGCAGGTGCTCTGAAGAAAGGCTGGACCAGATCTAGGAGTGACATGTGACATAGAGCACTGCCCACAGACGTGAGGCCTGAGCCTCTGTGGATCTGAGCAGAGTTCTCAGTGAGATGGTTTTGCCCTTGCTAACTGGCTGACCCTGGGAGTCTCCGGGGCTAGGAATGAGCTTTATTAGGTCTGGCTCTGTCAGAGCTGTCTCAGAGAGGGAGCCTTGTGTGCTCTAGGCATTATAAGAGGTTGTGTGTATAGTCAGAGGGCTGGTAGGGACAGGACACCCAAGGACTGTCCTTTGCACCGTGTCTGAAGGAAGCACCCTCCTTCATCAAGGTGCCGTGCTAGGGGGAGGGGCACAACCGTGTGCCCTCATCCAGATGGAATCCGCTTCCCTAGGGCACTGGGAAAGACCAATAAAAGCCCACTGTGTGCCCAGAGACAAGGGCTGACTAGGAGTGCAGCCTGTACTCAGTAATTCTTTGCTTCTGGATGAGTGGCCATAAGTGTACTGTAGAGGGATGGTGTGTGTGTCTGTGTGTGTGTGTGTCTGTGTGTGTGTGTGTGTGTGTGTGTGTGTGTTTTCCTGGGCCCATGCAAACATGCACACTTTTAGGGTAAGTCTGGCACTTGCCTGGCTGCTGGTCTCTTCCCTCAGTCCTCTTCCATCAGCTCTGCTTCCCTCTTTCCCTCCTTCCCCATTATTTTTCTGTATGAATGACTTGATAGTACTCATCAAAAAGATCCTTGAGTGTTGCTTTGCAAGAAGGAACTAACAGCAGAAGACACACCTAATAGTTATGGAGAGAGAGGGCGGGGGAGGAGAGGGGGTATGGTTCCGTTAGAGACAAGCAGCTGGAAGCAAGACAAGGGAACAAGGAATGGGGTGTTTGGCAGAGAGCCCTGGGCATGGACCACAGAGGAAGTGATGCCACGGGGGAGGGCTGCCTCTCTGGTCTGTGAGGAATGTCCTCTGTACCCTCTGATATGGGGGTATTTCACCCTAGGAAGCTGATGAGTTGGTACCGATGACTCCAGGCTGCCCCCATTCATAAGAGCACCCAGAGCTTTTTTGTCCAAGGAATCCAACGAGGCTGTGCTCTAACTCCTCTCAGACAACACCAGATCCTTCCTCTCCTGACAGGTCGCAGGATCCTAAAGAGCTCTGTGGCCTTCACCTTCTTCCTCCTTGTTTGCCCAGCTGTTTCCTCCCCCATCACCCACCTTCCTTCCTTGGCAGCCATGGAGAGGTCCCTGAATGGGCCTCCCAGCTGTGCGATTGATTGGAGGGTGCATCAGGGACCACACCCCTCTGCCTGAGAGACTGGCAGCAGGGGGCTGCTGTATTCTGCCAGCTCTTTCCCAGGCATGTCGGTGCCCCTTAGAAGGTGGCTGATGAGACCTTGAGGGCCACCGTTGAGGCTGCACCACCTGGGCGCCGAGGAGAGCAGGTGGCCAGCCACGAGCAAACACTTCTGTTTGCTTTTGCCTCATGGTTAGCTCCACTTAAGCAGAAAAGCCCAGATGCTAGGGCAGGTTAACTGTTCACCTGAGCAGGTGTGTGCCTGCCTGGTGAGCGGACAGTGGAGTCTTCTCTTCTTGGTGTCAGTGGTACCTAGTGGGCTCTGCAGCAAGAGGTACCAGTGGCCCTGTGGCCCAGGTCTTAGCAGATAGAGCCCCTTCATCCAGACTTCTTCCAGAGCTAGCAGAGACCCCTCTTTGTGGTCCCAGGCTTTTCCTCCTCTGTGACATGGAGTGCTGGAGTCTGTTCTTCAGGGCTGTCACTGAGAGCCAGTGTGATCCTAGAGCAGGAGAAAGGGATGCTGGACACTGTTCAGGAGATGAGGGATGCTAGATGGTGTTCATTGAAATCGATTCCACCCCCTCCTGTTCCTTAATGTTTTCACACTTGGATTCCAGGAAGGGAAAGATGGAAAACTTTACTGTCTTGAAACTTTTAAGGAACCAGAAAGTGCTTGGGAAGTATGTGCTGTGAAGAGAGTGAGAGGTGGAGATGGGCTGAATGTTTTAGACATTTTTGCAGCATGACTGGAAAAGATGGAGGCTGGGGCTGGGTGTCTGCGGGGGGGGGGGCTTTGTCTTCTCTACTCTTCCTTCTTGGCCCTCTTGCCTTATCCCGGGGCATCTGCACCATCGTGAAAGTCGTGAATCCATTCCAGCCTCCCAGCGGTCCAAGCAGGAACTGTGCCTGTGAGCTACCCTCTTCCCAGGCAGGATAGGTTAGCCCTTGCCAGGTGATTTTTTACCCCTGTGAGTGCCCTACCTGACTGTGACTCAGCACAGGTGCTCAGCTGGAGGTTGTCACCTTTGCAAAAGATTGCTCCAACAGATCCACAGAGCCTCAGAAAGTCTAGACCGAGGTGCATTTCAAATGTTTTCTTCCCTAGCCACACCAGTCTGTATCTACAGTTCTGGGCAAAAGATATCAGCCATATCTCTGTGACTTAACATGGGTACTCTACCTCTGTGACAGCTGACATGTCCTCATCTAGGAGTAGCCTCTCCCATGAGAAGCTGGACTCCTAGATCTGTGCACCTGGCTCCATGTACCGAAAGACCCGGAGATCTGTGGAGCCAGGCTCAGAAGGGCCTTGTGTCACTTCTTTCGCCTGTGTTGCTAAGATCAGAATCACATCAGAGAGCCCCCACTTCAGTACAGGGCAGTTCAGAGTACGTGTGTGTGGGGTGCATGCTTCTGGGGTGTAACTGTACACATTCTGGAGGTGATGTGTCTCCAGGTTTTGGACTCTTTATAGTTTGGTTTCTGTTGTTATGAGAAACACCACGACAACAAACGACATGGTGAGGAAAGGGTTTATCTTAACAGCTTACAGTCCATCACAAAGGGAAGTCGAGGCAGGAACTGAAGCAGAGACCACAGACCGATGCTGCTTACTGCCTTGTTTTCTGTGGCTCAATATTTATTTATTTATTTATTTATTTATTTATTTATTTATTAATTTATTTATTTATTAAATACAAACCAGATTATATCTCTAGGGGAGACACCACACAGTGGAATGGACTTCTCACATTAATCAAGAAAATTCCCTCACATACTTGCCTACGTGCCAACATGATGGTGGCATTTTCCCAGTTGAGATTTTTCCCTTCCTTAGATGACTCTAGCCTGTGCCAAATTGATAAACAAAACTAACCTAATCAGCCCAGACCCCATTCCCTAGCTTTTCCAAGTGGGCGTCTCTGCCTATTTTCCTGGGTGGTGCTTCAGATGTCTACAGCTATGGGTGTAAGTAAGGCAAGTGACCGTTTATTGAAATTGCCTCTTTAAAAACCTTTTTAAATGAAACTGGCTTAGCATAAGGATAACTATTTTTTAATAGAATGGTGCAGTAGCATTTAGGCTACCCCAAGGTGTCCAGGAGGCATCTCTGTAGTTCTGTCACATGCTCATTACCCACAAAGGATACCCCATATACCCCATAAGCAGCTGTCCCCCCACTCTCCATGTACCTGCCTCTGGTCACCGTCAGCGTGCTCCCCTCTTTAGATCTGCCTGTTCTGGGTATTTTATGTAAATAGTGCAGTGTGTGTGGTAGGTCCGGTGAGAGTATATCTTCATTGTAGCTCACATCAGTGTGCCATTCTTTTTTTTATGATATAATATATTCTTTATTTTTTTATTAGATATTTTTCTTTATTTACATTTCAAATGCTATCCTGAAAGTCCCCTATACCCTCCCCCCACCCTGCTCCCCTACCCACCCACTCCCACTTCTTAGCCCTGGCGTTCCCCTGTACTGGGGCATATAAAGTTTGCAAGACCAAGGGGCCTGTCTTCCCAATGATGGCCGACCATGCCATCTTCTGCTACATATGCAGCTAGAGACACAAGCTCTGGCGATACTGGTTAGTTCATATTGTTGTTCCACCTAAAGGGCTGCAGACCCCTTCAGCTCCTTGGGTACTTTCATTCTTTCAGAGTAATTCTCCATTTGTTTGGCTTTGCCACATTTATGTATCTATTCTCTGGATCCGGAGGTGGGTTTTCCTGTTGTAAACAATGTTTCCAGGCATGTCCTCAGAATCCTGCTGTTCAAGGCTTGCTTGCAGTTCTCCCAGGAGTGAAAACTTAAGGCTTTGGTGTTTGTTCCCTGAGCAGTTGTTGCTCTGCTCCTTCCCAGAGGCAGGGTCCAGTTCAGCAACGTTGCTTTTCACCCCATGTTCTCTCCTGCTCTCACTGGTTCCTGTTGTTATTTTTGCAGCCTAGCCTTCCCAGTGGGCTCAAAGTGGTATTTCATTGTGGTTTTGGTTTGAGTTTCCCCTAAAGATTAGTGATCCAGTCGGAAGACGAGACAAGCGTCTGTTTACACACTCATTGGCTAGTTGTGTGTATTATTGGACAAGAGCCTTTTCAGAGCCTTTGTCTATTGTGCCTATTACATTTTTGACCACTCATACATGTATGTAGTGCATTCTGTTTACTAATCCACCATCCTCTCTTTTTCTCCCGCACACCCCTGTCACCACAACACTCCACAGGCCCCTTTCCTGTGTTCTTGGCTTTTTGTTTTGTTTTTCTGATGTACAGATTTTAACGAGGACCTTCTGTGAGGCCATGGATTTAGAAGTATCCATTGGAACCTGTGGACTTAACCACAGGAACTTTTCCCTCTCTGGGAACCTATCAGTAGCCAGTAATCACTCAACAGGGAGGGCTAGGGCCCCTTGAGCTTGCTCCATCACTGGCTGTTGACATATGGACTTCTGCAGCCCCAGCGTGGGCATGCGCAGCTGCAGTTAGATCATGTTTGCAATGACTGTATCATGCCATGAGGGTAAAACCTCTGGGCCCTTCTCCCTTTCTTCCAGATCTTACATTCTTACGGTTCCCTCTTCCATGGTGTTGCTTGGACCCTGCAGATCCCAGTATAAATGTCTTACTCAGGGTCGAACACCTTTGGCCATTTTTAATTGAGTGCCTTTACTTACTATCAGGCATGGCTTCGAGGGTACTTCATCCAGTAGCACCAGCCACTTAAGAGAAGCCTCTTGAGAAGACACTGAAGTGTTAATATGGATGGATGTTGAGACTCCACTGAACACGGAGTGTCTGCATTTCTCAGAAAAACGGGACTCTTGCATGTGTCACGTTGAGCACAAATGTTCCAGAAACGAAGGTATCACAGCGAGTGCAGGAGAAGCAGATGTTCTAGAACCTCCCTGTCAAAGGGGAAGATGCTGGAAACCAGTGGCCCATCCCACGCCCAACAAGGAAACTGGCAGCCCGGGAAGCCAGGGCTGCCCTCTCACTCTGCCTCTATCTAGACTAAAAATAACTGGGCCGATTGGTCTAAGTTGATTACAGTAATTGCTACTGTGATGTCATGCTGCTGGCCAGAGCTGTGTTGCAGGGCCGACAGCTTGTGCGGAGGCAGCGGTCTCCCTTCTGCGTTCCCACTCGGGGTTTGCAACGGGAGATAGGAAGGTCCAAGGTCCAGGAACCAGTGATGGGCCTCTCCAGCTCTGGTGTGCTCTGCCATCCAGGGACCCAGGATTCCAGCGTGTTTGGCTCTGGGTCCTTGTGGAGTTGGAAACGGCTCCTGTGAGGTTCCCAGATTCTAGCCCTCCACTGTACCCAAGATCAGATGTTTAGGACTTCTCTATGGGCCATCCTGCCTTTGTTAGTGTTTCTCTTGCTTCAGTGAAACATGACCAAAAAGCAAGTCCGGGAGAAAGATGTTTATTTGGTCTCCACTTCCACATCATAGTCCCTCACTGGAAGAAGCCAGGACAGGAACCCAAGCGGGGCTGGAACCTGGAAGCAGGAGCCATGGAGGGATGCTGCTTACTGGCTTGCTTCCCCTGGCTTGCTCAGCTTGCTTTCTTGTAGAACCCAGAACTGCCAGCCTAGGGATGGCACCATCCACAATTGTCTGCCCCCCCACCCCCCATCGATCACTAATTAAGAAAATGCCTTACAGCTGGAACTCATGGAGGCATTTCCTCAGCTGAGGCTCCTTCCTCTCTGATGGATCTTGCTTGGGTCAGGTTGACACACAAAACTAGCCTGCATCCCAAGAAGAGGTTGTCTGCTCCTGCTCAGAGACTGAAGTGGTCTCCTTCCTCCTGCTGCAACACCTCAGTGTTTGATGAGCACACACTGAACTTCCAGCTGACTTCCCAGCATCCCCCTCACCCAGAACAGATCCCTGCACTACATCTACCTTAGGACCTGTCCCTCTCTACACCCACACAGAAGCAGGAAGGACGCTGTATCTAACTACAGCCTCCACTGTCTGACATGTTTGGTCCTGGGACTTTGTGGGTGCAAGGGGGGATCCACAATACTCAGTCAGTTCCCCTGTGTCCAGAGAGGTTGGGCTCATGAGAACTTAACATTGGATTCTGTACTTTGGTGTTCGCTCCATGCCAGAACCCCTGGTGCGATGGCACCCCGAGCAAATTCCACCTGACTTCACCTTCCTGAGCCCTCACTTTGTTTTGGGATGCCTGCCCAGACTCCATCTCACTGAAATATTAAGAAGCCAGTTTATAAATGCCAAAGAAACTTCCAGGGGGCCTGGGTCTTTTTGAGGAGAAACTGGGAAGGCGTGGCAGAATCTCCGCGGTGGCACTTTCAGCCTGGTTCTGCAGGCATATAAGTGGATGGCCCTGGGTCCCTGGGACTCTGTGACCTGGTTTCTCGCAAGCACTACATGAACAGCTGTCACTGAACAAAGCCTGGGCCAGACTCTGGCTGGGTCCTAAATAACTCTGTGGCCCGGGGCCATTCTCTGTCTTGGTTTATTGCTCAGTAAGACAAGGATCCTAACATCCATTAGTGTTTTGATGTGCTTAAAATGGCCGATAGAAATCCCATTGAATGGAAGGTGAAGCAAGGGGCGTTGGGATGGAGTGTTAAAAAAGAGCTTGTGGGATGGCCACTCAGCTTGTGAATGTGTTCTGCGTCATGGTGCTCTGTTGGTTATGTGGGGGAACAGCTGCACTGTCCAGAGTCATCGGGGTCAAAGCTGCTGGGACCTTGGCCCGGTTGCAGCAGCAACAGCTACTCAGGGCTATAAAGCACTAGAGAGAGCCCTAGAGCCAAAGAGGCCTGGTCACTCATACACGCTCATCCCCAGGCCACTTGGGTGGCCAGGCCTCATCCTAGGAAAGAAATTAATTGTAACCTAATTGGCAGTTTCCTTTGTATAGAAGCCGGAAGGAACTGCCAGCAAGACCCACGATTAAGTCAGTAGCAGCTGGGAAATCACATTTGGGTGGGGGCATCCTTCATATCAGCGAGGCCAGTGCAGCTGGTCTGGGTGGGCATGGAAATGCAGGTGGTAGCCGCAGTGCATTCTGGATAAAGCCTGGTGCCCGTGCTCCTTGAAGAGGAAGTCCCCGTCTCTGCATAGAGGACAGCAGTTAACCTAACCTCAGCTGTGCAGTAGATTTCCCCCACCCAAACCAAAGCAGAGAACTATTCAATGATGTGAGACTCGGGGGGCTGAGCACTGGGGGTAATACTAACAGCACTGTGAGAGGTGATTCCTACAGTACCAGCTTAGGAGACAGGACGTGCGAGGACCCTGCTTAGTTGTGCAGGGAGAGCAGAGCCTCAAGCCAGGAGCAGCTCCACCTCCACACCATGTGTCTTCTGTCCAGCCGCTCTTCCTGGCTACCAGCCACCCTACTCTGAAGGCCACTAAAATGGGTGATGAAGGAGATGCCACACACTGAGTGCTCTGTTCTACACTAGCGGGGGTCCAGACTTAAAGCTGTGCGTGGACTCTGAAGATGAGGTTAGAGGCGATGCTGATTTGTATGGAAGATGGAAGTGATGCTTGTGAGTGTGGTGATAGTTACGGTGCTGATGGTGATTGTAGATAATGGAGATACAGGTGTGTGGGTTGAGATGACAGCAGGCAGCAGCCATTGTTCTTCACATCCACCAACTAGATTTTGCTCCCAATAACTCTAGGAAGAGGAAGGGCCTAATCTCCTTGGGAGCCAAGACAAAAAATGTATAACCTTTGTCCTAGCCAGTGCCCCAACTCTGCTGGTCACCCAGACGTAGTCCATGGTCTTGCCTGGAATCCACAAGCTGGTCCAACCTGTCATTTCTGACGAGCGTTCTGAGGTCATGGTCTCTTAGCCCTGAGAAGCTAGACTTCTTGTTAGCACCTGCCCCTTCCAGCTCTCTCTTTCCTGAACTTACCATCTTCTCCAGACCCTTCTGCTCTCTCTCTAGATCGGGCTACCACTCTTGTAGCTGACACCGTCTATGCTTCCTAGGGAACCCCCCACCCCCACCCCAGCCTCCCTGGTCTTCATCTGTGGCTCCAGTCAAGTGATTCGGAACAAGCCGCTTAGGTCTGTGTTATTTTCTTGTTGCTGTGACTAAGTGCCTGACAAGAAAGGCCTCTGAGCTGCTGAGCCATGTCTCCAGCCCCTTGGCTGAGTTTTGCAAATGGCATTTGTCCTAGTAAGGGTTTACTATGGCTATGATAAAACACCAGGACCAAAAGCAAGTTGGGGAGGGGCAGGCATTTATCTGGTGTACACATCTACATCAGAGTCCATCATTGAAGGAAGTCAGGACAGGAACTCAGACAGGGCAGGAGCCAGGCGGCAGCATCTGATGCTGAGGTCGTGAAGAGAGACTGCTTACTGTTGCTCCTGACCGCTTGCTCATCCTGCTTTTTTTTAGAACCCAGGACCATCAGCCCAGGGGTAACCCCTGCAATGGCCTGGGCCCTTCCACATACAGACTTCCCGTAGGATCCAGAAGTTCCATCTCTCTGTATCATCCCAGAGACTTACACATCCATTTCATAGCCACATTAATCGTTAACAGCCAATGCTGCACGCAGCTCTGCTGGCTATGGGTGGGGACACAGAATGTGGGGTGTACATCACACACATCATTCAGCCTTGATTTAGAAGGAGAGATACTCTGATACTGTCCCGGCTAGATAGATGTGTGTCAGTTTGAACAAGCTATAGTCACCCAAGAGGAGGCAGTCTGGACTGAGAAAATACTGCCTCCGTAAGATCGGGCTGTAGGTAAGCTTACAGAGCATTTTCTTTTTTACCTTTTTTTTTTTTTTTTTTTTTCGAGACAGGGATTCTCTGTATAGCCTTGGCTATCCTGGAACTCACTTTGTAGACCAGGCTGGCCTCAAACTCAGAAATCCGCCTGCCTCTGCCTCCCAAGTGCTGGGATTAAAGGCGTGCGCCACCACGTCCAGCTTAAATAGCGATTGCTGCCATGGGAGTCTGTGGTATGGATGAGCCACTTTGTCTACCTGAATACCCACTGCAGGACATCTGTTTCTAGTGAGAAACTCACCCATTTCACACTCGGTTACCTGATGGATGGGTGGTTTTACTTCTGCTGGATACATGGAGTGGACTTGCTGGGTCATATATAAGAGCCTATTTTGATAAACAGTCGGTTGCTTTCATAGCCAGTGCTCTTTCGTTTCTTGGGACTGCGGCCTGCCCGGCTGGTCTGGCAGTCTCTCATAACTTTGAAACGCCCTCCTGTTCCAGGTTGGTATGCTGGGAAACAGTCATTGAACTCCTGGGTCATGTGTGATCCTGGGGCAGATTACACTTGGACTTGGGTAGCAGGGAAGTATTTTGCACTATTTTGTACTTTCTTCCTCTTCCTTTGTCTTTCTTTGCTTCAATGTGGTGCATTTATCAGTCATGTTTAGCTATGTTCATGTTCTTTGAACTAGAGGTAAGACATTCTTGCTAGGATTAGAATTTTAGATTTTTTTTTGGGGGGGGGGGTCCTGGAAGATGTCCTCATCCCCACTCACACCCTCATGTCTCCCGCAGCCCCGCTGGGCCTCTACTTCTCAAGGGATGCTTATTGGGAGAAGCTGTATGTGGACCAGCCAGCTGGCACACCTCTGCTCTATGTCCATGCCCTACGGGATGCCCCCGGAGAAGTGCCGAGCTTCCGCCTGGGCCAGCATCTCTATGGCGTCTACCGCACGCGGCTGCACGAGAATGACTGGATCCGCATCAATGAGACTACTGGCCTTCTCTACCTCAATCAGAGCCTGGACCACAGTTCCTGGGAACAGCTCAGCATCCGCAGTAAGAGAACAGCCTGGCACCCCCATCCCTACTCCACCTTGGCCTAGCCCTAAAGCTGCCCTCATCTTGACTGCCAGTCTGAGGCAAGGGATGGCTTTGTGGCCAAGGGTGCAAGGTGCAGGGTAAAGGCAGCTGCTTTGTGTCCAGTTAACGAGGGACCCACACGATTTTGGGAATACTAATTGCCTCCTGAAGCTATTGGGAGTTAGGAGAACCATGCAAATGACTTGGCACTCGGTGTAGAGCAGAGTCTAGTTGCAGTGGGGTGATAAGGGTATACAAGTGGTGGGAGAGATTCCAAGGGGCTGGAAACACTCCCCGGGAAGTCAGTAATTTAGCTGATGACCTGGAACTTGCTGAACAGTACCTGGTTCTAGGAATCATGTTTCCCCATCTGCAGCAGGCTGGCGTGGAGCGTCCAGGAAGGAGGCAGAGCGGAAGGAAACCTAGAGGGTAGCCCAAAGCTAAAGCTGGAGCTGCAGTCAAGGCCACATAGGACGTTATCCCTGCCTGGTGTGGAGAGTGGGGATCTGAGTGGCCTGTGTGACATGGGATGGTGATGGTATGCACCCGGTAGCTTACACCTCCCAGGACCTCCTCTGAGGTGTGGCCTCACGAGTCCTTAAGTTCCAGTCCACAAGCAGAGGCAGGGTAGAAGAATACTATGATACAGAATGAACTATACTGACAGGACATGTAGAGTAACTGATCTTTCTGACAAGAGCAGTGTCTAAGTTAGAGCTTCCATTGTTGTAAAGAGACACCACAACCAAGGGAACTCTTATAAAGTAAAACTTTTAACTGGGGCTGGCTTACAGGTCCATTATCATCAAGGTGGGAGCATGGCAGTATCCAGGCAGGCAGTGCTGGAGAAGGAACCGAGAATTCTACATCTTGTCCCAAAGGCAAAGAGGAGAAAGGCTGGCTCTCAGGCAGCTAGGAGGAGGGTCTCAAAGCCCAACCCCACAGTGACACACTTCCTCCAACAAGGCCACACCTACTCCAACAAGGCCACGCTTCCCAATAGTCCAATAGTGCCCCTCTCTGGGCCAAGCATATTCAAAGCACCGCGGCAGCCAGGATAGTAAGCTGGGAGGATGCCCGAGGTGGGTAGTTCCTGCCAACATGGTCTAGTTCAGTGATTCTCAGCCTCTGGGTCGAGACCCCTTGGCATGCAGAGCAGATCTTTACATAATGATTCATAACAGTAGCAATATTAGAGTTAGGGAGTAGCAAGGAAATAATAATTTTATGATTGAGCATCACCACAATGTAAGGAACTGTATTAAAGGTCGCACCATCAGGAAGGTTGAGAGCCACGGGTCTAGACAGTTCCTGGAGGAAGTAACTCTGCAATGTCCCTTGGTTTCAAAGCACCTTCATTCCCTCTGTGTCCCTTCTGAACCACAGTGGGAAACTGAAGAACGAGAGTCCTTTGGTGGAAGCTGGGGTGGAATGTGCTGTAAACCTGCAGCTCTCTGAAGACCTACACCACTCATGTTTGGGCATTGCCTTATCCAGTCAGGAAAGAAGCACACAGCAATTTGGACAGTTGGTTCAGAGAATATTAACCACGGCGGGGTCATCGTAACAATGCAATACAGGCTAAGGGGAAGCAAGCTGAACCCTGTAGCCATCTGCCAGGCCTAAGGCGGAGGCCCAGGGAGATGCCTGCCTCTGCCAAAGGCTAGACCTCACTAAAGTGGGCTGTGGTGCCTCAGTGGTAGAGCTTAACTGGACACTCTTCTGCAGAGTATTGATGAAGTCTGTGCAAAGCACTTGATTGGTAGGTGGGGTTGGAGGGTGGGGAGTCCAACTCCCAGAGGCCTGCAGGAGCCTACACTATGAGGCCACTCACCTGGCAGGACCTGGAAACTTTAGCCCCAGGCAGGGCTTGGGTACTTCTCTCAGGAGGGACCGTTTGAGCAGAAGCCTGAAAGACAAAAGAGGCAGATAAGAGGGCTACTGATTTCCGGGCCTCAGCATCCTGCAGTGGTCGGAGATGGGGAGGTATCAGCTGAGGCTTGTGGGCCACACTGAACCCTGGAATCCCTGCCCCTCTTCTTCATCCCTCATCTGAAAGGGGGCTGTCTTCTTCTCTTTCTACAGACGGTGGTTTCCCCGTGCTCACCATCTCCCTCCAGGTCTTCCTGGGGTCCACAGCCCAGAGAGAGGGAGAATGCCATTGGCCAGGCTGTACCCGTGTATACTTCGCCTTCATCAATGACACCTTCCCAAATTGTAGCTCCTTCAAAGCCCGGGATCTCTGCATCCCAGAGACAACCGTGTCCTTCCGAATCAGGGAGAACAGGCCTCCTGGCACCTTCTACCACTTCCACATGTTGCCCGTGCAGTTCCTTTGTCCCAACATCAGTGTGAAGTACAGTCTCTTAGAAGGTGAGTTCCAGCCTCGAGGGGCTATTCCTTTGTCCTGTTGCCCGGGAGGCCTGGTGCTATAGGCCCTTAGGGTGAGCCACGTGTTCTTCTTGCCACTGTTTAGTATTCCAGAAGTATCTCTCTTGAACGTCTGTCACCAGCCAAGTAGTGTTGAAGGAAGTTAGGATACAACTGTAAACAAACAAAAGATCTGGAGTCTTGCCTGCTTTGAAGCCTCCAGTCATCTGGAGGATAGAGCCCGTGGACATGTCAAGGAATCTAGGTGGTTTCTAGAAGGAATGAGAAGCTGAGAGAACAGAGAGGTAGGGGGCTGCTAAACCAAGTGGGTAGGTGCCAAACGGCTCTGGCCCCAGAAGGTGCTAAAGTGAGACCATTTGTGGTTGGAATGCAGTTAGCCACTGGAGAAACAGAAGCAAACGGGGGCAGGCTGGTTATGTCAGGGAAAATGTCAGGGTTTCTTTCCTTAGTGCAGGAGAAGCTATGGAAGTCGAGGGGCAGGTATGAGACGTCTCCACTTGGATCTAAAAAGGCTTAGTTGAACTCCTATGTTGGGTACAGTTCAGGGTCAGGGTAGTATATGGTACAGTTAGGGAGACTGAAGGGTCCAGGACAGACTCCTGACTGGGAGGATGGGCTGATACGAGGCTGGAGTTGGCATGAAAATCTTGGAGCGTCCTGCCTTGCCCTTAAGGAGACCCAGATGGATTCTTCTAAGCTAGAGATGGGGTGTTGAACCCAGTTCCAAGGGTTCTGCTCGCATCAGCAAGCACAGCAGACCTTTCTGGGGAGCCAGCCCTTCTAGCAAAGGGGACTTGCACTCTTTGACATCTTGTTTACTGTAGAAGAAATGAAGGTTCCAAGAGACCAATCAGATCACAATCCCAGTACACAAACAACAGGAAATCAAATCCCATATCCAGAAATCCCGGTTGGAATGTCAGTAACACCCCTGACGTCCAGTATCTGTTTGCAAGTCATCAAACCGGGATGTTTCTCCCATTGTCTGAAATGAGCAAATGTCATGTCTGTGACTTAAAAAAAAAAAAAAAAGGCTGACGTTGTGAATCAGACCATCAGACCATACCTGGAGCCGGCTCTCTGCCTATCCTCTGCCCTCCTGGGCATCCTCCTTCCAGGCCATGACAGAGACACCTGACTTTATCTTCATGAATGAAGGCTCCAGGCACAAAACAGTAGGTGGCACAAACCTCAGACAGCCTGCGTTTGGAGTGCTGGGTGCTGTCCCCACAGAGCCCAGAGAGGGACAGACAGCCACTGCCATCCACTCTGGAAAGGGAGGCTACGCCTCATCCCATACCCAGTGGTCATGCGGGATTCCCTTCTGCTTGGTGACAGGGGACAGTCTGCCCTTCCGTTGTGAGGCTGACTGCCTGGAGGTGAGCACGCGCTGGGCACTGGATCGAGAGCTTCAGGAGAAGTTTCTGCTGGAGGCTGCGTGCGTAGTGGCAGGCCCTGGAGCCAACAAGAAGAGGATGACTGTGTCCTTCCCGGTGACAGTGTACGATGAGGACGACTCGGCGCCCACCTTCTCTGGAGGTGTGGGCACTGCCAGCGCCGTGGTGGAGTTTAAGCGGAAGGAGGTTGGTCCCACAGTTGCATTTGATTGTCTGGCTGTCTTGTCCTGTGCCTGTTTGGTGTTTGTCCCCGTCGGCAGTTTATACATGATCTGTTTAGCTAGCTGTTCCACTAGCCGTCCAGTCACGTGACCCTCTACTTGTCCTTTGTGTCTTGTCTGTTTGGCTGACTGCCAGCCAGATAGGCCGCAGTAAACTGGACTCGCACAGTGAAGGCTGGAACCTGGGGTATTTAGATTGTGTCTAATGAGGCCAAGGGCCTCATGAGGAGAGCACAGGGGAGATCATTCTGGCTCACCTGGCCTGGCAAAAAGGAGGGTACTCCCTTCTGCAGGACAACTTGTCACAGGAGTGCCCTATGAGAGGATGTCCTCGCCCATACTGCTTTGACCAGCCTAGGTGGTGTGCTACTGCCACCTGCTGGACCTTAGGCCACTCTGCAGCCTGCTCCTAGGCTCAGTAAGAAAGGTGTTTTGCTTCTCTGAGGAACTAACTAGGTACAGGCTTCCTAGGGAGTGAGAGCAGGTATGGGGAAGGAAGAAAATATCTGATTAGACAACCTTAGAGTGACCCCAGTGACCCTGTGGCTTTGCTTGCAAGTCTTACCCGAGGCCATGGGGACAGACATTCAATTCTGATCGTCTGGCCCTAGGATTGGTTCAAACAACACATGATTGGTCTAGTTCTGGGCTGTGCTAGGTCATGTGATCCTCTGTCTATACCTGCACTGACTGGCACTCTCTGCTACCTCTAGGGCACTGTGGTGGCCACCCTGCAGGTGTTTGATGCAGATGTGGTGCCAGCATCTGGGGAGCTGGTGAGACGGTACACAAACACACTCCTCTCAGGGGACTCCTGGGCCCAACAGACCTTCCGGGTGGAGCATTCGCCCATTGAGACCTTGGTCCAGGTCAACAACAACTCCGTGCGGGCAACCATGCACAATTACAGTAAGGAGCCAATGGCATGATGTTTTCCCAGAACTTTAGGACACTTGGTACACACACACACACACACACACACACACACACACACGCACACACACACACCCCACAGGAAAACCACATACATTCCATACACCAAAATATGTCCCACTGAGCACACCCATTCCACCCCCATGAGCACACCCAGACCACACACAATCTGTGTATACAAACACTACCCAAACACCCCATACACAAACTCATTTAAATATGCTAATTTTACACCCGCCCACCAGTAAGTAAACATGACACTCATACATTTCATACCCACCTAACACACTACATCCACAAAAGTACACACACTGTATACATATCAAACCACAGGACATAATAAACCCTATATATAACCACACCACACATGTACCACATGTACCTAATGTCTCTCTGGAACACATGCATGTATACACACATACACACACACACACACACACAAGATATAGCTGAGTAAAATGTTTAGCTTTTAAATACCAGTACTATCATAAGACTGCCCACCAGGCCTGCAGGGTTGGATGTTGGTATGGATGTGTAGTATGTGGCACAGGGCGTGATGATGAAGTCCCTTGTTTTGTCTCCTTGTGCCCACCTACAGAGCTGGTTCTGAACAGGAGCCTGTCTATCTCAGAGAGCCGAGTCGTGCAGCTAGCGGTCCTGGTCAATGACTCAGACTTCCAGGGCCCTGGGACAGGTGTCCTCTTCCTCCATTTCAATGTGTCTGTGCTGCCTGTCACCCTGAACCTACCCAGGACCTACTCCTTCCCGGTGAATAAGAGGGCCCGCCGTTATGCCCAGGTGAGCCCGTGGCCCATTACATGGCGTGAGGTTAGGGGGTTCCAAGACTGCAGGCAGGACTGTGGGTGGGTGGCACCCCTTCCCTAGCCCACCCAGTGCAGGGTTAGCATGGGTGACTCCCTAGTAGGTCCAAGGTGTGTCCTTGAGCCTCTGTTTACCCTGTTTCACCCTAGAGAGCTCCTAGCCTCTGGTTAGCTCCCGGAGCAAGCCTTCTGATCTTACCGTCTCACTTCTTGGTATCTTTAAAACATTTTCTTTTTGCACTAATACAAAAGCATTTCCAGGTAACCCTGTGTATGCCTACTTGGAAAGATATTCTTGCTGTACTGTTCAGTGGAAAAAGTGGTTGGAGGAACCTGGTCTCTGGTGTCTCTGTCAGTGCAAAAATACCTTTTTATTGGGGGGAGGGGAGACTGTAGCGGGTAGCAGACTATGGTTGGCAGTTGTGCCTTGTGGGAAAAGGCAGGGGTCACATCTGCTTATAGAATTTTACGTACTAGAGAAATCGCAAGATAATGTTCATATTTGCCTTTGGAAAATGATACGTGAAATGGAAATGTGAAAGACTGGGGTCGTGGTTCAATGGTATAGATCTGTCCTAGCAAGCACTAGGCTCTATCCCCAGCACCGCTAAAAATAAATGAAAATACAAAGCGTGGAAAGTGAGCGGTGGTCTTCATTAAAATGATGAGGAATGAGGGCGCATGTCCCCCCACCCCTTGACCACCAGAGACAGCATTTGCTGCCATTCTAACTTGTTTCTTCTCAAGCACTCACTGGCGTCTGTTGGTTGGTTGCTTTTAGTTCATTTGTGGTGTGTGTGTGCGTGCGTGTGTGTGTGCGCGTGTGTGTGTGTGTGTGCGCGCGTGTGTGTGCATGTGTGTGTGTGCGTGTGTGTGTGCATGTGTGTGTGTGCGCGCGCGTGTGCGCGTGTGCGCGTGTGTGTGTGTGTGTGTGTGTGTGTGTGTGTGGTTTAACTGGCAGTAGAGGGTTGATCTGTCTTCGGACTGTGTTTAGAACAGTCTCCTCTTGTGCCCGTGGTCTTTCCGTTCTTACAGTCGGCTCCAGATTCTCACTCACTCCTGTCACCAGCACATGGAGAACCTGCCTGTAGATAGATAGAGCCTTTAGCCCTTCTCCAGGGTGAGAACATCAGGTCAGGAGTGGGGATGACTAAGTGAAGGGCAGGAGAAGGGGTTGGAGGTATCAGTTAGAGGCAGATCCGCCTGCATTTAACAGACCTGGGAGCCTCAGTCATTGTCCTGTAGTGACTGCTTCCTTACTGTCTCCATAGTTTTGAACTTGGATAGTTTAAGGGTCCCCTGAGAAGATGGAAGTGAACGTTCTTTGCAAGGGAAAGGGAAGCAACCAGGAGGCTGGATTGTTAGGGTGTCCTTGCGGCTTGGGAAACCCCTGTCCCTGCTCTGGGTCTTAAGAAGCTGCCCCCTAGGTCTGTTCTTGCCCTGAGACACAGGGCCCACAACCAGGACCACTCCTGCAGCTCTGAACAACCATAGCTCACTGGAGTGTCTGTGAGATAAAGGCTCGGGGCCTGGCTCCAGAGCCAAGCATCCCAGAAGGGGTCTCTTTCCAGAACCACTAAAGAGGCCTCTTGACCTCAAGTGCAATGACAACATTGCAGTCACACAGCTAGGGCATGGCGCTCTAACAGTTGGGGGGGGACACACAAGAGAGATTGTGGCCATTACAACTGACTCCCAGTAGTGTGGGTGTCTGGTGAGTTGGTGTTCTTAAGCAAGGTGCGCTTGTAGGTGCTGAGTCTGTAGAACACTGGACATTGAGGAAGGCTGCCATTCAAACTAAGTTGAGCCGGGTGGTGGTGGCACATGCCTTTAATCCTAGCGTTTGGTCAGCAGAGGCCAGAAGATTTCTAAGTTCGAGGCCAGCCTGGTCTACAGAGTGAGTTCCAGGACAGCCAGGGCTATACAGAGAAACCCTGTCTCCAAAACAAAACAAAACAAAACAAAAATAAAGCTAAGTTGAGGGCCGTTCTGCAATTTGCTTTACCCAAGAGCCCATCCAGCTAAGATGCACTGGCGTGATCCTCCTCCTCCCTGTCCTCCTCCCTCTCCTCCCCTCCAGATCGGGAAAGTCTGTGTGGAAAACTGCCAGGAGTTCAGCGGTGTCTCCATCCAGTACAAGCTGCAGCCCTCCAGCACCAACTGCACTGCCCTAGGTGTGGTCACCTCACCCGAGGACACCTCCGGGACCCTGTATGTAAATGACACGGAGGCCCTGCGGCGACCTGAGTGCACCAAGCTTCAGTACACGGTGGTGGCCACTGACCGGCAGACCCGCAGGCAGACCCAGGCTTCGTTAGTGGTCACAGTGGAGGGGACATGTAAGTGTCGGGCTCCGTGGAGGGGTGAGATGTCACAGACAATCGCAGGGAACATGTGTTCACTATGTCTTTGGAACTTCGGTGTAAACCAGTGATACCATGTGTCCTTTGCTGTGGTCACCCTCATATCCTCCCTGTCAGGCTCAGCAGACAGGAGGCTAGTGAGAGCCTTTGGCTCTGGTGCCTAGGTCCCTGTCATACAATACTCTAGTTACCCCAGAACCTGTGGAGTTTCAGTCCAGAGACAGTGGAACTGTTGTTACATTCTGTCCATTTGAGAGGTCTAGAGACTGAGCCCACACCAGCCCCAGTGACCTTGGCTTGTCTGTTGTGCTTCCAGCCATTGCTGAAGAAGTGGGCTGCCCCAAGTCCTGTGCAGTAAACAAGAGGCGACCCGAGTGTGAGGAATGTGGTGGCCTGGGTTCTCCAACTGGCAGGTGCGAGTGGCGCCAGGGAGATGGTAAAGGTAGGCATGAGAGCCGGCGGGGAGGATGGGGGTGGGGGTGGGGCAGGGCTAGGGAGGTGGGGAATGGAGGGATGTCCTGGCTGCCATCAGGGTTCCTGCAAGGCCTGCTAGTCCCTGCCATGAGCTTCCCTAATCCTTGTCTTCTGACCCTGTCCCTCTTGGGAAACCAGTGCCAGCAGGGAAGGTGGGGCACGTGCCACCTTGTAACTAGAGGTTCCTCAGTTAGATTCAGTCTGGGTTTGGAAGGGTCTATACCAGAACTGGGACAGACAGGAGACAGAGTGGTTCTTCCAGAAAGTCCCAGCCAGGAAGTGTGTCTGCCACTGCCAGACCTCCCGCTCTAAGGCTCCTGTTGGCAGTATAGCTTTGACAGATCCTTGCCTTCAAGTGGCCTCCTTAAAGGAAGGCTGTCTGCAGTCCTGGACGCCCAAGCACTTCAGCCCTTGGGAACCCCTTGTCTCGTCATTCCTCGCTGCCATCTGAGGTGTATGTGGTGTTGCCCCACTTGTCCCTTCATATCCCTGTCCCAGGAGAGATAGGGTTGGTGGGATATGCCCATGTAGGGTGACAGCCTGCTGTGTGCTCCACCACAGGGATCACCAGGAACTTCTCCACCTGCTCCCCCAGTACCAGGACCTGCCCCGACGGCCACTGTGATGCTGTGGAGAGCCGGGATGCCAACATTTGCCCCCAGGACTGTCTCCGTAAGCCCATGCTAGGCCCACGGTGATGCGTCTTATCAGCATGCAGGGAAGGGCAGAGGAGAGGGAGGTAGCAGCGGAGAGCTTGGGAATCCTAACCTCCGCCTGAACACGGGTGCCCGTCGGAGGCCTCAAGCTGGACGGGGGGACTGTCTGTGCACGAGCTTGGCTTATGTAGGGTCATGGCTTCATCTTCGCACCGAAGAAGAAAAGTGTAATAGTAGGTTGAACCAAGCAGGGTGGGTCAAGCCAGTCCTGCTACCATGTTGGTTGTGTTTCCTCCAAGACTGGGCTTTTGTAGCATGGCCTATCTATCCTTGGCTGACTTGTGAAACTGAAGTCCCTGATCTGCTGGCTCAGAACCCACCTTGTCTCTGTTCTGTTACTTCCATCTTTACTGTTACTGGGGACTAGCCATGGGTGATGTCTTCTGGGACCTCAGCAATGACTCTGAGCGGTCTTGGTTTCCTTCCACTTCCATAGCCAGTATGGGGAGGGGGTATTGTGTTAAACTCCCTGCCCCAATGAGAAGGGCCTCTGAGCCTATTGCCTTCGCTGGGCCTGAGCTACTGACCCCGAGTTGGGAAGACGAATCACGGTCTGAGGACTCTGAGGTATCAGGCCACACCAGGAGTCTGAATGTGCCACCTATGTCCTCAGGTGCCGACATTGTTGGGGGGCACGAGCGAGGGGAGCGCCAGGGCATTAAAGCTGGCTACGGCATCTGCAACTGTTTCCCTGATGAGAAGAAATGCTTCTGCGAGCCAGAGGACAGCCAGGGTAAGGCGTGCCTCACACAGGGTTCCCCAACCTCCCCTAACCCTCAAGGGAGTTCTGAGCAACATTTGTGAGGTCCACCAAGGGAAGAGACTGTGGGGAGGCAGTTAGACCCCCGGGAGGCTCCTCCTTCCCTTTGGGCCCAGTACCATTGGTGCCCCCCACCCATGACTAGGGGACAGGGTTCCCCCTAAAGCATTTCCTAGCCACAGTTCTCGATGAAGGAAGCTCATTAGAGAGTGGTCCTTCCAAGTAACTTGGTCAGATTTCCTGTACAGGGTCTTGCTCAGCCTCTGGCACCATGGAAGTCTCCTGCTATTTGGCTCGTTCTAGAACCCTCTGTCCAAAGCCTCCGGTCCTTTCTTCCTTCGTCCTACCTTTTTATACTGAAAACAGTGTAGCTGGTGTGGCTGGCATACTGCCTGTGCTGTCTGAGGGAGGCAGTGTGTGCAGTCTACAAACCAGTGTTTCTACTGTGAGAGGGTAAACACAGGAGAGGCGGTACAGTGGCGCCTGCGCCCGGTCTGTAACATCTCAGACGGTCACAGTGCAGTCTCTGTCACTCTGCCCTTCCACAGGCCCGCTGTGTGACGCGCTGTGCCGCACGGTCATCACAGCTGCCCTCTTCTCCCTTATTATCTCCATTCTGCTGTCCATCTTCTGCATCTGCCACCACCACAAGCATGGGCACAAGCCGCCCATTGCATCAGCGGAAATGACCTTCTGCCGGCCGGCCCAGGGCTTCCCAATCAGTTATTCCTCCTCAGGCACCCGCCGGCCCTCACTGGATTCCATGGAGAACCAGGTTTCTGTGGACTCTTTCAAGATCCCGGTAAGGGGCCCCAAGAGGTAGGTGGACAATGTTGGAGGAAACGTGGCCACACAGGCTTTTTTTACTACTTGGGGTACCCACAGATGGTGGATACAGCATTGCCTAGATCTCGCGTAGCATAAGGCCAAAGAGCAAGGGCATCCTTGCCTTCCAGTGGGAAGCTGGGCTGTGAAGGCAGGCTGTCTAGGAAAAAAGTGACAGGTACTGATTTAGATGGCACTGGCTGGGATCTGAGATGTAGACCTTGAAGTTGCAGAGAGTGAGCATGGCCCTAGCTGCAAGGGAGGTGTGAGCAGAAGCCCCAAGGGATAGGACCAGTAATTCCTACACATGCATGCACTCAGCAAGTGTTTTATGTCAGAGTGGGAACCATGGAAGAGGCCTGTGTCAGTTAGCATTTCAATAGGCTCCTGTTGAGCAGTGGGGTGGGGTAGGGGTGAGGCAGAGAGAGTGGGGGTCATAATGAAGTGCAGGTTTTGAGGTCCAGGGCAGCAGCAGGATGTAGGGTAGATGCCCCAACATGGAGGGGGAGGCAGCGGAGGCCCAGAAGAAAGCCCCAGCCACTCTTTTGTTTTTTTTTTTTTCCGAGACAGGGTTTCTCTGTATAGCCCTGGTTGTCCTGGAACTCACTTTATAGACTAGGCTGGCCTCGAACTCAGAAATCCGCCTGCCTCTGCCTCCAGAGTGCTGGGATTAAAGGCGTGCACCACCATGCTCGGCAGCCCCAGCCACTCTTGAGATGGACGTACCTTTCCATGGGTGCTGCTCAAGGCCAAACTACCACTGAGGCCTCTCTATCATGGTCGTGTCTTTCCTGGGCTTGCCGTGCATGGTTTCTGCCTTCACCTTCAGGAAGACCCTGACCCTTCACCACCCCCACCCCGCTCTTACCTGTTCAGGATTTGGAAGCCAGGGTGCTCTGGGAACAGCTAGGACAGTGTTACGAGACAAGGGGTATGAACAGAGTAGGCCACAGGTTTGGGTGGACAGGTTGTGATATGGACACCTGAGGGAGCACCCAGTGGCCATGGGCTCATGGCAGTCTCTGTTTTAGGCTGTGCAGTGACCTTAGGTGGCTAGGAGGTCCTACCTCCCCCAGGGCCTATGTGAATGACACCCAGCCCTCACTCGGGGCCAAAGAAGTCCTTCCTACACATCCTGATTCCCTCTGGCAATCCCAGCGTGTGGCTCCTGTTCTGGCCGTAGCTGGATCTCCAGCAGGCTTCTAGACTAAGCCACCAGAGCTCTGTTACCCAGGTAGCACAGTGAGGCTGCAGAGCAAGGCCATGTACTGTTCCCAAGGGTAAAGACGCCACTCTCACACGTCTACTCCAGAGTAACCCTGGGGCCCTCAGGCTATCCCCACGTAAGCCCCACGGCTTGGCCACTCAGCCTGATTTCTCTAACATAAACCATGGAGACTGTGGCCCATTCCTTTAATCCTGGCACATGAGAAAACCAGGCAAGAAGGTCACAAGTTCAAGTGTAAACTAGGCTGAAGCAAGCAAAACAGTAAAGATATTGATTTTTTTTTTTTAATCTTTAAGAGGAGCAAGTTCATACCGTTCTCATGTACTTAGCGTAGTCTCTGGTATATGCCTCAGACGTCTCAGTCTAATGGCTGTAGTGGGGGTGTGGCAGTGGGCCTGTGACACCAGTGATATCTCTGCTTTCTTCACACTCGAGAGACTTCACAAAATACCAAGATCATTCAGGAGTCTGCTAGAATGTGTGTTTGTATACTCAAAGGAGGATGTCCCCACGGGCCATGTGTGTGTGTGTGTGTGTGTGTGTGTGTGTGTGTGTGTGTGTGTGTAAATCAAAATGACCTTTGTCCTGGAGCTGTGTGTCCTTATTAGGCCAGCTTTGTGGTTAGGGAAGCCTTAAAGAGCCTTGCAAACAGAAACCTGAGGCCTGCGCGTGAGGACACGTGAGGCAGTAGGCATCCAGTGCTGTGCCAGCACCACGGGGTGGGCCTCTAGCGGGATGGCACTTGGCTGGCAGGAGTCTGGAAATGTATCCAGAGCGACCATGATCAGGCCCGATGCAGGGAAGAGACTCGAGTGGGATGCTGGGAAGGCAACATGTCAGGTGGAGCTGGGGTGTAGCGAAGTGGGGTGCATGGGATGCCCCACACTTCAGGATGGGAGCTCAGTGGTGCCGTTCTTTAACAGGCAGCCACACAGGGTAGCTCTGAAGATTTCCATTGTGGGGAAATTCTGGGCTCAGAAGTGCCCTGAGCTGTGGGTGCCCATTAAGTCCTTCAGGGGCCCCTGGGTGGGGGTGCCAGAGAAAACTTGGGTCTGGGGCTGCTATCTGGTCATCCACAAGCACCCAGCTGGCCTTGAGGATAAGAACTTTAGGCTCACTGGTCCTGTGTTATTTGGGGAGGTGGGGGCAGGGTGAGTCATGGCCTTGAGTCCAGGCCCTTTCCCTGGAGACCGCTTAAGGCCTCTCTGGCCTGACCATGGTGTGTTCCCAGCAGATGAGCTGTGAGGTGGTGGGTGTGGTTCATGACCAGCTCTCTGACTACTGGCCTTGTGGGGGCCAGAGTTGGTATTTAAACGCCATGCTTTCTCCCTTCCCTGCTGTCTTAGTTAGGGTTTTACTGCTGTGCATAGACACCATGACCAAGGCAAGTCTTATAAAAAACAACATTTAATTGGGACTGGCTTACAGATTCAGAGGTTCAGTTCATTATCATCAAGGCAGGAGCATGGCAGTATCCAGACAGGCATGGCACAGCAGGCATGGCACAGGAGGAGCTGAGAGTTCTACATCTTCATCCAAAGGCTGCTAGTGGAAGACTGACTTCCAGGCAGCTAGGGTGAGGATCTTATGCCCACACCCACAGTGACACACCTACTCCAACCAGTTCACACTTATTCCAACAAGGCCACACCTCCAAATGGTGCCACTCCCTGGTCCAAGAATATACAAACCATCACATTCTACTCCTGGCCTCCATAGACCTGTTCAAACACATGAGAGTATGGGCGGGAGGCACACTTAAACATAGCATAATGCAAAATGCATTTAGTCCAACTTTCAAAGTCCTCATAGTCTATAGCAGTCACAACAATGTTAAAAGTCCAAAGTTCAAGGTCTCTTCTGAGATTCATCCAATCACTGAACTGTAATCCCCAAAGAAAGACAGGAAACCAGCTGGGCAAACTCCAAACTCTGCATCTCCATGGCCAATGTCAAAGCGGTCTTCAGATCTCCACTTCTTTCTCGTCTTTGTTGACTGCAACAAACTGCTTTCTCCTGGGCTGGTTCCACTCCCTGTTAGCAGCTTTCCTCAGCATGTATCCCATGCCTCTGGCATCTTTAACATCTTTGGGTTTCCAAGGCAATTTCAATGTTACAGTTTCTTGTTTCAGTGTCTGGGATTCCACTTGATCTTTTGGGCTCCTCCTAAGGGCTGGCATCACTTCTCCAGCTCTGCCTCTGTAATACTCTAAGCTCAGGTTGATCCACTCCACTATGAATTCTATTATTGGTGATCATCTATTGGTGATCATCCCATGGTACTGACACTCCCTGGTCCAAGAATTTACAAACCATCACACCTGCTAACGGCCCCTGTCTCTACACCAATACAGGAGGATCCTAAGTGGGAATTTCCTCGGAAGAACTTAGTTCTTGGGAAAACCCTGGGAGAAGGCGAGTTTGGAAAAGTTGTCAAGGCCACAGCCTTCCGTCTGAAAGGCCGGGCAGGATACACCACAGTGGCTGTGAAAATGCTGAAAGGTACCTGTCCAGGGACTGTATCGGGGGTGGGGTGGCCGTCCTTCTGTGAGACGCCTTGCAGAACCACCATTGCTGCTCTGTGGTGGCTGCAGTCTGAGTCCTCCGTGGACATGATAGCCAGTGTTCCTGAAGATGGCAGGGTGAGGACCTGGCTCTAGTGGAAGATGCTGCTTCTGCACCATGGCAGGAAAGAGGCCAGGGTTTATCCAAGAGGTCACTGGGATCCTAATGAAGAGACCCCCTCTGTAACAGACTGACCCCCATCCCAGCAATCGCTGAGTCTTCTCTAAAAGTAGGGGAGGGGATTTCTCTGTAGGTTTCTCTCTGCTCAAAGCAGCAGCGAAAGTGGCCATGCTGCCGCATATGCAAGCAACAGCCCTGGAGATGAGGAAGTTAACCTGTGGGCTCTTACCCTGGGGGAACACAGAGCCACTGTTGGGGTTGTGTACCCTGAGGGCTGTGAGGAGCCTTAAGCAGCTGGATGCTGAGGGTCTCTGTGTAAATCTGTGAGGGGGATGGCAGTCCGTTCTCTACTCGGCGTGGTCACCAAGGAATCCCAAAGGGCTATGGCAAACACAGTCTCTCTGTGCTGTTTCAGAAAATGCCTCCCAGAGTGAGTTACGAGACCTGCTCTCTGAGTTCAACCTTCTGAAACAGGTCAACCATCCACATGTCATCAAGTTGTATGGGGCCTGCAGCCAGGATGGTAAGGCTAACCAGAGGATAGGGTGGGCGGGCGGGTGGGCAGCTGCCAGCACATGGCTTGGGTCTCTCTTCTTCCCTTGGCTCTCCTTTCCCACTCTGCTTACTTCTCCTTTCTGGGAGCTGGGCTTCTGGCTCCACTCTTAGTCTGCTGAGTATCTGCTAGCTGAGCGCTCCTTGGGCCTGCTGAGCATGGGTCTGTAGCGTTAGCACCCAGTACAGGGAACACTAGGACTGAACAGTGCATCTTGGGAACCTACAGAGTAACAAGTGTACCTTTGCCAACACCAGCCCTGTGGGGAAGGTGCATTGTCACCTTCTGTTAGCTTTTCATACCTCCCCCTCTTTTTTTGCCAGAGGAGTTTGACACGTGTGTGCGCCTGTGTGTGTGCTATAAGATACACTGTTGCCGAGCTAGGATTGGACCAAGTCTGAGCTGTGAGATTTGCACAGGCCTTCCTCCCTCCATTGCTTTTCCCACTCCCACCTACAGAGTCGAGGATGGGAAAAGGTATTGAGTCCTAGTATAGGGCATGATAGCTCACAGGGTAGGGCTGGTAATATAGTGCTCATCCTCTGGGGAACCCATGGGGAAGGTCTTACTGTACCTTGAAGGGAGCTAATGTCCCCATGGTCAATGTAGACCAAGAGTGAGTTGGCCTGCCATAACTTGATGATCCATGGAGCCAGAGCAGGTCTGTGCCTGCCCAGTTGCTTGTGAGGTAACAGAGCCTGCAGCCTCCTGTACCAAGGCTGAGCCCGACTCCTTGCCCAGGGCTGCCTCTTTCTGTCCCCAGGGCCACTTCTTCTCATTGTGGAGTATGCCAAGTATGGCTCCCTGCGGGGATTCCTCCGTGACAGCCGCAAGATTGGGCCTGCCTATGTGAGCGGTGGAGGCAGCCGCAACTCCAGCTCACTGGACCACCCAGATGAAAGGGTACTGACCATGGGTGACCTCATCTCCTTCGCCTGGCAGATCTCGAGGGGTATGCAGTACTTGGCAGAAATGAAGGTGAGAGCCACAGACGCTGTGTGCCCCTGGTGCCCAACCCAGCCCAGCCCAGCCCCTGCCCACCAAGGCTGGTCTGAGGGTCCTTGCTGCTTCCTTCCTACAGCTCGTACATCGGGACTTAGCTGCCAGGAACATCTTGGTGGCTGAGGGACGGAAGATGAAGATTTCCGACTTTGGGCTGTCCCGAGATGTTTATGAAGAAGATTCCTATGTGAAGAAAAGCAAGGTACCTAGCCATGAGTGTCCTAATGAGTTTGTAGGAGGGGGCGTGGGCTCAGCAGCTATGCTAATTGGGTAGGGTGGCACCCTTAGAATGACTGGAGGAGGAGAAATCTATCCCCATTCTGGGTCCCCAGGACTCCAGTCAAACTTTTCTTGTATATGATCTTCCTGAGGTACCTGGTGCTTTTAGTCACTTTCCAATTCCACAGAAGTAGACCCCTTTCCACAGTCTGTCTTGGTTCCATAAAACAAGGCCCCTATTCACTGTGTAACTGCTCTTTTGCTCCTAGGGAGTTAAAATGGAATTCATGGGACCATGATGCTTTGCTGCTTTATGTAGGAGTCTCACTGGGGTCTCTGGGTAAAACTGGGTGAGGACATGCAGGTCCTGAGTCTTGAGAATTTCTCCAAGGCCAAGCATCATGTGGACATCTGAATTCGCTGACGACGTCTTGTTCCCATGGTAACTGCCTTGCCTTGTCACCTGGCATCTGCTCTCCTGAAGCTTCCATGTGACAACACAGGCGGGAACAGATCCTGGAAGTACTCGGGGGGTCCTGGTGATGCGGTTTTCCAGCAGCACACACCCAGCTTTATCTGTTTCGGCTTTGCGGTGAGGCTCATAGGTCCTCCTTGTGTGTCACCACAGGCTGAGAGCACAGTGTTTTGTTTGTTCTGGGGTTTCTGTGGTGATAGCAGATCTCAGAAGTGCAGAAAGGAAGTGGAAGGTGCTGCTGTGTCACACGGTAGAGAGGTTATTCGAGAACCTCCTGCACCGTCTCTCACACACACACTCACACACACACTCTCTCTCGAGCGTGCCCATGCGCATACATATCTTCCAAGGGGGCCTGCTGTCACAGTGGAGATATACAGGTATGGCTTTCAGGGGCTTTGACAGCCTCCAAGAGCATAAGCCACAGTCTCCACAGACAGTGGTGTCAGGAGCACAGTCATACATCATGAAGGGTATAAGCACAGGAAGCATGTTCAAGCCAATCGAAGTGACCATGAGTGTGCTTCTAAAAAATGATACATTCTTAAGACCTCTTCATCGAGCTTTTCATCCTGTTGTTGAAAAGGATTTGTTAGCACAGAGGCCAGCACTGCTGCAGGTTGCGAGTTGGGGGGGGGGGTGTTGCTCAGTCTGAGATGCTGGGAGAACCCTGAGAGAAGGAGAATCCAGCTTTGGTGCACAATTGTTTTTCTCCCCCAAGGTTTCTCAGAGAAACCTTGCTGATGGCAAACAAAGTTTACAGGGTGGAAGCTGGGTGTTGGTTTCCCACGTGGGATACTAGCAAGACACTTACCTTGCAGGACAAGTTCTTGGCTCTGTGCTGGTGAGCACTGTTTTGCCCTACCCAGGGTGCCTCAGAGCCCTGGCAACCCTCCCACAGGTGGATTTCTTGGGTTGCTTCTTTGCAGGGCTGTGACATGTGAGAGGTTGTCCTTTGTGGCTGTGGGCAGTTTTCTTGATTCCCAGTACAATTTCAACAAAGCCAAAGGGTCAGGCTGGAGCTGTGGCCCCTTCAAGAGTATGCACAGTTGGTCTGTCCCTGGGACATAGTATTATCCTGTGTTCCCTCCAGAGCTAGGCTAAAGGGTATGGCTGACTGACTCGGTTATAGAACTTAAGGGCCATAGCTGACTACCTTGGTTACAGAGCTTAGAGCCATACTAATGCCTTCGTTCACTACCTCTAGGGCCGGATTCCCGTCAAGTGGATGGCAATTGAGTCCCTTTTCGATCACATCTATACTACTCAAAGTGATGTGTAAGTGAGGGCATTGCCATCCTGGGGTGGGGAGGTTGGGCCATTGATGCCTTGTCTCGGCAGCTTGTCTAGGGGACACTGCTGTTTCCCAATACCTGTTTACAATGCTAGTCATTCAGGATGAGCTCAGGCTCAGAGGTCAGCAGGTATTCATTCAGCAAATGGCTGGGCCCAGGCAGCAGTTCTGCCAACCACAGTGGTGTGTGAAGGAGTGGGGTGGGGGATGGGGCAGTCATAGCCCACTTCCAGCCCGTTACTTCTTCTTCCACACCCCTCTTCTCCTCCTCTAAGACTGCTGGAAGACAGGGGTCAGGCAAGGCATCCTGATGCTTACCTGCCTGCAGATGGGGCTCGGGAACCCCACTACAGGTAGCCCTATCTGAGGTTGTGGACCGGTGTATCCCAAACTACTTAAAGATGGCAGCCCACACTCACTCTTGCAGATGGATGACAAGACATGATTTGTTCTGCTAAAAACAAAATACTTCTTTCTAAAGTGTTCTGCAATCTTGCGGAGGTACAGATCTTGAATAGAGCTATGAAAAACAAGAGTTCTTTCTTAAGCAATCCCGAACAATAGTTTTCTGATAACAGCTTGTTGATTTAGAAGAATCAGGAAATACAAAGAAAAGTCCAATAGGAGACAGACAGCCTTGAGTCACAGTGGGCCCCTCCCTTGTTACCTTCGGCTCTCTCCTGTAGTGTGCACATACATACTTTATGATACATGTTTCGTGATGTTTTTTTTCCGCAACCCCAGTGTTCTCTTACTACTAAATATTTTCTATAAAAGTTGCTCTAAGACTTAATGAAAATTTCACAGCACACCCTGAGTTCGGTTGCTAGGACCTCCATCCTTTAAGGTCGTCCTTCTGTGGCAGCAGCTTTTACAGACCTGCCCGTGCAGTGGAGCCAGGCTAAGATCCCTGTGTGTCATCCATTTAGGCACTGGCAGCTGATTAGGTTGGTTACAGATGTAGATATACGGGGTCCATCAAGGAGGCTCCAGGGGCCAGGAAGCTGCTTACTGCTCCCCTTCCTCGCCACAGGTGGTCCTTTGGAGTGCTGCTATGGGAGATTGTGACCCTGGGAGGCAACCCCTACCCTGGAATTCCTCCTGAACGACTCTTCAACCTTCTGAAGACAGGCCACAGGATGGAGAGGCCGGACAACTGCAGCGAGGAAATGTGAGTGGACTTTTTCTGCCCAGCCAGCCTCTGACCCTCATACTCTGGGCCCTGGATGGGAAGTAAAACAGCCGTCCATTCTCTTCTCGTTCCCAAGAAGCCTATTGCTACCAACCCTGATAAGCTGGGTGATGGGCAGAGGCCAGACAGCCATCAACAGGCATGAGATAAAGAGATGCTGGGGCCCCTCCCCCATGGGGGCTGGTGGGCTTCCTAGGAACTTCTGGGGGTTGATGGAACTGGCAAGAGCCCAAGGCCTCCTGCACAGTGTGTGGGAAGGAAGAGTAAGAGCAGAGCAGGACAGAGACAGCCTCAGCCCAAGAGCCCCAGAGACCCAAAGCCACTGTGCTTTATACCAAACAGCTAATCAGATGGTACAGAGACCAGGTTAAAAGTGGGGGGAAGGGCAATAACTGGAGCAGATAACGCTGGTACATTTGTGCCACGGTCAGTGCCTAGCTGAGAGCAAGGTTAGACATGCCAGGGTAGGGAAGATGAGGCCTCGAGCATTGGGCTGGCAATCAGCCACCCAGCATTAATACCCACATCACAGCTCCAGAGCCCTCGGCCATGCCCAGCTTCTGGGGAAGCAGGGCTTCAGGACAGAGACAAGACTGAGAACCAGAGAAGCCTGGTTTTTAAGTTTTTAAATCCTCGAGCTTTCCGTAGAATTACGTGACGAAACCCAATCACACCTACCCCCGTTTCCCTCCTTCAGCTCCCCCACACCCCAGCAACGTGTCCCCTCTCAATTTCATGTCTTATTTTGAGACAGCCCATTAAGACCAACGGGTGCTGCCCATATTTATGTGCATGGTATGGGGCCATCCACTGAAATGTGGGAATCTTTCCAGTGGCCCCACCCTTCATAGAGAATGATTCTCCTCCCACAGCAGCTGTCCACTGCCAATGGCCCATAAGCAAGGGACGGGGCCTAGAGATAATCTACTCCGTTTGTGCCAGAAGTTTGGCGCATCACTGGCCACATGCCGGCGACCAGAGCCACTTTGAGTTCGTGAGTGCAGCAGGCATGCCATGTGCAGATGACAGCATTGCACAGAGCTCCTCCTAATCTCTGCACCGTACATCCATTCTGCCTTCCGTGATGTTCCCTGGGTCTTGGCTGAGAGAGCCAACATTGCTATATAGCCCGTTGAGGGCCAAGCACTGCCTATGCAGAGTTTCTTATCCTTGGAGCTCTGACCAGTTATGAGTGTCTCTGTTGACTGCTCCTCACCACACACCAAAAAAAAAAAAAAAAAAAAAAAAAACAAGCAAAAGAAGCTTCTGTGACCAAGGCTGAGCCCAGGTCCCTGGGTATAAATATGAACGTGTTGAAAGCAGTTTGACAGCATGGTGTTGAGCAAAATAAAAATAACAGCAGGTTTGAGCCTAGAGCCTGGTACATCTCCAGCCATGGGGTTTTTAAGTAGGATTACAGAACCAGGCTGGAAGCTCTCTCAAATCCAGTCAGAAAGTTGTAATAACCAGACATTGTGTTTGTTTCCACCCCTAAGAGTTTCCAGTCAGTTCGTCCTCTACACATTTTAAGGACTTTGCTTTCTACTGAGCCACACGCCGTGGGTACAGGGTTGAAACGTTGTCTGCTCCTGTTGGTATAAGGAGAGAACAAAGAACTTCTCTGGAAAGAGGCCACCAGAGGGCTGCACCACAATGTGGGTGTCCTGCCCCTGGGTCCAGCTTGGAAGCTCAGAGTTGCAAATGGTTTAGAAAACAGCCTAGAGAGAAGAGACATAGCCCCTTAGACCCAGTGTGGGTGTGCAGGGCCCTGCCAGGACTTCACCACCTACCTGTGCTTCCCCCCAGGTACCGCCTGATGCTGCAGTGCTGGAAGCAGGAGCCAGACAAGAGGCCAGTGTTTGCTGACATCAGCAAGGATCTGGAGAAGATGATGGTCAAGAGCAGAGTGAGTCCCGCAGTCACCGCCAAAGGCTCACCTTAGGGTGGAAGGCTCACCTTAGGGTGGAAGGCTCACCTTAGGGTGGTAGTTTGAGGTTCTCTGTGCTTCCAGTGCAAGTCAGAGGACGATGACTGTGCTATACCATAGGGCAGGCAGTGGCTGAAACCCTGCCATGGAGGCCTGTTCTCTTGGACGGTTCAGTAATGAAAACATCTTGGTTTCTAGCTTGTCCTCAGACAAGACCTCTTCACAGGCAAGTGCTGGAGACTGTTTCAAAACCAAAGGAGAACTTTTGCAATCATGGAATAGAATGCCAAAGACTCGAAGCCCATGTCCTAAATGCATGAGCTCTGAGGGCCCTGGAGGTGGGCAGTGACTAGGGTTGGAACTCTGGCAATATGAGTGTCCCTTCAAGGGCATCTTTCTCTCACCACGTGAGACCCTACAGAAGTAGGAGATCTGGCAGGTCAGGTCTTCTGAATTTTAAGAAGTTCATGGTGTCTCCCGGTTTTTATTAACTGCTCGTGTAGATTTCCAAAGCCTGGTGTCAGCCAAACCAAACACGTGAGAACAGCCAGCCTCTGTGCCTTGGTGAGAAGACTGAATAATTCTTGCCTAATATTTATTGAGCCACTGTTTGTACGGTTCGTACTGGATGCTAGGGAGACAGGTAAACAGGACCAAACAGGCATCCTTGCTCACACTACTCCCTTTGAGGCCTTGTCTTCATCTTTACGAAAAGCTGCCCTAACTTCAGGTTCCAAAAGGGTACATGGTCTCGGCTCCCAGCAATAAAATACAGCAGCTTGTGTTGCTGGAGAGATGGCTTAGCCAGTAAGAACACCTGTAATCACCAGGGCCTGCCTGCGTTCAGATCCCAGCATCTATGTAAAAAGCCATGCGTGGCCAGTGCAATGACGGACAAGGACAGAAACAGGAGATTTCTGGGACTTGCTGAGAACCAGCTCCAGATTCAGTGACAGACCCACTCTGTCTTAAGGGACCAAAGTGAAGAGCGGCAGAGCAGAATATCATTCTCAGGTGTCACACACACACACACACACACACACACACACACACACACACACACATCCACACAGATGTGTACATACACTGGATTTATTACATACATTCTCATACACAAATTTTTGAAAAACTTAAGTTTCATTGGCTTTTTCCTATTATTGAAAGTAGATTTCTCATACAATATATTCTGATTATGTTGCCCCTTCCCTCCACTATTCCCAGTTCCTCCCCACCCCACCTCAGCCAGATCCACTCCCTTTCTGTCTCTCAACAACAAACACTGAGGAAACATGGAGAAAATTTAGAGAATCATAAGAACATACCTTAAAAACCTGTACTCCACCAAATTTCAAACTCTAAAATAAATGGATACTTTTCTCAAAATGTTAAATCCACATCAGATAAACAATTGAAACAGACCTGTAAACCCTAGTGAAGTAGAAGCAGTCATTAAAAGCCCTCCAACACCCCCCAAAAAAAGAGACCCCGGACCAGTTGATTTTAGCACATAATTCTAGCACACTTTCAAAGAAGAATTAATGCCAATACTCTTCAAATTATTCTACAAAATATAAGCAGAATGAACATTATCCAATTTATTTTAATGAGGCCACAATTACCCTGATACCTAACATACATAAAGACCCAACAAAGAAAGAAAACTTAAGACCAGTTTCCCTTATGAGCATAGGTACAAAGTGTTTCAATAAAATACTTGCAAACTAAATCCAAGAACACATCAAAAAGAACATCCACAGTGATAAATAGGTTTCATCCCAGAAATTCAGGGATAGTTCAACATGGGTAAATGGGTAAATGTAACGTACCATTTAAACAAACCTAAAGGCAAAAACCACATGATCATCTCATTAGATGTAGAAAAAAAACCTTTGACAAAATTTCAATACTTCTTAATGATAAAAGTCCTGAAGAGATAAGAGATATAAGGGACATACCTCAACACAGAGTAAAGGCAATTTTACAGCAAGCCAACAACTTAAATAGAAACAGAGAACATTTTCACTAAATCAGGAGCAAGACAAGGTTATCAACTTTGTCCATACCTATTCAGTATAGCACTTGAAGTCTTAGCTAGAGCAGTAAGACAACTAAAGGAGAAAAGATGGATACAAATGGGAAAGGAAAAAGTCAGTGTATCTATTTGCAAATGATATAATACTAAACATAAGTGACCCAAAAAAGTTTGACCAGGAAACTCTTTACATCTGATAAACACTTTCAGCAAAGTAGTTTGATACAAAAGTAACTTATAAAAGTCAATAGCTCTTCTATATACAAATAACAAATGGGCTAAGAAAACAAAACTTTTCACAACAACCTAAATAATAGAAAATATCTCAGGATAATTTTAGCAAAGCAGGTACACGATGTAAACTTTAAAACATTGAAGAAAAAATCTGAAGAAGATATCAGAAAATGGAAAGATCTCTATGCTCATGGGTTGGTAGTATGAATAGTGTGAAAGTGGCCATCCTGCTAAAAGCAGATTGAATCTACCATTCAGTCTCTTATCAAAATAACTGCACGGTTCTTTACAGATCTTGAAAGGACAATTTTTAATTTCATACGGAAACACAAAAAATCCAGGATTAGCTAAAACAATCCTGATCAATAGAAGAGCTATGGGAGATACCACAATCCCTTATTTCAAGTTATATTACAAAACTAAGTAATTAAAGAAAAGCAAACAGTATGGTGTTGACACAGAAATAGGCATGTTGATCAGTGGAATCAAATTGAAGACCCAGACCTATAGACCCCTGTTTTTTGATAAAGAAGCCAGAAATACACTGGGAAAAGACAACACCTTCAACAAATAGTGCTAGTCAAACCAGATGGC
This sequence comes from Mus pahari, assembly GCF_900095145.1. Taxonomy (NCBI): domain Eukaryota; kingdom Metazoa; phylum Chordata; class Mammalia; order Rodentia; family Muridae; genus Mus; species Mus pahari. The sequence goes on along the minus strand of NC_034591.1, from coordinate 133,729,834 downwards.
TGCCTTAGGAGAATCCAAATAGACCTACGTTTATCACTCTGCACAAAAGGCTCCAAAAGCATCAAAGATTTCAACATAAAATTGATACATAAAATGGATATACTGTATCTGATAGAGAAAGTGAACAACCTTGAATACATTGACACAGTTTTGTTGTTTCTTGAGAAAATCTTCAAGATTTGTGGGTTCAGGGTTGTCCTGAGCAGAAGTAACAATAGATGCCAAAATCGCGGTGTTGAGAAACAGCCAACACAAGAATCATCTACGTAGTTAAGTGGTATAACATTAAGTGGCAAGCATCTTACATTTGTTGTGCATGGGAGCTGAGGTCCCTGCATCGGTATCTGTTCCCTGTAACAGAAGAGGTCCTGGGAGGGAAGCTGATAAGCATCCATTGGGTTGAACCTACCCCTTGGCACACTATGTTTCTACAGGAATACTGTGACCACAAGTGCTTTCAGGCCAGGACTATACAGAGAAGCCATTTCCCCAGCCCTCTGCTCTTGGTTGGATTAAGGAACCACAGTACCTTACCTCAGTGTTATCCTCCTGGATGGAAGCTGTGGTCTTAACTGAGAGGCCAAGAAACAGTACAGGATAGGGGTACAACCAGCACCTCTGCCCCATGTGCATTAACGGTCCCTGAGTATGTTTAGGAATGGCCCAGGATCAAAGATAACTGGCCATGTCTTTCTCTCTCTTCCAGGACTACTTGGACCTGGCTGCATCCACCCCTTCGGACTCACTGCTGTATGACGATGGGCTCTCAGAAGAGGAGACACCCCTGGTGGACTGTAACAATGCTCCCCTCCCACGCTCCCTCCCTTCCACATGGATTGAAAACAAACTCTATGGTAGAATTTCACATGCATTTACTAGATTCTAGCAACGCTGTCCTCTCTTCACCATCCCAACTCTCTGTAATGCTTTTTAAAAGAGTGTTTCTGATCCCACCGACACCAAAGCCTCCTCTGAACCCTTTTCTTTGTAAATATCTGACTTTGCATCTAGTTTACATACATTCAGGCATTTTGCAGCTATGTCTTTCTAAAAGGATGTGAAAATAAGTGTCATGACCACATAGCCCAGCCACTTACGATGACACAGGAGAAGTGGATTAGAGCATAATTCTCAGGGGCCATTGGGAAGCAAATCATAGTACTTGTGACTTCGATACTTAAATTTACCTGATCTGGGGAGGGAGTCAGTTTTGCCAGGGAAAGCTGGCATCCCCAGCTTGCAGCGATAGCATAGCTGGGGTACCCCCAGGCTGCTCCTGGGCTGGTGTGTGCCTCCCGGAAGCCGACCATATTCCCACTTCCAGCTATATGTCCACCGCCGTGCAGTGTGGGGCAGCGGGAAAACCATGTGGGCCCTGGGCAGACACCAGACTGCTGCTTTCACATCCTTTGCACCCTACCCCCATCACGATGTTGTCACTCACGAAGCCAGTGCTAAATACTGAGCCAATGCTTTCTGAAAGAACATAGTCTGTGGTGCTGTGGCCTTGCAATGGACAGTAAATACGGTTCTTGCCAAAACTCCTTCTTTGTCTTGGATTAAATACTTGAAATTTTTTTTCTGCTTCCTAATCTCCTCATTGATGCTTTTTGAAGTCTTGCAGTTTCAAGCTAAGGTAGGTTCTTTCCTGCATGCTTCCTGAGTCACAGGTCCTCACTACCTGCCTTGTACCTACAGTGCTGCGGGGGCAGCCTGTGTGTGCCCCCTGTGGGACAGGAAGTCTTCCTCCTCCGTTTTAGTAGGGGTGACAGGTGAATAGCCCCTAGAGGGTTCCCACTACAGGAAGCCATATAGTCCAGCCATTCGCTGATGCTTTACACTGTCCTGGGAAAACAGTTAAGCGTTTCACCAGATCTGTTTCAGATTTGAGACTCTAAACTCATAGACTAAATTACCTGTACCAGGAGCATGTAAGGTTGCCCCATGTAGAACAGTGTTTTGGAAACCTGGGATGCAAAACCATTAATGGAATTGGCACAGAAGCGCAAGTTGGTTTAACCATCAAAGGGAGTTTTGCCAAGGCCTTACTGTCTGCACATGAAGTTTGAGTTCTTCAGTGCAGAACAAATTATCTGTTTTCATTTTTAGGCATGTCAGACCCGAACTGGCCTGGAGAGAGTCCTGTACCACTCACGAGAGCCGATGGCACTAGCACTGGGTTCCCAAGATATGCAAATGATAGTGTATATGCTAACTGGATGGTTTCACCCTCAGCGGCAAAATTAATGGACACATTTGATAGCTAACATTCCTTTGTGAACGGTAATGAACTCCCAAGGGGGAAGAAACATGCTGAGAGCATCAAGTCCACCGGCCCCTTTGTGCACATCATACTGGCCAAGACCAGCCTTAGGTGGCAGACTTGTTTTCTGTAGTTTGTTTTAGCTGGTTTCCAAAAAGGTTTTACTTCAAATAGCTGGTGGTCCTCCCCCCTGGTGGTCCTCCCTCCTCGTGGTCCTCCCTCCTAGCACAGCTGCCCCATTGGGTGAGTGCTCTGAGTCTCTGGTAGATCCCCTTTCCCTTTAGCATTGGGTAGCACATCTGTTGATCTGCTCATCACTAGCCACCTTGAGCTCTGTGTGGGGTCTGCCAGTCACGACTTGGATGAGAAATTGTACCTGAACTGTCTGATTTTCCTGGTTGATAAAAACCTACCACGTCCCCCGAAAAATGTTTTAACATGAAGCACACATACAAACAACATCGGTTGAAAAACCTGGCCAGAACGACCTGTCCTTGTCTAGAATGAAAGCCCAGCATAGGAGTGGGTAGTTGTATCCAGCCAGGTCCATTAGGGCTGGAGGGGAGAAGGGAGCGTCCGGGCTGTCCTCGGCTCAGCATGTGACATCCTGAATATAAATTTTTGGGTTTTTTTAACCGTGTAGCCTTTTCTTAGGAAAGTGTTTTGTTTCTGTCATGGTTAAATGGCTCTTAGAATTAGCACAATGGAGAGATTTGGTGTTGCCCTTGCTATATACAAGGCAACTGGAAAGAAGTGACCCCACAAGACGTAGTCCCCCTGTTGAGCCCTTGGCAACATTCACGCTCCGGCGTGACTCCTACTCGCGGACCAGCACAGGGTGAAGAAGTGGGGTACTTGGAGTGGAGTGGCCTTCAGGTCCAGTGTTGCTGTCAGCAGAGGCCTTGAGCCACAGATTCTGCACCCCCAGCACGCCAGTCTGCAGTACACCCTACCCACCAAAGAGTGCACCCACCCTCTGATCAGGGACAGGTGGGTCTGTCGTGTTTTAATCCCTGGCTTGTCAGCTCGTGCCCAAAGGGAAGGACAGTTCATCTAGTTGCATTAGACGTTTCCCTAACACTGACTAAGGTGAGAGAACAAGGTTTTGGCTCTTATAGAGCTTGTGTGAAAGGCACATGGGTCAGCTCTTCCCAGCCGTCCTTTATGCTGCTATGGTACGTGTTTTGGTCTCTGTTCTAACCACGACTCGCATGTAAGGTTCTTGTCTTTCTGTATGGGCGGTTGTAGCCACAGATACTCGGCACTCCTCTAGGGACTTAGGGGTGGCCCTTGGAAGTTTCTTTGGCTGTCTATGGACTGTCAGTTCCCACGAAAAGGTCACATTACCAAAACACTGCCTGGTCTTCAGACTTGAAGCACTGTGATAGGACTTTTAAATAGTCATAATAAAATACTATATCTTTATGGGCATTTCACAAACACAGTAAAATTGTGACATTTTATGTGGCTGAGAATGCTCAGATAAGTATACCAGATAGAGCCTTATGGAGTGTGTGTGATATTCGTGTGCACACATAGCCAGACAGACAGAAAGATGAAAAATGCTTATTTTAACGTATAATATGGCTTTAGTTTTGGGCCTTTTTTTTTTCAGATACACTGTGATAAGGTTTTTTTATATAAATATCTCTAGTCATGGGTCCCATTTTGTTTTTTTCAAATGTGCTTAATGGTAGTTTTATTAAGTGCAAAAATACGGATGAATTCAAATTATTCAACATGCCTACACGGTAAGTGTGACTTGCTACAGCAGGTTAGCCCTCAAGGGCTGAGCTCCAAGTCTAAATAGCTGGCCCATCTGTGAGGAATTAACACTTGACTAACAACCATTGTCTGTCTGTTCCTGAGATATAAAAGCACCCATACTTGTTAAAGTACCTATACTTGTTAGCACTATCAGACAGATTTTTCATCTACATATATGCAGAAGTTACCCCGTATTAAATATTACTGAGTATTAAGTAGCAATCTGTCAGTCACTAAAATTTGTAAGATCTATTTAAGAAAGGCTATTAATTAAACCATACCGTGTTGACTTGTTTTTGTAATCAAGGTGACTAAGGAAATAATTTCAGTTGTGTAAATAAAATGATAAACCATAAAATGTGTCAACTTTTTCTCTCGTTTTAACTTTCTGGTTGCAAAAAAACTCAGCTTGCTGATTTCAAAGTTTCTACACATAATTAAAATGTCACAGCGAAATCTGTTATAATTGTGAGAGAGCAATAATGAGGAGAGAACAATGGCTCTTGGTGGTGTCACTGGTGTGTCTTGTACAACAACATTCAAATGATAAGTCAACTAACCCTGTGACTCTAGGATTTCCTCCTTGCAATCAGGGACATCCCCCTTGCAGGTGACCTTCCTTAGAACAAAGTGGCCAGTGTTGGCATTCACTGGTCTCTGGGACTCATAGCTGTTAATTTCCTGAAACATCAGAAATCTCTCAGTTATTAAAACTTAAAATGTGCATAGTCGGGAGCAAACATCGCAGAAGGTGGAGGGAAACGGTCCTCGACCACTTACAAAGCGTAACATGCCAGCTACTTGGTCCGTTCTAGCCTCCATCTAAGGCAGGGACAAACGTGAGTTGTTAATACCAGTCTGGTCTGTCACCACACTGTGCGTTGAGTGCCAAGAGGCTGAGTCACTTCCAGCAACTGCCTTGCCCTTGGAGCCAAACTCGGTCATCCCGACAACTTTTGCTTTCTCCTTTAAGTCTGGACCACAAAAGCTGGAAGGAAATCCACGCTGAAGCTTCAGAGGCAACTCGGGGCACAAACATATTGGAAACACTTTGTCAACAGCATAGACTCCAGAGGGTCATGTGTCTCTGTGTCTTGTTACTTCTCCCTAAAAAAACAAAAACCAACTCCCATGAAAGAAAGATTTCTTCCATGTGGCCAGTTTATTTGGGTGGAGAACTAAGTAAATCCAAGAACATATCTTAGATAAATACTTCCTAAATAAAGAATTAAAAGAGAAGCATACTTCCCACTGTATAAAGTAACCACTTCTCCCTAGGCATGCAGAGTGGAGGGCAGCTGTCCCTCTCCTTTAAGCACGTTCAAATAGCATAGTCGGCATCCCCTGCCTGTAGAGGACTGGGCAGGAAGAGCAGGGATTCTGCGCAGATTTGCCACCCTGGCCTCTACTGCCAGCCAATACAGAATGTCTTTGATTGCAGAACCTTAGCGGAACTCCATAGTTTCCCACTTCACAGGGGATCCACAGGATGGAACATCTTAGGGTAAGATCATGAGAATATTTTGCATATAGAGAGTGGTTAATTGGGCACATTACCATGCCCTGTATAAAGGCCAGTGAACCACTTGAGGATAAGCCTCATTCACTTCCAGTGCTTGAGAAACATGTTGAACGTTTAAAAAATAAAAATCACAAGTTTATTATTGTGACAATGGCATTGTGTGTTGGGACAAGTGACAAAATGTTTCTGCAGCTACGGGGACATGTTAAATTACAAGACCTGGCTAATGAGACATTTCAGCTAAAGCTCAGGCATGGGAGACTTGACAGGGATACCTCTCGGTGCCATAGCACTGCAAGGAATGGGGTCAGGCAGTAAGGACTTCGAGGCCAGAGCCTGAGACCATTCTAGCCACTATGACTTTCCCATCTCTGTCCTGTACTAGGGATACCTGTGTCAGATGACACAGTAATGCAAATTAAAAATAAGTGTTGCTAAGAAAGGTAAGGGAATTGCATTCTACAGCTTAAATATAATAGCCAGTTTCCAGTTTGGGGAAGAAATATTTTTGATACTTCATAATGAAGCTATCTTGAAAATGTTCAGCTTCACCAATAAAAACTTAAGGTCCTTTTAAGTGTCTGTTTCATCTTTGTCATGCTTATACTTTCATGGCTTTAGGAGCGTGTAGTCCCTGTTTAGGTCATACTTAAGGCTGCTTACACTACCTTAGGCCAGAGGATTGTCGTTGATGGAGGGCGCCTGTATCATAGCCCTGTTGTGAGGCCTCCATTCCTGTCAGGGCATGGCTTTTACATATCTTGGGTCCCCCTTGAAAGGTTTCAGGGACTTGGGAATTTTCCTGGTGACTCAGGCTATGGGGCCTGGTAGACTGACCTTCTTGAATTCCTGAAAAGTGTAGGATCAAGAATCAGCCCTGACATGTGAGGGGCATCATCAGTTTATAGAAAGAAAAGTGGGCATATAAAGAGTGGTAGTTAAGACCAGGAAAAAGTGCCTACCAGTCAGGGGAGATACCAGGATCACTAAAATTACTCTTGATACAGGAGCCTAAGACAGGAAGGCCACTACTATAGTATGCGACCCTGCATCAATAAAAGACGTGACTTTAAGGATGGAAGAATTCTGGCCTTTTAGAAAGTACCCAGAGAAGGAAGTATTGTAGCACACTGCAATTTTAAAGGCATATGATAGGAATTGCCTGCATTGTGGCTGCCTGTTGCTTGGCAAAGGATAAGTTCTTGGCTGCTAAGGGAGAAGACTCCAACCTTTTGAGGGGCTTGCAAGTTGTGCAGAAAGCTTTAAGACTCCAGCTTCCATGGCTTGGTACCCATGCTGGAGTGTGCTTTCACTAATGCAGCTGCCTGTGGGTCATGTATGCCACTGTAAGTCGCCCAAAGAAACTCATGGGTTCCCCAAGTCTGACTTCAGTGCTCTCACTAATGTCTTCTACTGGTTCCCTATGTGGGAGGCATAGTCATTTATTTATGTTGCTCAGGAATTGTGTGTCACACAACAGATAGGAGTGAATTTGTCTGAACCTGTGAGGCATTTCAAGGAGAAATGAAGCTAACATCTGTCTGAAATCATCTGGTGCTACCATGCCACTCTCTTGGGGGCACCTGAGATGAAGAAAGAAACAGCCCCCACTCCTCCTCTTCAGAGTCAGAGTCTAAACATATGTTCTATAATGCCTTCTTGACTCTTACCAGAGGTCATCCTTTCCAAAGATACTTGGTTTTATCCATAGCTTTAGGTAAGCCTCCTGTTTAGCCTAACAGTTTGCTATAGCAGTTTTTCTTTTCTTTTCTTTTTTTTTTCTAGCTTCAATATAATCCCTTTTGGTGGAATCGTCCTCCTTTGGGACAGTCCTCTCTCTGGGAAATAGAAGTGTAAAAACTACTTAAGTTGCTGGCCTTTTTGGTGGCAATCTTAAGTCAAAAAGAAACTCATAAATGTCCGAAGCCATTTGCACAAATAAATAAACAAACAAACAAATTATGCCTTGTCTCTGTGTTTGTTCCCTGGCCTGGCTGTTTGACAAGCTGTGCTATCTGCTATATAGACTGACATGTGTTTCAGGTAGAGAACTATGTTCTATAAGAGAGCTTCAATTGGTACAGTATAGCCTACTGGGTAACTTCTAACATCACTGTTGATGTATGGTTCATCCGCCAGTCAGTACTAAGTCAGATTTCTCGTGAGACTCTAATACACTGGCACGAGGGCAAAGAGTAGGGCAGTTACCAAGTTCCTTTTCTTGAAGGGCATCAGAGAGACAGGACTGCATGCTGTAGTGGTGGAAGGCAAGGTAAGCAGGAAATAGCAGTAGAATCTACTCAGAAATTAGCTGACCCAGGAGTGGGAAGGAGGGAGAAGAATGTAATGAGAAGGGGTAGCAGTGGGCAAAGGACAATGTATGCAGATGAAAATTTAGCAATCAAACCTGTTATTTAAAAAAGCAATAACTGCCCACCTTCTCGTTTCTGCAGTAACAGAATGGAGGTGTTACTAGTGCCAGCCATGCGAAGTCCTTAGTAGAATGTGTTAGGGTTCTCTAGAGAAACAGAACAAACACAATGAAACCATATTACAAAGTGGGAACTGTTAGATTGGCTTCCGTGGTATGATCTCTGCAGCCCAACAATGGCTGGCTTCACACTGGAAAGACTGAGAACCCAGAAGCTCTTCAGACTGTGAGGCTGGATCTAACGCTGAAGGGCTGGGGGATTCTCAGAGAGCCGTTGGTCTTCATTTGGTTTTGAGAGTATGAAGAACCTGGGTTCAATGTCAACAGAAGACAGCCACAGGATAAATGCACTGACCAAAAAGGCACAAAGGCTGACAGTGAGGTAAAAGCAGTGTTGGTTTTCCCTTAAACCTCTTTGCACTGGAAACACCATGGGAAGGTGCCAGCTGCTCCAGGAGAGGGTCTTTCCCTCAGTTAATCATCAGGACCACACAGAAGCATGACTCTTAGTTGATCCCTGATCAAATCAAGTTGAAAGCCAAGACTAATCATCATTGGCTGTAAGTGTAAGTGCAGGCTTAATCTTTTTTTTTTTTTTTTTTAGTTCTGCCTTTGAGGCACATTGGGGAAGTGTGGATAATGGTTTCATAGAACCTACTAGAAGTTTTAATTAGTTCTGCTTCTGTCATTTCCTCTCCCTAACTGGTCTAATGCAGAAAGCAAAGATGGATGTGGAGTAATTTCAGCCTGCCTGTGCATAAACTGTTCCTCTGGAAACGCCCAAACAGCGCAGAGGCTCTCCTTGGTACTAACTATCATGGATCCACTTGAAGAGAATGTATCATTGGACTGTTTCTACCCACCAGCCCCCCAAAAGGACACAAAGACTTTCTGTTATTTATGAAAGCTTGGGCCTTATGGCTTAGGCTTGTTCACAACAAACTCATATAACTTAATTAACCCATTTATTCTAATCTGTTTGCCACATGACCTGTTACCTCTCACTATGTCCCTGTAGATATGACTTCCTTTCTCCCTCCCTGTCTGGCTGGTGAATCCCAACCTCCACCCTCCCACCTCTCAATCCTTCTGATACCTTATTTCTTTCTGCCCTGATGTCCCAGCCTTCCCTTTCCTGCCTAACAATAGGTCATCAGCTCTTTATTAAAGCCAGAGAATACCTTAGGTAGGTGAGGAAGGACAGAGATACACCTTCATATAGTGCATGAAAATGTTACCCCCCACCAAGTAAGTTTCTCCTTATTAAGATTTCAAGATGGAGGGTGGGGGATGGGGTAATGGCTCAGCAGTTAAAAGCACTTAACAACTCTTGCAGAGGATCCTGGTTCAGTTCTCAGATAGAATCTGGTACTATCTTCTGGCCTCTGCGGACACCAAGCATGCACATCATACACAAAAATACATGCAGGCAAAACACTCATACTTGAACTAAAAATAAACCCTTAAAAAGTTTTTAAAGGAGATTTCAGGGCTGATGTCACAGAGCAAGAAAGTACATTCTTCTGTCAAAGACTCAACGCTTTTGGGTGAAGACTGGGAAACGGATAACATCTATGGGTCAACTGAAATGCTTCTTACCTGTGCTAAGTGTTTACCCCAAGTAAGATGTACAGTAAGGAAGCAAATTCTAAAGCAGAAAGAGCAGTGCACATGTGTACCAGACACCAGTGAGCTGTCCATCTGAAGAGGGTAGGAATATATACCTCGGAAGATGCATTTCAGTCCTTGACTCCCGAACTGTGGATTTGACCTTATTTGGAAGTAGGACCTTCATATATGGAAGCAAATTAAACTGAGATTATACTGGATTAGGGAGGGCCTGCCCCCAATGACTGGTGTCACTGGATGGAGAGGGATATGTGGCCATAAAGAAGAGAGGAAGAGTGAAAAGCAGTTTGAAGACATGTGTGATAGTGTCACATATGTAAGGCAAACCGAGGGAAACTAAGTGTGGTGGTTTGAATGAAAATGAGCCCATAGGCTCATAGGGACTGACACTATTAGGAGGTGTGGCCTTGATGGAGTAGGTATGGCCTTGTTGGAGGAAGTGTGTCACCGGGGGGTGGACTTTGAGATCTCAGAAGTTCAAGCCAGGCCTGGTATGTATCAGTCACTTCCTGCTGCCCAGCAAGTCAAGATTAGAACTCTCAGCTCTTCCTCCAGCACCATGTCTGCCTGCATTCTACCATGCTTCCTATCATGATGGTGATGGACTAAACCTCTGAACTGTAAGCTAGCCTTAATTAAATGTTTTCCTTTATAAGAGTTGCCATGGTCAAGGTGTCTCTTCACAGCAACAAAAACTCTAAGACACCAAGGAATGTCAGAAACTACCAGAGGAAATGTCAGAAAGGCTTCTCCACAATACTGTGGTGTCAGACTATGACATCTGTTGTACAGCCTCTAGAACCATGAGAATTCAATGGCTGTGTGTTTGAATTACCTTGTTTGTGACTGCAACCCTAGAAAATAAACCTATGACCTGAACCATAGTTGATTTCCCTTGTTAGATGTGCAAAACCGCAGGTTTACTTTTGTACATGCCTTGGGTTTTTTCCCTTTCAATATTCTTACATGGTGTTGCAGCTCAGGTAAGGGGCTTTCCCTCACTCCACTCGCATTACAGAATCACACCTCCAGCTTCAGGTTTAACTCCACAGAGAAAGCTATTTTAAAGTGCTGCTTTTTAAGTTTCCAAATGTAACAGTGTATTTTCTAATTCATTCTCAAAATCTCTATGGTTTTTTGAATAAGAGGAGTTCCATAGGCTCATATATTTGAATGCTTGGGTCCCCAGTTAGTGTAACTGTTTGGGAAGAATTAGGAGGTGTGGCCTGTTGGAATGGGTGTGGCTTGTTGAAGGAGGTGTGGCTTTGTTGGAGGAGGTGTGTCACTGGGAGTAGACTTTAGGGTTTCAAAAGCCCAAGCCAGGCAGTCTTGTGCTCTCTCTGCCTGCAATATATAAATCAGATGTAGGTTCTCACATACTTTCCAGCATCATTGCCATGCCTGATTGCCTGCTGGCCTCCACACTCTCCACCATAATGAACACAGGTTAACCATCTTAAGCTGTAAACAAGTGCCCAGTGAAATGATTCCATTATAAGGTGCCTTGGGCATGGTGTCTCTCCACAGCAATACAACAGTAACTAAGACAATCTCTAATCTTAGCTTTTTACTGTATGATAACATTATAATCCCATTATAATCCAGTATTTTATTGCAAATATTTTAGATACAGCTTTAAGAGGTTTCAGTCTCATGTTTTGAGCCTTTTCATGGACTATGTTAGTACACAGAGAAATCCTATGGGTCCCTTTCTGGTTAAGTCCACCTGCTGTTGCCATTCAAGATTTTGAATTGTAGAGGTAGAAATAGATCAGGTAATCCTAGATCGCATGCCTCTCCACCAAATACTGTAATTCTGTGACTAATTGCTGGTATTATCTAGGATAATCCTTAATTATATTTTGTGTCTAGTTTTTCTAGAAAAAATTTTTCTAGAAAAGCATTTATTTTTACATTTTTATTACATTTACTTACTATGTGTCCATGTACCCATTCATATGCCACAGTGGGTCTAGAGGTCAGAGGACAACTTTCAAGAGTCTCTTATTTTCAGCCGGGTGTGGTGGCACACGCCTTTAATCCCAGCACTTGGGAGGCAGAGGCAGGTGAATTTCTGAGTTCCAGGACATCCAGGGCTATATAGAGAAACCCTATCTCGAAAAAACCAAACATAAATAAATAAATAAATAAATAAATAAAAGTCTCTTATTTTCTTCTATCATATAGATCCCAGAAATCGGATTCTGGCCATTAGGCGTTGCAACGAGTCTCTCCGCCCAGGGAGTCTTCTCACTGTTGGCTGTGCCCAAAGTTTACATTCTATAGTACCTATGCGGCTTATAGGAGGTATGAGCCCTTAAAGAGATAATAGCATTTACAAGGACTAGGAGGATATCTGAACACAATGAAGGAAGTTATAGACAGATGTGGAAGAGGACAAAGCCAAGCAATTTGCAAGAGGTGCACGGATTCTGGAAGACAAATCAGAGGGAGGTGATTTTTGAGTTAGAATTTTATTTGGAGATTTCTGTTTTAGCAATTACAAACTGTCTTTGTTAGGGTTTGATTGCTGTGAAGAGATACCATGACAAAGGCAACTCTTTTTTTTTTTTTTTTGGTTTTTCGAGACAGGGTTTCTCTGTATAGCCCTGACTGTTCTGGAACTCACTTTGTAGACCAGGCAGGCCTCGGACTCAGAAATCCGCCTGTCTCTACCTCCCGAGTGCTGGGATTAAAGGCATGCGCCACCACGCCACCACGCCCGGCCCAAGGCAACTGCTATAAAGCAAAACATTTCACTGGGGCTGGCTTACACTCTCAGAGGTTAAGTCCATTATCATCATGGTGGGAAGCATGGCAGCGTCCAGGCAGACATGGTGCTGGAGGAGCTGAGAGTTCTACTTCTTGATCTGAAAGCAACTGAAGACTGAGTCTTCTACACTGGGAGTGGTTTGAGCACATATTAAACCTCAAATCCACCTCCACAGTGACACACTCCCTCTAGCTACACCTACTCCAACAAGGCCACACCTACTCCAACAAGGCCACACCTTCTAATAGTGCACTCCCTATGGGCTAAGGATATTCAAACATGTGAGTCTACGGGACGGGGGTGGGGGAGCTGTACCTCTTCAAACCACCACACAAATTATTGCCCATTGAGCCTCGGAAATATTCTTCACTCTGGTCTGTAAGGCATCTGAGTGCTTACGTTCAGTTACTTCTTTCCAAATGTTCCTTGGTAAAGTGAATGCTTTTCAGAGAGGGTTCGACAGCTATGATTGTGAATACACTGCAGTTACTCCCTCACTTACAACGAGTCAACATCCTGCTAAACTTACTAGAAGCTGAAAATGCCAGAAGCTGCTATATATTTACTCCACCTCACCAACTGAACATCATAGCTTAGCAATACAACCTACTCTAGTGCACTGACTGTTGTCTCTTGGGATTGTGTGGCTAATGGAGGGGCTGTGGCTCAGCATGAGAGCGCACTGTTGCAGAGTACCAGTGAGGGAAATAGAATAGGGAACAACCACAAGCTAGGGAGCCAGAAATTAATTTGTTACCAGCCCAGGGAGGGGAGCCTGTGCAGAGTCAGCTGTGTAGACCAAAGTGTAAGGGGCAGGAGTTGAGTCAGGCAATGAAACGCTGATGGAAATGTCACCCCACCTTCGGTTATCAGGACTGGATCCCATTCACTAAGATTTAAGCCTGGTGCTTGTAGTCTAGAACCTGAGCTCCTGGAGTGGCTCACCCTCTGCAGCTGCCTCTCTGTCACTCACTGCTGTGATGCTTGAAGCTTCTTGGTCTTCAGTGGTCTACAGTCACCTTGACACATCAGTTGCATCCCTCCAGAGTGGTAATTAATGCTTAGAGGTCTTAGAAGTGTGAGGACAGAGTTTTCCAAACACTGGATAGCAGTGCTGGGTTTCCTTCTACTCCCGACAGCAACTGGGAGACACACCCTGGCCAAAACAGCCACCTCAAGGTTGTAAGCCCCAAGACTGAGAGAGGCAGGCCTGCCCAGCCCATTGACTACCAAATGTAAGAGGTTTCAGAGGAGAAGAATATTAATATGTGGCCTAGAGGTTGTTCTTTTGATATTTGGGTGGAAATGTGGCTGTTTTTTTTTTTTTTCCTTTGTTCTTCTGCCTGAGGCTAAATTGAAGAATTTTGAATTAACTGCATTTGTAGAGGAGATTTCAAAACAGCCTAGCCTAGACTGTGTCCTCTGGTTATTAGTGACTGCTCTTAGGCAGATCTATGATGAAAAGAAGCAAGCTGAGCAAGGAAAACTACAAAATGTAGAGTTGGAAGAGAAAAGGAGCCCCAGGAAGTGTGACCAGATTAAAGAAAAGCCTCCTGCCAAGTGGAACAAAGGGAGTGGTGACCTCAGAGGGAGAGCTCACCCAGCTAAGCTTCCAATCTGTAAAAGGGAGTTAAAGAAAAGTAAAAAGGGATTAAAGAAAAGCTTAGGGCCAGGCATGGTGGTTCACATCTTTAATTCTAGCACATGGAAGGCAGAGGCGTGCAGATCTCTAAGTTCAGGGCCAGTCTGGTCTACAGAGCAAATTCCAGGACAGCCAGGCGTAGGCAGTGAAGGAAACCATACAAAACAGAAACCTACTGAAAATGTATTTGAATAAGGGGGCCCCAGCAAGAAGTAGAACTTGGTAGCTTCAACTATAAAGTTCTGGCTTTAGAGTCAAGGATACAAGAAAGGGGTTATGAAATCTCCCTCCCCAACTAAGAAAAGCCACGGAGGCCAGGAATATGTCAGGGGCATCCTGTATGGAAGCCATTGTGTGAAGCTATGCAGGTGAAGTCAGGATTACTTTGGAGATCCCAAATACCAGACTTGTGGAATACCTGCCAAGGATTGCTGCTAACAGGGAGTGGAAGCAGCCCAAGAGAAAGAAACGTATGGCTGTCAACAAAGCTGAGAGGAGTGGGAGATCGGAAGAGTGCTTTGACATCAGACATGAAGAGGCAGAACTTGGAGTTTGCCCTGATGGTTTTTGATCTTGCTCTGGTCTAGTATTTCTTCACTATGCTCCCTTTCCTCCTTTGTGGAATAGAAATATACATCCTGTGCCACTGTATGTTGGAAGTATGTGATCTACTTTTTTATTTTTACTTTGTAGGGATAATAGTTAAGAGAGTGCCATGAGTCTCTGAAGAGGTTTTGGACTTTAAACAAGTTTAAGACTGCTATAGACTCTGGGGACTTTGGAAGTTGGACTAAATGCATTTTGTATCATGATATAGTTACAAGCCTATAGTTGCCAGGGAGTGAAATGTGATGGATTGAATGAAAATGGCCCATAGGGAATGGAGGTGTGACCTTTTTAGAGTAGGTGTGGCCTTGTTGAAGGAAGAGCATCATTGTGGGTGAGCTTTGAGGTCTCATATGCTCAAGCCAGACCCAGCATCTCACTTTCTTCTTGCTGCCTGCTGATCCTGCTGTAAACCTCTCAGCTATCTCTCCTGCATCAGTCTGCCTGCATGTCACCATGATTCCCGCCATGATGGGAATGGACTAAATGTCTGAGCCAGCCCCAGTCAAATGCTTCCTCATAGGAGTTGCTGTGGTCATGGCATCCTCTTACATAAGTAAAAGCACTAAGACAACATGCATGTAATTGTGTGTGCATGTCTATACACATGTATGCATGCATGCATGCATGTGTGTGTGTGTGTGTGTGTGTGTGTGTGTGTGTGTGTGTGTGTTTGTAGGTCTTTGAAGTAGAAGAGACTGTGATTGGGAGGAAATTATCCTAAGGGAAAGAGCCAATCCTATCATGGTGTTGTGTGGCATTCCTCTTGGGGAGACTGGAACAAATGACTACTCACTTCAGATAGGGAACTTACATCAGATCAGAGTAGTAAAGATACTGCCAAAGTCCAACATGGAAAACCAATGAGTTTTATTAGAGTTACTTATAGGAGCAAAAAGGACTCAGAGATAGCTGCATCATCAGAAGCCTCCTGCATCATGGGTAACAGCTTGCAAGATCTGGAACTTACTGTACAACTTGAAGGCAGATCCACATGTTGGAGATGATTACATCTAGATAGCTCAGACAACCTCTTCCAGGCAGTTTAGGCTGCCTGAGAGTGTCTTTTAGCACTCCTTCCTGGTTATATTTGCTTCGGAAGAGAGGTAGGTAAGGTGGTATCAGGTCAGTACCAGGAACTTCCTGATGGTTTCTAGTTGTTTCCTGAGCTTAACTGTGCAGAATGGAATGTTTCGTCTTCAAAACTTCCTGTGTCTTGGAGCCTGGCTCCAAGATGGAAGGCTTTATCTTGAAGGAAATTGCTACATAACACCCGTGCAGTGGCTCCCTTCTGTGGCTGTGATAAAACACTGACCAAAATCCACTCAGAGAGGACAGCGTTTGTCTGACTTTCACTTCCACATCAAAGACCATCGTCACTAAGTCAGAGAAGTAACTCATCTAGGAACGTGGATGCAGGAACTGAAACTGGGCCCCAGAGAAAGTTGCTTACTCCCTTGCTTTCCATGCTTTCTCAATGTACAGCCTTATACAACCCAAACCGCTCGCCCAGGGGTGGTGTCACCCACAGTAGTGTGGGCAGTCCCGCATCAGCACTTCATCAGGCCAGTCTTCTGCAAGTCTTAATCTGACGATCTGTTTGTGCCAAGGTGATAAATTACAACAAGCACAACATAGACTATCTTCTGCCTTTTCATTTTCTCTCTGCAAACTGAAGAGCCAAACCGTAGGTTTGGGAAGAATTCAAAGGTTCAGATGGAGAGCTGGGAGACACGCCCACTGCCCAACGTGAGCACCACATAAAAAGTTGGCTCTGCCTGAAGTGTGATCTAGCCCAGCATCTCTGAGGCTAGAAAAGAAAGAAAAAACCAAAATGCCTGAAGTAGATGGATTGCAGGGTTCTAAAAAGTGGGGCAGTTAGCCAGGCGTGGTGGCGCACGCCTTTAATCTCAGCACTCGGGAGGCAGAGACAGGTGGATTTCTGAGTTTGAGGCCAGCCTGGTCTACAAAGTGAGTTCCAGGACAGCCAGAGCTATACAGACAAACCCTGTCTCAAAAAACAAACAAACAAACAAACAAACAAATAAGTGGGGTGGTTTTGAATTTGGTTACTGGGGACATTTATTTGTCTTTTTGGAGAGTTTAGCAGAATTCATCCATTCACAAGTTCAGTTAGAGCCCATGTTTGGTACTGAGATGCCAGAAACTGCAGGGGAGGTCTCTCTCATTCTTTCTACCATAGTCCCCATCCAATTTAAAGTGTTCCTAAGGAAAATCCAAGCATTTCCATAATGAATATGAGTCTAGAGGGCACACTCGAAGGGTTCCTACATCTGTGGACTTTCTTTTTGTTTGAGATAGGGATTCAATGTGTATCTCAGGCTGCCCTGGAACTTACTAGGTAATCCAGGAAGGCCTGAAAATTGTGATTTTTCTGTCTCAGCCTCATGAGTGCTAGGACTATAGGCAGATGCCACACCTGACTTCTGGGGACCTCTCTGTAACTGTTAATGAAATGTCAAGTGTAACGTAGGCACACAGTAGATGTGGGCTTGGACTATCAGTGCCAAAGCTGGAGTCTGACATGGCTCGCTAAGATTTCAGTGAGGTGACATTTATATCTACTTTATTAATACATTAAAGACTTTTTGTCTTATCTTGGAAATTTAGCAGTGCTGGGCACTTAACCGTTTGCTAAAGGTTCCCATGCTCCAAGGAGAGAATTCTCTTGCCTCCTTGAACTCATACTTGGGACTATGGCTGGTAGACAGCAGGCAGCTAACCCATGTGGACTGTGGTTTGTGAATGTACTAGAGCAGATGGATGTCTGAGGGGACTTCAAGGTGCATCATAAAGAAGCAGCTTTCGGGGGGAGACGCTTTGTTCCTGACCACAACTGACTCTATTGGCTGACAGTTATTGAGATATCTTCTGCCCAGACATTCTCCTCTAATGCCTCAAGGGAAATCCTGAAAACTTTAAGGGTCTAGATCTCCTACTTCTTTTTTTTTTCTTCCCCAAAATACTTTATTTATTAAACAATATATCCATAATCCATGATCCAAAAATACAGATANACATCTTTACATTATTTAATAAAAAGATTTACCATAGTATCTCTCCTTTACAAAGGGGACATAGGTAATAATTCCTTGAAAATAAAATGTGACATTCATGTTAAAGCTGGACCATCTTGAAGGATGGAGTGTGGCGAAGAACAATGACCACAGCACATTCTGAGGGAAAAGACACTTCTTAGACCTCGCCTGCTTTAAAGCTCCTCTTGGCATAGGCAGTAAAGACCAATCAATCCCTGTTCATAAAAAACAGGGTTCCTCGCTGTTTGATTTCAAACCCTGAAGACTTACTTAACCTCCCAGCCCTCTAACAGGGCCAACCTTGGCACCGTGATCACATGGAGAAGTTGCTCTCTAGACGGGTGTTATTGCTTGAAGAAGCATCCCCGCCAAGGCCTTCTGGGGACAGGTGAGGGATAGAAGGCAAGATACTGTATACACAGGAGCAAGCAGATGCCCACTTCCCCAGCCATCCACAAAACCTCACACCATAGGGCTCTTCACTGTAGAGTGGAAGACATGGCTGGCAGCCTGCTTCCTACGGACCCCACCTGCTGGATAGGCGAATGGTTAGTGCTGCTTGGACCATCACATCACTAACATGTTCACAGATCTAGGGGCTCAGTTTTTTACTAACTCATCATGCTTCTTCTATAATAAACTATTGATAATGTGCACAGAAAACAAGAAAGATGATTCCCTTCCTCTCAGCAAAACACTCATGTACTTACAAGGGGAATTACACAGGGAGAACCCAGCCTTGGCTCAGGCAAAGCAGCTGCAAGAGTGACCTGTGGGGATCATCCTACCCACTCTGTTGATGAAGCAAGGACAGCTTAAGAGCCAGGTCTCAACCGGCAGGCATGAGAGTGTCTGGTCCAGCGATGGAGACACTCGGGCTTCTGAAGCAGGGCTGAGCAGTGTGTTCATGGCTTCTCTGAATCTGAGGCGGAGCTGGTGCCGGAATTCTTCTCCTGAAGTTCCCTCCTTGCTCACACACAGCAGCAGTGGGAACAAGGCGTCCATCAGAGTACCAGCAACGACCCACAGATTTTCCTTTCTGTTCCCCACCCCCACCCCCTGTTTTGTAGCCAGGGACCAAACCTAGACCATCACTCTTGGATGGCAGCTTTGTTCACCTACATGCAGCCAATGCCACATTGCACTTCACACTTTTTGGGCATGTTTTTCCACCATGGAGTTAAATCCCCAAACTCATAAATTCTGTTTTGTGCCAAGCTATATGCATCTTATTTTCATGATATTGTAACTGTCAAAAAGCAGATAATCATAGAAACTTACAAAATAAATAAAAGTCAGAAGCCAATATGTAGGATGGCCCCAGGTAGAACTCAGGGGAAGAACCAGCATGACCTCAGGAAGCCAGAAGATGGAGCTCATCCAGCCTCTAACACCTCCACCAGTAAACACCACTTCTTTCTGGTCATCAAAGGACTCAGCTGCCTCAGGCTGAATCTCACGTATTAACCCAGCTTCTAAGGCAGTACCAGGCAAGATCTGATTAAAAACCTTACAGAAACTGTAAAAAGCCATCCAGACACTGTGGTGGCCATCTGTGATCCCAGCAATGCCTAGCTCCAGCAGGATGACTGCAAGTTCAAAGCTAGTCTTTTACATAATAAAGCCCTGCCTCCCAATAAATAAATAAATAATCTAAAATTTAAGATTAAAAGGAAGCATGAGGCCTGACCCCAAGCACTGAAGAAAGATAATAAATGGTAAAAAGAATAAAGAGAGGGCTTGCCTAATGCACAGAGTTCTAGGTTGGAGCTGGCAGTGGTGGGGCATGCCTCTCTAGTCCCAGTACTTGGAAGGCAGAGGCAGGAGAATCTCTGAGTTGGAGGTCAGCCTGGTCATATACAGAGTGAGTTCCAGGACAGCCAGGGCTACACAGAGAAAGCTTGTCTTGAAAAACCAAAAAAAAAAAAAAAAAAAAAAAAAAAGTTCTGGGTTTGGTCCCTACCATTACAAAACCAGACCTAAGTAACCTCAGCATTTGGGAGGTGAAGAAAGACCAAAAGATCAACGTTATTCTCAGCTACATTGTGAGTTCAGAGCCTGCCTAGGATACATGAGATCTGGTCTTTGTGGGGAGGGAGGGAGGTCCGTCACAACTTTTAAAGGCTAAGTGATGTCTATCTAATCTAACCCTGAGAGGGGTCCCCAAGAATATCAGCCCCATCCCCAAAGCTCTTCCTGCCTAGAGACAAGCTTGTGCAGTTGCCTATCGACGACAGCAAACCTGCCTGGTACCTACTGTCCAGGAAAGGTCAATGCGGACCAACTTATTCAGTAGCACAAACACAAGCCACTCCTGTCTCCCTCTTTCACTAGGATAGACTATGCAAGACATCGTCCAGTAAGAACACGACCATGGTGACACGGGTATGGGGCAGAGACAACACCCTTGTGCTTTGTTTGTGGTCATCAGAAGAAAACAAGGTGCCTGTCAATATATAAAAAGCCGGCCTCTTCTTACATCAGAAATTGCATAACCCAGCTCTGTCTTGCAGGTCTTTTTCTGAGGTGAGGCCAGGAACCGGTTGGACTCTCTCAACTCTTCTCAGAGAGCCTGAGTTACTGAAGAACATGCCAGAGGAATTCTAAGTGAACAGTAGCTCTCAGGATCCTGTCACGCTTAAGGAACCACCACAGATGCATCTCAACAGGCCCTGTGTATACATCCCCCAACTATTTCAAGACAGTTCAACACTGGTTTTGTGGACGGGGTCAAACAAAGAGTACACTCCAGTTTCCTACCTTCATTCCAGAACTGCTATTGGGCACACAAAATCACAAATTATGTCACATAATCATAGTCCCCTTGAACATAAGCTGCTGGCCTAGTGGGATGCAACACAGCAGAGTTCTACAATCAGCTCACAGTAGACAGACTCACTTCATAGACACACAGACCCATGACCTTCATGCTAGTACAATAATTTCATCTTCACAGTAAAAAAAAAAAATATAGGCAGGAATCCCCAGAGAGCTGGAAGCTCAGCCTGGCTGTCTGTCTGTCCGCTGCTGGGCAGTGCTGAATGTGTAACTGACAGTCCGAGGCTAACAGAAGCTCAATCTCCGGGGGGGGGGGGGCTGGAAGTTCACAGGAAAAGGTGGTGCACAAGATGACAGAGGGTACTTCCACCTGGGAAGAGCCCCCAGTCCCTTCCAGACACATCAGAGGGATCTCGACCAAGAGTCCCTGGTCTCCAGTAAGGGTCAGAGCACAGCATGGGGCAGTGCCTGGTAATACTTTACTCACAGAGCAACAGCTGTGCTTCCATGCTGCCACAGACAGTCCTGGAATCCGTGCACACTCAAGGCTGACCCTCCAGTCACAAAGCAGTGGCAGTGTAACAGGTTAAAATGTGTCCACCCTGCACCATGCACTTTGCCTACAGCCCAGACTGACACACATCACTGATGGTGTGGCCATTCCCAGTGCTGGGAGGTTTCGGGATGGGGGAGCCTGCTCCTAAAGTCACTGTGGCAAGTCCCTGTGAGATTGTTCTGTGCAAATGGTGCAGCGGCTTCTTGTTTTAGGAAACATCCAAAATTACAACTGGCCACTGAATTATTAAATATCAGTCAAAATAAGGTAGTTTTAAAATGAAAGATCATATTGCAACATGAGTGAAGAAATATATTAGCTTGCTCTTCAGTCTAGCACAACAGCCTCTTCTTTACTTCTTCTTCCTCTTTTCCTGAGCACATTGTGGACAAAACCACTTTCCTTTGGGCTTTGTGGTGAGATCCACGCAGGCAAAGTGAAACCACTCAATGGGACAATCTGGATTGTCACAACTGATCATCTATCTCCCCGTAGGACACCTGGTGGCACAAGCAGTATGTAGGCTCATTCGGATCCACAGGCACGTCCAGCACATCAGAGGGGTGCACAGATAGGATACTGTCAGTAAACTCACACCCGCTTTTATGTTTCTTCTTCTTTGGGGTATCCTCTTCTGACGTCAGCCTGCCTCGGCCCCAGGAGCTTCTTTTTTCCTTCTGACTCCGGCCTTTTTTCAAGTTCCATGCTCCAGTGCTCTCAAAGTCACTTCCGTCCATCCTGTCCTTCAGGTCAACCTCAAAGCGCGCCAGGTCATCATCAAGCCTTCGGATGTGTTTATCCACCATCTCGTAGGTCTGCATGGCCAGCTGCACCTTGTCATCACTGTACTTCTTGCACTTGCTGTAGGCGCTCTGGATCTTCTGGAGGTGCTCCACACGCTGGGCCGATGAGAGTCTTCACTGTGGAAATATACTCTGCAGCCAGGATGTCGATCTCTGCTTTCTTATCT
>NC_034591.1:133683118-133707603 GCF_900095145.1 Mus pahari | reverse complement strand
ACACACACACACACACACACACACACACAGTACATTACATGCAGCAAATGGAATTGTTTTAAGTAAAACACGTAAGAATCTCTTCAGTGTCCAGTACCGATCTTCCCTGAGAAGGCACGTTGGCTATCCTCAGTCTCCCACTAGTCAGCTCTCTGCCAGGTTAGCATTTATGTGAGGATTAGCCACGTGTGTCTAGTTAAGTGTCTCTAGTGCATGATGTTCCCAGGCTATCCCACAAGGCTTGAGCACCCATCTCAGTTATTGTTTGTTTGTTTGTTTGTTTGTTTTTAGATGAATCAACTAACTCTGTCATCTGTGGAGCTTTCTGTGCAGGGCACAGGACAGAAGAGGGAGGAATGGGCGTGTCCTGTCCGGAAAGAGGAAGGCCTGGCCCTGGAGGGCGGGACTAGCCAGTGGGAGGCGGGACCTGAATGTAGAGAGCGGAACCTGATTGTGGAGGGCGGAGCCGGGCTGCGGTGGGCTGGGTCTGGCCCTGGAGGGCGGAGCCTAGCCCTGGAGGGCGGGGCCTGGCCGCGGAGGCGGGCGCGCGACGGCAAGCCACCCTCATTTCCTTCATTTCCTCGCGCGCGCCGGAAGTGGCGGTGCTCCGCGGCGGCGCGCCGGGCCGGCCCCGCGCAGGGCGCTGGCCAAGTGTGCAGGTCCCCAGAGGCGGCGACGCTGGGCGGCGGGCGCGGTGAGTACCGCCGTGTCGTGCCGCGCCTCTGGGCGGCGGGCGGGTCCCCTCGGACGAGCCCTCCGGGACGCCGCTGGGCGCGGCGCTGTCTTGACGCGCCCTCCCGAGGCTGGTCCCGTTTTGGTGACCGCTGCTGCCAGGGACCGCTGGTTTGCGTGTCAGGGTTTTGTTTTGTTTTTTTGTTTGTTTGTTTGTTTTTAAACCTCCTCGTCATCATCTCTGTTGAGTGGCTAAACTTTTTACTGTGGGGTTGAACGCGCCAAATGGCAGCAGCCGTCCTGCCTCTGACAAAACGCCCCCCTTTAAAAGATGCTCTTGGAGTAGGAATTGGTGATCGCTGGAACCTGGGAAAAACAAAAACAAAAACGGAGAACTGTCAGAAGGACCAGATAGTTTAGAAAAATTCCTGCATTTCTGAGCAAGTGGCTGGGTGATTTGTCAAATACCACAGCGGTGCGTGTGTTTGTGACGCTGACATTGGCGGCATGACAGTTTGGTTACAAATCTAAAGCTTTTCTTCTTAAGTCCTCGTTAAATCTGAAGGTGTGCTTTAGCTTGCTTTTGAAATGTACATGCAGTGTCCTGACAGTTCATGCCACTGAAGGCCCCTGGGCCTTTAACTCCTTGGGGATTAATGCCATCTCTTAAAGGTGTATTAAAAAAGCACCTTCGATTTCCGAGGTAATAAAAAAAAAGTGTTCTGTGGCATAATATTCGGGAATATTTGCTACTATCTTCTTTAAATTATGTGACTAAAAGAATACAAAAAGGATGTTGTGTGTTCAGTATATGAGGCTTAGAAGAGTTGATATTAAACAACCAGCTTTAGTTTCAGATAATTAAGAAATTATCTTTTATCCATCTACACTCCTTTTGTAGAGGTGTAAAATATAAAAGACGTCAACAAATGCGTAAAAATGAACTGTCAGTGAATCTTTACACACTTCTTACCTTGTCTGCTGCAACACACATCAGATTTTAATTGTACGGCATTCCCATAGTGCTCTGCTTCTTCCAAATAGGTTACCCCTGCTTCCCCATTAGAGTTCTGACTTCTCTCATCAGCCATTAGTTTGGACGATTTTAAGCTTCATGTTAATGGAGTTAATATATAGTATTCTCAGAATATTGCTGTGGAAGTCACCTTTCATGTTTTTTGATATGATATCATTCATATCATGGTAATGGGTGTTGATAATTCTTTCTTACTGTGTAATGTGCCATTCTGTGATGCGATTGTTCTTCTGTTCATGAACATGCGTGCTTCCAGACTTGTGTATTATTTGTTTTAGATTTTAGGAATGTTATAACATTCTTGTGAATTTCTTAGTATGTGAATACATTTCTGTCAGATGTAAAATGACTGAGACCTACAATAGGGAAAACAATTACATCCTAACTAATGTGTACTCTTTCTTTTTTAAAAGATTATCTTAACTAATACAGTAGTGAAGGTTGGTTTTGGCATGGTGGTGCACACCTTTAATCCCAGCACTCAGGAGGCAGAGGAAAGTGTATCTCTGTGAGTTCCAGGCCAGCCAAGAATATACCCTGAGACCCTGTCTCAAATAAACACATATATATTCATTAAGCTACTATTTCCACTTTTTTTTTTAAGATTTATTTATTTATTATATGTAAGTACACTGTAGCTGTCTTCAGACACTCCAGAAGAGGGCGTCAGATCTTGTTAAGGATGGTTATGAGCCACCATGTGATTGCTGGGATTTGAACTCCAGACCTTCAGAAGAGCAGTCGGGTGCTCTTACCCACTGAGCCATCTCACCAGCCTATTTCCACTTTGTATTGGCACAAGAGACAATCTTCTCGAAGACTCATTACATTTAACTGTCTTTTACCCACAAGTCAGTTAGAGCAGGCCATGATATGACTGTTCAATTTGATAACAGTTAGGTAAGAACCATGTTGCTCAAGTTAGTGGTTGTTAGGGGAAGTGTGGTAGCTGGTAGGGGAAATGAAGCTCCAAAGGATAGCACTAAAAATGGGTTAGAAAAATCGAGATCTCAAGACATAGTTATTGTCACTCCACAAGTACTAGGTGTAAGTATAAAGTTGAATTATAAGGTTAGTTTCAGATGTGGATTTTTTTATATTGGTATTGTTATTTAAATAACAGAACAACAATCACTAAATATCTGTAGGAAGCCAGCATGTCATTTGCACAAATTCAAGAAGAAGCTGAGTTTTAAGCATTAGTATCCTCAAGTTTGGAAAGGTGCTTTGCACACTGAACACGCACACACACACACACACACATACACACACACACACACACACACACACACTCAGTTTTGGAATATTGAAACACAGAAAGCAACAAAGAATACCTAAGACACAGGTCTGGAACAGCTAATAAACACATACACACATACAGAGAGAGAGCCAGACAGAGAGACAGACAGACATCAGGGAACAGGACAGGATACTGGCAAGCATAGATCAACCTTTCCCTTTCTAATTTCTGGTTTTCTCCTCTGTGGGCAGAGATAATCTGAAAGTATGACCTTTTAGAGAACATGTGGAAAGGTACCTGTGCTAACAGCTCCTGGATTCCACTCTCCTACCAACACACAGAAGATGCCTAATATGTATCAAAGAAATAATGATATTTCTAAAAGCAGAAGTATAGAAGTTTATGAGTAAGTTGATACACCAAAATTCTTAATATTGTTGAAGATACATCCTAATAAAAAATTTAAACTATGGAGAAAATTTATATAATTTTATAAGCTTCCAAAGATAATGTTTTGTTTATTCATAAAGGAATAGAAATCAGTTTTTTAGACATTGTATGATGGCAGTATAGTGTTCTAAAGTGTCCATGGGAGCAGGTATGGTCATTCATGTGTGCAATCCCAGCACTCTGTTGATGATTGAATTAACAATTGTGAATTCTAGGCCAGCCGTGGATACATTAGGAGATTCTGTCCCAGAAAATAAACCAAACAACAAAAGATGCCCATAGGACTATTTTGAATTTGCAATCTTATCTCTAACTCAAATCATTTGACACACATCCAGTAGAGTATAAATACAGAATATACTGTATCAAAATGAAAAATTTAGAAAAAATATGGAGTTCAAAGAAAGCAGTAAAACTTATTTCTTAGTTCCAAGTTGTAGACAAATTTAAGAAATTTAATGTAATACTTAAAGTCCTTTTGGGGGTGCTTTTGTTTTTGTTTGCTTTTCATGACAGGGTTTCTTTNTGTTACTCTGACCATCCTGGAACTTGAGACTAGACTGTCCTTAAACTCAAGAGATCTACCTGCCTCTACCTTCCTTGAGTGCTAAGGTTAAAGGTGTGTGCCACCATGCCCAGCCTGAATTTTTAAGTCTTTAATAAACTTTAATGTGTCAGTCAGCTTTCTTGTATTGGGACAAAAGACCTAAAATAGAAGGGAAAGGTTTTTTGTTTTTTTTTTTCCCTTGAAGTCTCAGCTTGTTCACTTGGTCCTGTTGCTTTGGGTCTGTGGCAATATAGTCAACATGGTGGCAGGAATATATGGCTTGCCTTGATCCAAACAACAAAGAGAGTGAGGAAGGACCCAAACTCCAGTATTCCCCACCCCAAGAGCACACTCCCAGTCACCTAGCTTCCTTCTGCTGTTCCCTAAGTAGTGCTAATGGTTTTGTTCCTCCAATAGCACCATAGACTTGAAGCCAAGGCTTTACACATTTGGAGGGACATTCCAGACCTAAGAGCAGTTGGAAAGTAGACAATAGGTAAAGGTATATTGGAAGCTTATCCTGGACAAGGGACAAGTTGCATAAACTAATTACATTGAAGGGAATTTAGGCAGCAGTTCTGTTTCAAGGATTTGTCCGTTAGTGAAATACTGTGCTCAGAGTTGGGTATATGAAAGCCAATCATGCTAAGATGTTTAATTGTGGCAAAAGATTTTGGAACGATACACAAAATTTGGTGGGGGGAGGCGGGGTGAGATGGGAGAGAGACTTTCAACTGTATACCCTTAATTCACATTTAACTTTTTTATCCTATGCACTTACTTTATGATATTTTAGAGTAACAACCCTTTCTCTTTTAGAGCTGGGGTGGTAATGTACAACTGTAGCCCAGCCTTCTAGGAGGTTGAGGCAGGACATTCACTTGAGTTCAGGAGTTTAGTTGGAGCAACATAGAGAGAGGCTGAGTCTCTGGAGAGCTTAGTGGTCCGGTCACCGAGCCTACAATGACCTGTGGCCCAAGTGGAGGGTTATAGTTCTAAATGCTGTGGGAAGATTACATGAAGTTCAGACTTTAGTGTGGAAACTCAACTCTTTCTGAAATTTCTGTATAGTCTGTGGCTATATTTGTGCTACAAAGGCAGAGTTGACTGACTGTGACACTCTTTGACCTAAAATGTTTGCTTACCTCAGTTTAGAGGCCAGATAAAGACCTATCTACATAAAGGCATTTTGTGTATGAGGAACCTGACATTTCAAAGGATTGTAAAATGAGTAATGAAACTTGCTAATCTGCATGAGAAATAAGGTGTGAATTTTGTATTAGGATTACGTCCAGTAGAGAGGTTAAAACTGAAAAGTCATGTAGGGAAAAAAATTACAAAGCGGAAAACAATGCCTGACGGTTACTGAGTACTAGTGCCTGGTGGGGTTCCTTAGCTGTTGAGGAGTCCTCCAGGGAAAGTTCTATAGCCATCCCCGCTTAGATGAGGAAACTAACGCTCGCAGAGATGGAGGAAGTTGCCATGTAGAGCAGATATTGGGGTTTTGGCTGTCCAGCTCTGAAGCCACTTATATAGACAAGAACTGAGAAAAGTAATTGGCAACATATTAATGCCTTTTTATAGGTATTATCTGTGTTGAAAGAAGTATCTGTTTCATTTAAATATTCTACTGTAGAAATGTCTGTAGTTTGTTTCATCCTCCCTATCCTTTTTCAATAAATTGCTTGTATTTCATTTTTTAAAATTATTTTAAGAGTATGATATTTTGCCTGCATGCATGTCAATGCACCATGGAGGCCAGAAAACAGCATCAGATCCCCTGGAACTGGAGTTACAGACAGTTGGGAGCTGCTATATGGGTGCTAGGAGTTGAACCCAAGTTCTCTGGAAGAGCAGCAGGTACTCTTAATCATTGGGTCATCACTCCAGCCCTAAATTGCTTTTTATTTTTATTCTCCTATTTCATAAACATATCTTATGCATGTGACATTATATACTAATATTGAGAATTGTATAGTAAAAAAAATCTTAAAAGTAAAATTATAGATTACTGAAAGAGTATATGCATTTTTTATTAAATCTGTTCCACAAAAAGGAGTGCATGTACATGCATACATAAAAATCTAGTTTGCCCTTAATTAAAGGAATCATAATGTCTTGGAAGAAAATCGGCTATCCAGAGGCTAGTAAAACTGCATCCCACTCTAGCAGGGGACTTGAGTTTGGTTTCAGCACCACACTGGGAATTCATATCTGCTTGGAATTCCAGTTCTAGAGAGTCTGACACCTATTACCTTAGGGATACCTGTACTAACACATACACACACACACACACACACACACACACACACACACGTGCGCACGCTCGCACACATACAATTAAAAGTAATAAACTTTTAAAAATTGGTTATCTAGGCAAACTGCCTTATTTTATAAAAGAAGTCCAGAGAGGTTAAACATTATGCCCAAGATTACATAACTGTTATGTAGCTGACTTGATTCTCAAACTCATTTTTCTACCACAGAGTGGCTCATTTTGTGCCATTGTTTGGCCAACATTCAAGAATTATGAATATAGTTTTCTCCAGAAACACCTTATCAGAAGGCTCCCATGGCTGTTATTCTTGGTACTCAGCACAGTACTTGGTATACAGTAGGTGCTCAAGTATTTATGGAATAAGTACTGCTTTCTGATGACAATCCCTTTGGTTTTAAATACTTAAACTTTGTAAGTTCTTAAAAAGTAAATGGTTCTAATCCCCTCCTTCCCAGATACTTATACTTTATAATATTATTCTGATAGTGGTCATGCCTTTCAGATAATTCTGTGACTTTATTACTATGTAATAATAATAATAACTTAAAAATCGCTGTGGTAGCCTACATATATAATCCCAGCACTTGGGAGCCTGAGGCAGAAGGATTGCCATACATTTGAAGCCTTCCTGGGCTGCAGAATGAGACCTGGCCACAAAACCCAAACCAAACCAACCAAACAAAACAAACCAGCCAAGCATGGCAGCATGCCTTTAATCCCAGAGGGGAATCTCTGTGAGTTTGAGGCCAGCATAGTGAATTGGGCTATGTAGAGAGACCTTGACTCAAGAAGGAGGAGAAGGAAGGAGAAGGACAAGGAAGACTAAAAATGAGGTTTTATTTTTTTAAAAACTTACAGGAAGAAACCAGTTACCAGTGTAGTGTTACATTGCTGGTGCTTTACATTGCTTTTTCTAGATCCGTTTTTCTTCTGTCGAAAGACTTATAGTACATATGTAATGGTAATGAGTTCTTTGACCTTATATTTATGTCTGAATAAAAATATTTCTTTTTGAAAGATTCTTTTGATGAATCCTATACCAACTCAGATGGTAGAGTGGAGAACTGTAGCGAGCACTCACAAAGGTTATTTTGCTGAGAATAGAATTCTAGTTTGGCCTTTTTTAGTATTTAAATGTTTTAGACTTACTTGTTTTATTTTATATGTATGATTGTTTTGCCTGTATATAGGTGTGTGTGCCATATAAGTGCCTGGTGCCCTTAGAGNTGAGAAGAAGTCATGGGTCTCCTGGAACTGGAATTACTGTGGTTGCAAGCCACAATGTAGGTGGGAACTGAACCTAGGTTCTCTGTAAGAGCAGCAAGTGCTCTGAACTGCTGAGTCACCTCCCTAGCTCTGCCTTCAAGTATTTAAAAGGTCACTCCACTTTTTCTCACTTGTATTGTTTCTAAGAGTTTATTTTGTTTCATTAATCTTTTTGAGACTTCATTTTTATTTTTTTGTGTGAGTGTTGTCTGCATATATATCAGTGCACCACGTGTGGGCAGTATCCAAGGAGGCCTGAGAGGGTCCTCTAGGATGGCAGTTCCAGATGCTTGTGAGCTTCCCTTCAGGTGCTGTGAGCAGTGTTCTTAGCCACTGAGCCATCTCTCCAGCTCCAGCCCGCACAGGACTGCGTTACTGTTGGCCTTGTTCCTTATATGTGATGCTCTTTTTTTTTTTTTTTTTTTTTCCATAGCTACTGTTAAGGTTGTCTAAAAATAGTTTGAACTGTTTTTTCATGAGAGCCCATAATTTCTTTATTACTCTTATATTTGGGATGGATGGAGCTGCTTAGATCTTTTTGTAGTTTTCATAAAATCAGGAGATTTTCAGCCTTATTTTTTATATGTCTTTTAATTCCTCCACCTTTTGTGGACTCTAATCACAAAATTTCTAGCTGCTTGAAGTTACCACATATTTACTTTATCTGTTTATATTTCTTTTTTCCCTCCTGTTTCTATTGCTTCGTCTCTAATTAACTAAAAAATTTCTTCTAAATTATCTAAGCTACTTTGTTATGATTTGAGTATAAAATCTCCCATTCCCATCCCCAGTCCCTAGACAGGCTCATGGATTGAGCTCAGTCCCCAGTGTGTGATACTTTTGTGGAATTTTTAGATAGGGCCTTATTGGTAAGAGTAGATTGGTGTGGGTAGGCCTTTGAAAGATTCCCACACCTCGTTCCAGTCTCCCTTTCCTGGCTTCCTGCCCCAAGCTGTGTGGACAGCTGGTGCCTTGCAATTCCACAACCATCAACAGTGACATACCTCCCTCCACCAAGATGGACTGAAATCTCTCTGAACTGGGAGCCAAATTAAGCCCTTCCTCCCAGAACTTGTTTCTATACAATATTTTGTCATATGATCAGAAAAGTCACTGATAATATGCTTTTCTTTATCTCAGACTTTGAAATTTTCATCTGTGTCAGCAGCACTAAATCAGCTTTAATTAATGATATTTTGATATTTTTCAAAATGGCTGGTCATTTTTGTTTTATTTTGTTTGTTTCTTTCCTTTTTTTTGAGACAGATCTCAGGTACCTGAAGCTGGCTTTATAATTCCTATGTAGCTGAGGTTGGCCTTGATATATTTATTTATTTATTTATTGTTAGTTAGTTATTTTTTTTTTTTACTGGATATTTTCTTTATTTACATTTCAAATGTTATCCCCTTTTCAGGTCTCCCCTCTGGAACCCCCCATCCCATTCCCCCTCCCCCTGCCTCTATGAGGGTACTCCCCCACCACCTACTCACTCTGCCCTGGCATTCCCCTACAATGGGGCATCAAACCCCCTCAGGCCCCAGGGTGGTTCCTCCCACTTATGTCCAACAACGCCATCCTCTGCCACATATGTGTCTGGAGCCATGAGTTCCTCCATGTGTGTACTCTTTGGTTGGTGGTCCAGTCCCTGGGATCTCCGGGAGGTCTGGCTGGTTGACACTGTTACTCCCCGTGATGGGGCTGCAAACCGAGGTTGGCCTTGAACTCCTGATCTTCTTCTCTCTACTACCCAAGTGTTAGGGTTGCTAGTGTGTACCACCATACATAGAGTAATTTTTTTGTGAATGTCAGATATTGTGAATTGTATTTTGTTGTATGCTAAATGTTTTATATTCTTATAAATATTCTTGAAAATTATGGTATTATATGGAAAAATTTACTTCTTTCAGGATTTGTTTTTAATATTTGTTTGGCAGGACATAAATGAATGTTTATAGTTAGTAATTTCCCATTACTGAGGCAAGCCTTTTTTTGAATAACCAGTTCCCCATGAAGTTAAAATTTTCAGTCTGTCTGCTAGGAGCTTATACTATTAGTGGTCTTATATAAATGCTGGGTTTGTGTCCTCTAGTTTTTTTATAGTCTTTTCCTTGGCTTATTTCTTTATAAGCCCACACTAATGAGCAAGTACTCTGCTGAATACCCAGAGGATGCCCTCTGTAGGTCTCTGGAGTTGTATACTTTGAACCCTTACTGCCTTGGTCTTTTCAGACAGTTGGGTCCATCCTGTCAACTCAGAGAATCTTCTGGATTCTGCTTAGGCTTGCCCTCCTGAATTATACATATATACATACATACATGAATATCAGAAACAGTTTCAGTAGGATGGGTAATCATTTTTGTTTCATTTTCCAAGAGTCACTACACTTTATTTACTGATGTTCAACATCTGGAAAACTGTTGTTTCGTATTTTGTAGTGTTCGCAGGGGCTAGTTGATTTAGTTGTTTCAAACATAAAAATAAACCTGGTTCCTGTTATTCCATCTTGGGATGAAGTCTTAGTCTCTTTTTGAGTTGGAATTGATTCCTCTTATAAATTCTTTCCACTAACTCTAAATATATTTCTTTTTTTGTCTTATATACCTTTAGTGTCTTATTTTCTTGTCACCACAGTATTTTATTCCTTTAGCTCTTCAGGCATTTCGCTGTGTTTAGGACGTTGGTTGAATTAACTCTGAGATGTGAGTGAACATCATATGTATAATACATGCACAGTGCACAGAAAATGGAATCAAGATGTAATAGCAGAAAGGGGTGTGTGCATGTGGGTGGGGTGTGTGTGCATGTACATGAGTGCAGGGTGTGTGTGTGTGTGTGTGTGTGTGTGTGTGTTTGTGTGTGTTTGTGTTGCGCCTAAGACCTCATGCATGCTTGCAAATTCTCCACCACTGAACTGTAATTCTAGCTCATCTAAGATTCTTTAGTATCTTCAAACTGTTATAATCTGGTCTTGTAGTATGTGATCAAAGAGTTCCTTTTAGAAATGAGGCAAGTAAAGATTTAAACAACTACCACAGAGTTATGCAAGTACATTCTAAAAAGTTAATTACGGCAGCTCTTCTTTCATATCAATAGAAATTAACTGCAACACACCAATATTTATAAACCTATGTTTTTATTAAAATGAGAGATCACCTTAGTTTTAATGCTTCCACTTAGTGGTTATATAACCTTATTTAAATCTGTTCATTTCTGAACAATTTTTCTTCTATAAAATGAAATTAATACTACCACTATCCTGAAA
The DNA here is from genome assembly GCF_900095145.1 of Mus pahari. NCBI lineage: Eukaryota > Metazoa > Chordata > Mammalia > Rodentia > Muridae > Mus > Mus pahari. The sequence continues at coordinate 133,696,850 of NC_034591.1, read as the reverse complement.
GGATTGTATAGAATATATGAAAAGTGCATTTTAAACTAGCATCTTTTAAGATTTTTTTATTACAACCCAATTATTACTATCTTCTATATACCTAGAGGTCCCATACGTGTGTATTTATCTTTATATATATGTGTGTGTGTGCGCGCACACATATATATATACACATACATATACATTTAATCACAACGTAAAACTTACTGTTACAGTTGATGTTTATTTCTTTTTCATTGAAAAGTAAAGTGACCCATTATGAATTATAAGTCATTGAAGAAAATATATTGTCTCTATAAAGGAAAAGACTATAAGGTGACCTACTAATAAAAGGCTGTCGTCCATAGGGCATATGTTGCTTTATGATCAAGTTATACCTCAAAACCATTTGAGTATATTGTAACAGTTAAGTAAGTCAATCTTTATTAACAGTTTTTGGTTTTGATCTTATTTTTTTCAAGGACACATCTCACTATGCAGTCTTGGCTATTCCAGAACTTACTAGATAGATCAGGCTGGCCTTAAACTCACAGAGATCCACCTGCCTTGGCCTCCCAAGAACTGGGATTAAAAGTGTGTGCCATCATGCCTGACTTACTAACATAACAGCTTATGAAAAATTATGTTTCTACTTTTTCAAATGTAGCCTTTCTTTTCCCTAACAAGTAAGATAGTAGTAACTTAAATAGTTAAGAAATATCCCTCAATTTATTTTTTTCAGTAATGACATTTAAATGGTTCTTATATTAAGTATTATATGTTTTGAAGAATGGCAAATCCTTAGAACTAGTATTAGCTTTGCATTTTCTTTTAGTTAATTCGTTAAAATTTAAAACTATTCCCATTTTCTCCAACATTTAAATGAGATTTACAATCAGATGTCATAAGACAGTCAATTAAATTTTTCAGGATACTTGGTAGTCATTTGGTTTACTAAATTAACACATGGCTTAGGGAAATTAAGCCCACTATTTGTGGTCTAATAGTAATAAAGAGTTTTAATTTTGACTACATTTTAATGCAAATGTGATATAAATCACAAAAAATATATGATGCAGAATTTTCTGGAGAAGACACCCAGGTTTTCCTAGTGACTGCAAAGACAAGTAACTAGGATGAGGACAGCTTCCAAGGCTGTGTGTGCCGCAGAAGGCATTCCTGTAAGCTGTGGCTGTTATGTCACATTATCCTGCTCAGAAGCGCTTGGTTGGAGTGGAGTTCTGTTTGCAGCAGAGGACTTCTTGCCTCTCCTTGCCTGAGTTTAATCTCTTCTATTTCTAGAGTTAATAATCCTAGAACTAGACTGGAAGAGCTCACAGACTGATTGGAGCATGAAAGGTAGCATGTAGTGTTATAAATTTACCGTTTTTCTCTAGGCACACAAACATAATTAAATCATTTGTGGTTTTTCTCTATATCAACTCCAGATCTTCCAGAATTGTAAGGAATCTTGCTGTGTCATACAGTGGAAAGTGATCTAATGCTCAAGTAATCTCCCAGAGAACTTTGGATGTAAAAATGTTTTGAATGTGTTTTCCAGATGTCTGTGACCGTTTGAAATTGTACCCCACCCCGCTTGATTGAAATTAATGAGCAAGATTATTTGAGTATAACTGGAGGAACTTTCTCTTGCAGCAAATCATTATTGCTATAATAAGATTACTTATAGAAATCCAGTTCCCACATATTGCATGCTTTTGTTGAGAAGTGGTGTGTTAATAACGAGTTATAAGCAGCATGATTTTAAAATAATTTAATTATTAATTATTGAAAACTGAACGTAATTGTACTCTATATAATTTGGATGCTGCTTGGTCCAAGAGGTAAAAAGTGTTTAAACAAACTGGCTTAAAATTTTATACACAATATGTTAGTATTTTGTGTGGTGTTTTTCTGAATATTTTCTTCCAGTGCTTACCAATTACTCTAAATTATATTACCATCTCCATGGAACACTGCATATAGTAGTAACATAGCCAAGCTTATTGAAGCTGCCAACAAGGATATACTTAAAGAAACAAAATTCTGATTGACTCTGATCTGTTTCTTTCAGAAAAGTCACCACCCAGATAATGGATTTTATAGATCAGATTGCTTAGTGTGGATATCATGGTAACAATACAGGAAGTACTGTTAATTTCTCACTTCTGCTAAGTAGTCATGACTACTGAAGAAAGAATCTTTTAAAACTACAACAGAGTTCACTTGGGTACCTCTTATGGAAATCCTAATTTTGTTTTTACTTTTTGGTAATTTTTTGCTAAAGTCATGAGCAAGCAGAGGGCTTGTCCTGTCAGGCAAACACACTCTGGTGAGAATGTCTAGAAGAGGATCGATTCTGCACAGCCGGACCCAGTGGCTGCTATTGGGCCTTGCTTTGCTCTTCAGTTTAGTATTATTTATGTACCTCCTGGAATGTGCCCCCCAGACTGATGGAAATGCTTCTCTTCCTGGTGTTGTTAGAGAAAATTATGGTAAAGAATATTACCAGGCCCTCCTACAGGAGCAAGAAGAACATTACCAAACCAGGGCAACCAGTCTGAAACGCCAGATTGCCCAGCTAAAGCAAGAATTACAAGATATGAGTGAGAAGATGAGAGCCTTGCAAGAGAGAAAGAAGCCAGGGGCTAACAGCATAGGCTATCCTGGCAACAGAGAGCAGACCCCCAGTGACCTCTTAGAGTTCCTTCACTCCCAGATCGACAGAGCTGAAGTTAGCCTAGGAGCCAAACTCCCCAGTGAGTATGGAGTCGTTCCCTTTGAAAGTTTTACTTTAATGAAAGTATTTCAGTTGGAAATGGGTCTCACTCGCCATCCTGAAGAAAAGCCAGTTAGAAAAGACAAACGAGATGAATTGGTAGAAGTTATTGAAGCTGGCTTGGAAGTCATTAATAATCCTGATGAAGATGATGAACAGGAAGATGAGGAGGGCCCTCTTGGAGAGAAACTGATATTTAATGAAAATGACTTCATAGAAGGTAATATGAAAAATATGTTGGTAAGATCCATGCAAGTTGTCATCTGACCTCCATATGTACATACAGACATGCAAATAGAAAAACATTTTTTAATCTTTTGATAAATTCTAATGTTAGTATGACAGCATTCTAGTAGCATATGCAAATATATCATTACTACCACAGTATTAAAGCATTTATATTTTTATCCACTTAACTTCACCAAAAATTTGAACTGGCTTTTGGACAAAGTTAAAATGAGATCATAATAAAAACAAGAATAAGAATTAGGAAAACAGAAAAAGTCTAAGTATAAGAATACCACATTGAAGGGCTCTTGTGGGCCGTGTGATTTGCATTCCTCTCCTATCTGGTGTTGACATTCCTCTTATGTTTTTTTTTTTTTTAAATGGATGAACTAAGGTTCAAAATGTGAAAACTATTTGATAAGGAAGGGAAAACCTAATGCAGTAGGTCAGTGGTTGTTCCACTTTTAGAGAAGTAAATGGTCACAGTATCAAAGGGAATATACAATTTTACATTTGGAAACAAAGAAATAGCACATTTTCATAATACAGCTTACAAAATGGAGATGAGGTCTTTCCTTTATGTGTGTGAGTGCTTTGTCTGCATGTATGTGTACCTAATGTGTGCAGAGCTTGCAGAGACCAGAGGGAGGGGTCTGATTCCTTGCCATTGGACTTACAGTGCTGGGAATCAAACTTGGGTCCTCTGGAAGAGCAGCTGATGCCCTTGACCACTGAGCCATCTCTCCAGCCACAGCATATAGTTTTAAGATGCTATGTAGCTCAAAGGTCATATAAATTTTAGATATTTGTTAGGTTTTTAAAAAAGAAATGTATATTCCTGCCTGTCTCCATACTAATGCCCACTGCTAGGCATTTCAATTCCACTGCAAACAAAACCGTTTTGGCTATGAGTGTTTTTTAAAAGTTTGTTTTGCTGTATTCTATACACAACCTACCACACACAGCATTTTGTTGGACTCCAAACCATCATAGCCATCACTGGCATGACTTCTGAAGTCTGTCGGGCAGAGCACTCTGCTTCGTGTGGGCCCGTCAGCCATCTTCTTCTATATCCCCCTTTTCTGCTACCAAGTCGTGATAATTTTTATTAGTTGTTTCTCTCAAAATTCTTCCAAGTTTCTGGAATGCTTACTTTTTTATTTCACAGCAGAATTGAAAGCTGCAGATGAAATAGGACAGTTAAGTAGCATGTGGCACGTCCTCATTCCCACTCTTTCTTAAAAGCAGGAAATTCTGACAGCTGTGAGCTCTGCCGCTTCTGCTTCTAATTCCCTTAGCTCCTGTAGACTCTGTCCTTTACTTCTCCTCCACTGTGCCATGATTGACTTCTAAGCTACTAGCAACTAAGCAACTTCCATTCCTCTCCCAGGCATTGGTGTAAATGGCATTCCTTCCAGGAAGTGGCCTCTAACCTCAAGCCTAAAAGAGCAGTGCTTTCTGTGTGTTCTTGTCACCTCTACAATGCATCCTCTGTCATAGGACTTGTTGCGTTATATGGTGTTGCCCACTTCCTAGTTGATTTTTCTGTCTAGACTGGGAGCCTTAGGAGAGTTGGGATAAGTCTAACCTTGAGTATTACACTTAAAAAAACATATTGCCCAGTCAACCACCATCCTTTTTTTCTAAACACATCTCAAATCATTGTATTGAAATCTATATTAGTATTCTTTGAATACATACATATATATGTATGTATATATATATATATATATATNTGTGTGTGTGTGTGTGTGTGTGTGTGTGTGAGAGAGAGAGAGAGAGACACATAATATACATGTGCATATATGTATGTGTATGTATATATATATGACACATTACGCATTATATCGTGTTTTTCTGACTTCCTCACTAGACTGGCCCTTCCTCAGAACTGAGACCATACGGTCTCTGTATCATCAATGACTAACATGAAAGTACTTAATTCATCTTTGTTGAATTGAACCAAGTAATACAAGTTTTGACTCTTGGACTCAGAATTTAATATTTCAGAAGCAATTTGTTTAGCACTGTGGCAAAATGGTCCAGTATTAAGGGGAAGGAGTTGTGTGTAGAAAGGAGTAATTACTGTAGCAGGTTATTTTGTGGATTGAATAATATAGCAAAGCTTTTTTACAAACCTTTTCTTCTAAAGAGCAGCTGTTTCTGACTATGCATAGAGGTAGGTATTTCCACACACAGATAAAATCCCAGTAGTCTGGTTAGTACTTTCGATCCTTGCCTGAGTGAAATCTGTATTCCTCTTGAATTTAAATGTTGACATGAACTTGTTTTGTTCCAAACTCTTTGCTTTAGGCTATTATCGCACTGAGAGAGATAAAGGCACGCAATATGAACTGTTTTTTAAGAAAGCGGACCTTATGGAGTACAGACATGTGACCCTCTTCCGCCCTTTTGGACCTCTCATGAAAGTGAAGAATGAGCTGATCGACATTACAAGATCAGTTATTAATATCATTGTGCCACTCGCAGAGAGGACAGAGGCGTTCTCACAGTTTATGCAGAACTTCAGGTAACTCAGAACTTGCAGATTTGGCTAAGTTCTTTACCTTATTTTGTGCAGACTTACTTAATTTATCTTCACCAAGTATAATTACTCACTGTAGAGCTATAGAATAATTATATAAGCTTTATAGGATATTTTTAGATTTTTATTTTTCTCAAAACATGTATGGTGTATTATGTTTCTTGACAGTTTGAACTATGATATAAATTTGAGGGTGACAACTACTTGGAGACTCAATTTGATGACTTTATAGTTGTGCTTGAATTTAAGATAAGCTGCTTTTAAAAAAGATTTATGTGTATGAGTTTCTACTTTCATGTACATATGTGGACAACGTGTACAGTGCCCATGGATGCCAGAAGAAGCCATCACATCCCTGGAACTGGAGTTATAGGTGGTTGTGAACCTCTGTGTAGGCGCTGGGAACCAAATCTGGGTCCTGTGCTAGAGAAACCAGTGTTCTTAACCACTGAGCCATCTCTCTAACCCAGTAAGTTGAACTTTTAAAAGTCAACTATAGCCAGGCGTTGGTGGCGCACGCCTTTAATCCCAGCACTCAGGAGGCAGAGGCAGGCGGATATTTGAGTTCGAGGCCAGCCTGGTGTACAAAGTGAGTTCCAGGACAGCCAGGGCTATACAGAGAAACCCTGTCTCAAAAAACCACACACACACACAAAAAAAGTCAACTATATTGAAGACTAATTTATGTACCATAAAAATTCCATATAGTCTAAAGATAATGTAATGGATATTTGAAGGTTAAGTCATGTTTTCATGACTTTTGACAAATGTGTAAACTCACAAACCACCACCTCAATGAAAAGCTAGAACATTGCCCTCTTCCAGTAAAATCTCTTGACAGCAATTTGAATTTTTGATACTTCCTTGAATAGCGTTTAATTTGCTACTGAAAGCAGTCCCACTGCAGATGTTCCAAAAATGTTTTGAAACATGGCAATAAAGTAGCCATGGCCCTCAGATGGGTTGTATTGACCCACAGACTTTGTTCTTTGCTGTAATATCTCCCAACAATTAAGTGGTATCATCACATTAATATTAACTTACTACTGCATGCAATTGCATTCTGTATTCATAGTGTCTTACTTGTTTTCTTGCCAAAACTTCATGTGATAAATTTCTGAATGAGTTGTGCTTTGTATGTTTTCTTGAACAAATTTTATTTTTCAATTCTGTTAGAGATGTTTGTATTCATCAAGACAAGAGGATTCATCTCACCGTTGTGTATTTTGGGAAAGAAGGACTATCTAAAGTCAAGTCTATTCTAGAATCTGTCTCAAGGTTGGTAAGCCAAAATATAGTGAAGTCCGTAATGCTAAGTGTTAAAGTATGTGAAAAGAGTGAGAATTTCAGATATATAGTGTTTTAAAATCTACTACTATTTTAAAATCTGGCTGAGGGTCTGAGGAGATGCTCAGTCAGCAAAGTGCCACTGTATAAGCATGAGGACCTGAGCCTGAGTCCTCAGAGCCCATGGAAAGCTGGGCATGGAAGCAGGCATATGTAACCCGTGTTCTTATGATAAGACGGCAGGCAGAGACAGAATCTCCAGAAGTGCACAGGCCAACTGAAGTGTTCAGTGACAAACAGAGACCCTGTCCTAAACAATATAGAAGGAAAGAATAACACCAAGATTGTTCTCTGATATTTATATGCATGCACACAAATGTGCACACACATGTGCATGCATACACATCATACACATATTACACACACAAAGTTGTCTGGGCATGTATCTGTGGATGGTTGGTAATGACAGTAAGTTCCCATCTTATGTGACTCTACAATCCATCTTCCTTACTGCTTAGCAGGCAGCCTGGGGTAATCAGGACTATCTGAGCTCTACCTACTTGCCCCCGTTGCTGTATTCTTACAGGTTCTGTTTGCTTTTCTAAATCTTATCTCAGCTTTGATACCATCATCTTACCTTTCTTCCTTCCTGCATACCCATGCTTCTGCTCTCTCCTGAAAATGGTGCTTATATCTCCTAAGTCTTTACAACTCCCACCCGGTTCTGCAGTACACAAGTACACAGTTTTGTTTCTGTTCTTTTACAGCCCAACTTAATGGAAAAGTGGTTCTGCAGTAAGTGGCCTGTGTTGTGCCTGGAACATAATAAGTGTCCAAAGATTTTAATAAATTAGTTAGGAATTCCTTAATTTTCACTCTTTAAAATGGAATTTTCCTCTCCAAATCATGGGGCCTAAATGGAAGTCAATTGTCAAAGTCAGCCTTTTTCTATAATACCCTCTTTGTTGGTTCTTTTAAACTACTTGATAGTGTAATCCTCCTCCTTTAAAAATGATATTAAAATGCATGTATATTTTTATTTTCTTAATGTAAATATGCTGCATTATGTTAGGTTGGTTGTCTGCGCTTACTACACACAACCTGTGTATCTTTCATGGCTTTTTTATCTTTCTGCTGGTTGGAAGCAGCCATTTTTCTTGAATTATTCAGCTACCATGTTGAGTCCCACCTACTATATTCCAGGTATGCTGCCTGAAAGTCTAACTCAGGCAACGGAAAGACATAACAGAGAGAGTAGAGCCTGTCCTTGTCCTGCAAGGGCTTTCACAGCCTTGATGGACATAAATGTGACTTTCCACAACATGGTGGCCCTCTGTGAGCTCAGAATCACACCATTTTCATAGCCCCTGGGCCTACTATCTGAGAGCCATGTATCTTTTTACTGCTAATTGTCTCTGCTGAGTCGCTTTCTACTTGGGACCTTTTCTCTGTCTCCCCCTGGCTAATGCCACAGCCTAATCCCAGACCTCACTTCCCTGCATCCCATTCCCCACTTTTTCATCAGAGAGCTTCAGTGGAGAAAATCCCAGGGAAGAATGTCTTCCCCACCCTTGAGCTACTCAGTCATTGTGCTGAGTGGAGTGGAGGCTTCACAATTGGCCACACTGAAGCCTAGTCCTTAGCCTAGGGAAGTACTGCTGAAGGGTAGGTAGATGAGCCATAGTCTGTGATCAGGGCATCCAGGCTGGCAGTGGGCAATTTCTCAAAAGGAAGGGAGAAATTTATATACCGTAAGATGGAGAGGAGAGTCTGGGTGCCCCGAGCACTCAGTCACTCCATGCATTGTATGAGTCTTCACTTCTTTCTTTCCAGTACCATGTTGTCTTGTTGTAAGAGCAGGCTTCCTCACAGGCCCCCTAGTTCAGTGGCTCTCTAGTAAGGGCCAGGGTACCTAGGGGCCTTACTCAAGGTGAAAGCTGACCCCACTCCTTGCTTCTAAGTCAGCAACTCTGAGGGTAGCTCTCCAGCTTGCCATCAGATGCCTTGAGTCTTCCCTGTGAGAGCCACTGACCTAGAAACCCTGCTGGCTCCTCCCTCCTTCTCAGGTACTCACAGTTGTTTGACCTGGGATGGATGGTGCACTCAGTCTGGCTTTCCTCTCATTCTTCCTGTTGTAGGGCTCCTTGGTGTGACCCCTCTCACTGTTCCCATATGCTTACTCTGACCCAACTACTTTCTCTAAAGTATTCTGTGCTGTTTTACCTCTGTGCTTCTGAGAATCATCTGAAATGGCCTTCTACTCGCAGGCACTAACTTTGGAATTCTACCAAGGTAGAATTCAAGTTCCCCATCTGACATTTAGCTATTGTAGGCACAAGCAATCTCTTCCTGAAACCACTGTTTCTTCATTAATTGAGCAAATATTTATTGAACTACTTGTGAGGGCCAATGCATCGTTTTAATGAACACAAAATCTATTTTGAATGAGTAGTGAGATACACAAGCATGCCACATGATATTAAGGGAAACAGTCGAGGAAGAGAGGGTAGAGATTAGAGAGCCTCCTTCCCACTGCTATCAGGGAAGAGCCTCTGACAATGGAAGGTTTGTGTGAGGACCTGAAAGAGGCTAGGAGAGCACTCTGTGTGGCTCATGGCTATAGAATGCATTGTTACTTACCAGAAACTATGGTTGTGTTTCCATGTGTCTGTTTTTTCCACAGTGCATTTCTAAGACCTCAAAAGGCAATGCACCTTTTAAAATTTGTACCATTAGCATGTTGCTTCAAACGTGGACATTTGGTAAAAATCTATTCCTGATAATGAACAAATGCAAGAAGCTGAAGATTTCCTTCCCCAGTATGAATATAGAGCCAACATAATAAGTTATTTGAAATATTGTAAGTGCTGCTGAAGAAAGGACATTGTCAACCTTTAAATGGGACTTACCAGCTCTTGTTTTTGCTTTCCTCATAGTGAGTCTGATTTTCACAATTACACCTTGGTCTCATTGAACGAAGAATTTAATCGAGGACGAGGACTAAATGTGGGTGCCCGAGCTTGGGACAAGGGAGAGGTCTTGATGTTTTTCTGTGATGTTGATATATATTTCTCAGCTGAATTCCTTAACAGCTGCCGGTTAAATGCTGAGCCAGGTGCGTAAAACTGTCACATGAGCCGAGTGTGTTGCTTAGGGTATCAGTGTGGTCCAGTGGGGGGTCATACTAATCTGAGGAAATACGTCTTCTTTAAACCTTGGGGTGGTTAAAGTTATATTAGGCATAATTTAACTGAAACGATGAGTCGTAAATTGAAACTCTGTCCCTCCGATGTTCAAATCCTTTGTTTTCTTGGAGTCATTCCTGTAGTTCTTCCTGAAGGGAAGTAAGGAAATGCAGGGGGTTGGGGAGATCTTAGTTGTGGATGTTGCCTAGTATATATAAAACCCTAAGGTGGGTGTGGAGGCATGGAGAGGAAGGGAATACACAGGAAGGGAAACCTGGAATTGATGACGAGGAAGCGACTCGGATCAGAAAGAATCACAGATGGTGCAGGGGGAGAGCTGGAAGTTCTTAGTCTCGGGAGATAGTGTGTGCATGCACACGCACTCATGCACACACCTTACACAGGCATGCAGAGGTCCATGTACAAGTAGTGCTTGGTCTCCAGATTAGACATTTTAAAGTGGCTTATGGTGCATTGCTTTATATTATAGATATAAAACAAATTTATAAGTATAAAAAAATAAAGAGGCTGCCATGTAATGGTTCCCTGAGTATTACGGCAGAATACTTGATGCTTGAATATCCGGCTGAAACAAGGGTTCCTCTACTCAGGGAAATGACCTAGTTAGCTGGTGAGGTCCTTCAATGCCATCAGTTTGAATGACAAGGTCTCCTCAGAAGATTCCAGATCTTGGTTTAAATCTGTCTGCAGTTCTGTTTTTACTATTCTTTATATATCTATGCATTGTGCAGTATTCTATGTATTTACTGTTTTTAATGATTTTCTTTGAAGAGTAATAACAGAAATTTTTGAGTTTCTTGGTGCTTGTCAGAAGTTAATTTACATCTGTTACTGGTGCCTAGGGGAAACAGAGTCATCAAGTGGCTCACCTCCTGAGTGGCTGAGGAAGGGATTGCCTTTGTGTTCCTCCTGTGGTAGAAAGGAATAGGGGTGCAGCATCCTTTAGTCTGTTGTTGTTGTCGTTGTTGTTGTTTTGCAGCTTCAGTTTCCGTTTGACCTGTTGTGTGTTATCAAGTGAACATTGGTATTCTATAGTATTGATAAAATTAGCACAATGATAAAAAGAGAACGTCTCCATAGATATAGGAATAAAAGTCCTTCTTCTGTGTGAGATAAACATATATCTTTATTTACAGGTAAAAAAGTGTTTTACCCTGTGGTGTTCAGTCTTTACAACCCTGCCATTGTCTATGCCAACCAGGATGTGCCACCCCCTGTGGAGCAGCAGCTGGTGAGACTTTGTATCTTTGCTTATGAAAGGCTTAATGATTTTTTTCTCGTTTCCTTTGTGTTTGTTGTACAAGTAAAAATAAAGTTTCAATTTTAAAAAATAGACATTCCAATGCCCATAGCCTCTTTTGCATGTCCACCTCAGTGAAGGTTTTCGTTTCTGTTGCTTAAGGCTCAAGTGACAGAAGACACTGACCACAGGAAAGCTTCATGTCCCAGAAGGTCCTGATTATACAGTCACATTTCTGCCAATGTGCTCTAGGAATGCTAAAACTAATATTAATTTTTAAACTCCACTAACTAGAAATTAAAGAATAACTATCAGGGAATAATATGCTATAGGAAATTATGTAGGTTATCATGAAAGGCAGTTGCCATGCATGGAGCCCTATAGTTATTACCTAAGTTGTACTTAAATGAGCTGTTTTGGAAATGTTAAATAAGAATAATATGGCTCACAGAGGTGTTACATACAAAGCTAGTACGTAGAGTTCCTGTGCTTCATCGGCTGTGTTTCTCAGAGTTAGCGCTGTATGTCCCTTCCCTTCTGTGAAGGGCAATATATATACAAATAGGACCAAAGTGACAATCAGTCACTCACATCCACCCTAATCTGATATCCCAAAGCACTTGATCTAGTTAATATTTAAGTGATACTACAGTAAGCAGTAACCACACATAATAGAAAAATGAGTTTAAAAGTTGACAGTAATTCACACATTAGTCACCTTTACTAGGAATACAAGAGCTTTGTGGAAGTAGGGTGAAAAGCAGCTACAGTGCCTAGTGGAGGAGGTAGGAACCCAATTTCCAGAAGCAGCTTGGTAGGCACCATGGCCGGGAACACCACCATGGAGGCGGTAAAGCACAAGATCCAGGTTCTGCAGCAGCAGGCTGATGATGCAGAGGAGAGGGCCAGGAGCCTCCAGCAGGAAGTGGAAGGAGAAAGGCAGGCCTGGGAGCAGGCTGAAGCTGAGGTGGCCTCCTTGAACCACAGGATCCAGCTGGTTGAAGAGGAGCTGAACCGTGCCCAGGAGCGCCTTGCCACTGCTTTGCAGAAACTGGAGGAAGCAGAGAGAAGGCTGCTGATGAGAGTGAGAGAGGTATGAAGGTGATTGAAAATCGGGCTCTAAAAGATGAAGAAAAGATGGAACTCCAGGAAATCCAGCTAAAGGAGGCAAAGCAAATTGCAGAAGAGGCAGACAGGAAGTATAAAGAGGTGGCTCGTAAGTTGGTGATTATTGAAGGAGACTTGAAGGATGAGCAGATCAGACTGATTGACCAGAACCTGAAGTGTCTGAGTGCTGCTAAAGAAAAGTACTCTCAAAAAGAAGACAAGTATGAAGAAGAAATAAAGATTCTTACTGATAAACTCAAGGAGGCAGAGACCCGTGCTGAGTTTGCTGAAAGATCAGTAGCCAAACTGGAGAAGACCATTGATGACTTGGAAGATAAACTGAAGTGCACCAAAGAGGAGCATCTCTGTACACAAAGGATGCTGGACCAGACTTGCTGGAACTGAACAAGATATAGACCTCCCCCATTCCTGCCCCTCGGCCGCTCCTCCCTCTGACCTTGACTCCGAAGGAGGCCAGCCTCCTGAAGCTGACCTTGACACTGAAGGCTGATCTTTTCCCTCCTGCCACCCCCTCTACCCCTCTTATCTTTTCCACAAAACTGTGTCATCCTCTTCCCAGAGTTCCAGTTGGAGGGGAACACCTCCAGCTTTGAACAATATTTAAGGGAATGTGAGCACAATGCAGTGTCTTCAATGCAGTTGTGATATGCACATTGTGATTACTTTTAGTCTTAGCAACCATTTTTAACATTCCAAGCACTTCTGCCGCTTGGAACAGCACATTTTAGCCTAATGGATACTGTCTTGCCATGAAGGAGAAACCCAGGATTAGGCCTGCCTTCCTGAGAGTCAGCAGAGCCCAGTCAGGCTCCACTGTGGGAGACCTTAGTGCTCTGCACCAAGTCTTAGCCAAACAACAGGGGGATTCTAGGAAGTTAGCCAAAAACAAAAAACTGTTCCGGGCTGTGGAGGTTTTCAGCTTTGGTTTCTTTGAACAACTTTACGCTTATTTTTATTTTGTACTTTTTCTATCAGATGTGACCAAATAAGACATTGAGATGTCTGAGACATCCCCACCTCCCAGGGCCTCATGCATGTTAGGCAAGCGTGCTACCTTTCAGCCCCAGCCCTGAGCCCAAACTTGTCGCAGCTCTACCCCTTTCCTAACTGCTCAAAGGTGGATCATGCCACCCTTTAGTGTTGTGGTGACCTCTTAGAGGTCACGTGCCCCCAAGGGAGTCAGAGAAAGGAAAATTATATTTGTGCTACAGATTTAGCCACATGAATATCGTCTCATTGCCCTTTCCTGAAGCTGCGGTCTCTAAAGTGCCATCTCATTGTGCTTTGTATCAGTCAGTGCTGGAGAAATCTTGAATAGCTTATGTGTAAAAAAAAAAAAAAAAAAAAAA